>NW_026974876.1:300000-600000 GCF_030014295.1 Loxodonta africana | reverse complement strand
AAAAAAAAACAAGAAAACATACGTAATGCATAGAATAAATTATTAACGTTCCGATATGTCTATTTTCTTGCTTATATTGGCATGTATGTGTATTAGAGTCTCTGGTTGATGCAAATGGTTAATATCTTGAGCTGCTGACAGAAAGTTGGAGTTCAGGTCCACCCAGAATTGCTATGAAAGAGAGGTCTGGCAGCCTATTTCCGAAAACTCAGCCATTGGAACCCCTATGGAGTACAGTTCTACTCTGGCACACTGGTGTCATCATGAATCAGAACTGACTCAATGGCAACTGGTTTTATGTGTGTATTAGCACACACATTTATGTATATTAACACAGATATTATATCCTGATATTTTCATTCAACATTAGTCTTTTCATGGTAATTTTTTTTGTTTTTTTTTAATGAGGGCATTAAATTACTTTATAATATTCTGTGTGCATGTAGTATATGATTTTTAGCAATTTGACTATAGTTGCAATAATGTGCATGTTTCTAGTAATCTTTAAGCTATACTTACATCTTTTTAACATACATCTCTGCCATTAAATCTCTTTGTTTAAGTGTTGTTTAACACTCATTACGCCTAAGAGATGGTCTCAGAAGCAGCCCTGATCAATTTTTCTCCCTCTTACTCATGAAGCCCCTTAATGTATTCCAAGGTATCAACTACGAAGGATTTTACGTACTTATCCTTTGTTTATTTTTCATTCAGTCAGTATATTCCATGGGCCAGAAGTAGTCTATGTTATGCAGATACAGTGGTGAAAGGTACACACTGTCCCTGTCGTCATGAAGGGGACAACCCAGTGCAGGTGGGAGGAGCACTGGGGAAATGCAGCTGAGAGCAAGGACAGACAACCCTCCAGGAACCACACTGGACTTCAGAGAGGCTTGTTGGCTGCTGTTCACCTGGCAGGCTTCTAGATACCAGAGTACCCTTGGGCTTGGTGCCTGCTCCTCTCTCTATTGACACCCTCCCTCTAGGATGCCTCAGTGAGTTTACTGCTGTCTATTTGTAGCTAAGGACGTGAGGTTTATACCTCCATCCATTCAAACTCTTCCTGGGTCCAGACTCATATATTCAAATGTCAGCCTAACTCTCTGTATTGACCTCTTTATGCATTATAATGATACATTCCTCATATGGCCATCATGAAAAGCAAACATGAAAGGAAAAGCACAGGAGTGCCTGGCACCAGGGTAGGTACTCAATGAACATTAGCTGTTGGTATTATTCTTGAGATCTCCATGTGGGGTGAAGTTTTATTACCGGACATCTCCATGTGGGTATCTAACAGCTGCACCATGTTATCTAGGCTATGAAAGAATTCTTGGTTCCAACCACCATTCCGTTCTTATCGATGAATTTCTCAAGGCTTCGGTGATGGGAGTGTGTGTTTTTCCACACAATGGACATGATTAGGAATGGTAGGCCAGGTCCTGCACAATAAATTGCTCCAACATTCCTATGGGTGACCATTGAGACAAGTTTCAGCCACTGAATGTGGCAAAGAATTGGAACTACTCTCAGCTGTTCATGTGAGTACTCTCAATCCAGAATATCTGGTAAATCAACTGTTAGGGATTGAATTGTGTCCCTCCAAAATGTATGTGGAAATCCTAACCCCTGTACCTGTAATTCTGACCTTGTTTGGAAATAAGGGGCCTGCTTTTATTATGTGAATGAGGTCATACCAATGTAGGGTGGGTCCTAAGCCTAACTCTTCTTAGTTATAAAAGAAGCAGAATACACACAGACACAAACAGGTGAAAAGGAAGACAGACAAAGAAGACAGATGCTTCTAGAAGGCCAGGAACACAAATGATTGCTGGCATCTACTAGAAGCTGAGGTAGACAAGGAAGGACCTCCCACTACAGCCATGCCCTGAATTCGAACTACTACCTGCTAAACTGTGAGAAAATAAATTTCTGTCCTTTAAAAGCCATCCAGTTGTGTTATTTTTTGTTATGGAGGGACTAGGTAACTAACACACATACCCGTGCTTATAAGTTCAGCCCAGTGCAGAATAATTTTCTTCCCTCCTTGGTCTAGCCCACCCGAACCTAGTCTTTCCCTATCAGTGTCCTTTGCTTTCACCTAAGAGCTATGACAGAGTCTGCTTGATGCTGATGCATTGAAATTTCAATTTATTTTTTATTTATGATTACTATTAATTCCAATATTTTCTACGGTTTTCAATGGAGACAGTCCTATAATCTATGAATAGCAGTTATACTTTTTTTGTACTAGCTTACACTTCCAGTGTTAAATGTTTAATAAAAATAATGATAGAAGCATCCTTATTTTATTGTTTATTAATTTTAAAGAGAATGTCCCACACGTCACCATGAACTATCATGCTAGTTGTAGTTTTCCACATTCGGGAACTCCTTTTCTGTTCCATGCTTGCTCCTAGTCCTTATCTCTCCGTGTGATTGGATTTTATCAACCTGCTTTGCCCCCATCTCTTGAGGTGAGCATATGTCTTCTCTTCTTTCACCTATGCATGTGGTGAATGAAATTACTAAATCTTTAATGTTCACTCAAATTTGTATGCCTATAATAAACCGCCTTGATCATGGCATGTTACGTGGTTTACCCTTTGCTGTATTTCCTTTGCTGGCATCTTATGTAGGGTTTTGCATCTCAGTTACTGAGTGTGCTTGTCCTCTAACTCTTCTTCTACCTTCCTTCTCTAATTTGTTATCATTTTTAAACTAGCCATAAGGATCAAGTTAGGGGAGTGTCTCATGGTTTTCTAATCTCTGTTGACTATGTACAAGATTAAAATTACTGTTTCTTGCATGTTAGCAGGAACCTGACTGGAAACAATCTAGGTCTGCCATTTTCTTTGTAGGGAGATCTTGAACTACTGACCCATTTTATTTAGTGGTTAAAGGCCTCTTCTGGTGCTAATTTACTTGTAA
Source organism: Loxodonta africana (assembly GCF_030014295.1). NCBI lineage: Eukaryota > Metazoa > Chordata > Mammalia > Proboscidea > Elephantidae > Loxodonta > Loxodonta africana. Next base: position 597,069 of record NW_026974876.1, on the reverse strand, counting down.
AAAATTCTGATGCATGTTCTAGGTTGCTCGAATCTCATCTTTAAATATTGATTATCAGGGCTTGTAGCCTCATGCAAGCCAATTAATCAATCCCAGGTTTCCCCAAAGTCAGGCTCTGCAACTATTCCCGGTACCAAATTCCCTCATCTAAGACTTATTTGCAAAGAAAGAGACAACAGTATGCTATCTACGCAGTTGTGTATCCGCAGCCTTCTTGAGTCCATAACGTGAGGTTACAGTTTTCTAATACTTTTTTTGTAATTGTTCTTTTTCTTAATTTTTTTCCTTTTTTCACTGCCAACGCCCCCCCCCACCCCAGTCTAGTAGTTTTAAAGTTGTGCGTTTCAGGTTCAAGTCTGTAATCCAGCTGGGATTCTGTGTGTGCTGCATGTGTGCATCAAAAGAACACGCTTCTAGAAGCAGAAAGCAGGCAGTGCGACTGTTGGGTGGTTGGCGGGGCGGGGGGAGGGGAGCTGCTGCCCAGAGAGGGCGCCCGAGGGAGGCAGGAGATGCCGGGCTGCCCACCGCGAGCCCGCAGACTCCAAGGAGGCGGAACCTGCGTGCGCCATGAGCCTTTTGAGACAGGCCCAAGCCCGCCCAGCTGGGTGCTAACCTCGCACCCGCCAGGCTTGCGGGTTCCCCCAGGACTAGGGGAAGCCTGAGGCCAAGGAGGGCAAGACCTAGGGTCTGGACCTGGGAACTGGTTCTGCCACGTGTGATCGCAGCACTTATGCTGGGAAGGAGGGCAGGAAGCATATCGCAACGTGCGTCCGGATGATGACCCAGAAGGGCAGGAGTTGTGGTCACCCACGGACTCTGCGTCTGCATATGGACGCCCCCCCAGGGTCCAATTCCAGGAGCAGAAGGCAAAGCCACAGAGGCCACAGTGCACCTCGCCGATGCTCCCCAGGGGCATTGCCCCAAATTTGGGGAACAGTCCCTCCTCTGGGCTAGGGACTTTGTTTTCTCCATTGTCATCACTGACTGTGAGCAGACTCTTGTCTAGGCAGACTAATGAGGAGTTATCAAAATGAGCTTCAAAGTCCGGATTTGAGTTAAGGATCATAAATTAACACAGAGAAATACGACTTTAGCAATAAGTGCCTGCTTGAAGCCCAAGTTGCCTGAAAAAACGGTATTTCAGTCTTTCAGCTCCTCTGCTAATCTAGGGACTAAGAACAGGATCTCACTGGAGCTCAAAGATATGGGGCACTGGAAATACTCCTGGGTCTGTCTGCTCATGGCTGATTGCCTGATTCCCAGTTTTATTATACAGCTTAAATACAGACCAGAAGAGGAGTTTGGGGCTTGACACCTGACATCTTAACACCAGTTCCTGTTTCTTGAGGAAGGAAGAGGTAAAATAAATCAGCGTTTACTGTATCCTTCTCCATCCCCGGAAGTCCTGATGAAGACCCTCTCAGGTAAGGATTGACAGGGAGTGGCTTGGTTTACTATTCAACTTTGTCCTTCAGTAACTTTGTTTATGTCCTGCATGTAAACTATTGTGCATTGAGAAGCATTCTAATTCTTGTGCAGAAGGACTAGACCTCCTGCAGAATAACTATATTGTGCCTCCCTCGGGCACCCCTGTCTGCGCAGCACCCCCCAACGCCAACTGCCCAACCGCCTCTCTCCTGGCATTTTGCTTCTAGAAGCATGTTCTTTTGATGCAGAGATGCAGCACACACAGAATCCCAGCTGGATTACAGACTTGAACCTGAAGACCTTATGCAGAATGACAATTTATGAACCACTAAGCTCAGTACTAAAGCAGGTACTTACCCCTCAGAGAAGGCCCTGGGGGAGGTTGACACCTGCATTCCCCAGCGCTCCTGCTGCTCTAGAAGTGCCTGAAATGCCTCTCTGGGAAAGGCCTTCAGAGTAGTAGGCTCATGGCCCACGTGGGAATTCAGGCCTATTTTTCTGTTAGAACATCTCATTTCGCTCTGAAAATATTATTATCCAGTTTATTCACCAGGCATGAGTACAGACATCTCATATTTTCAAAATTAACCCCATTCTCTAATACTAATTTGCCACCAAGAGTATATTCCAAAGTTTTTCCAATAGGCTAGAAAGTCTTTGCAAAGAGGGGAGTCCTGCGCCATGTTGTGCAGTGACAACAGGGTTGGCATAATATGTTTACCGAGATACCTACCACTTTTTTTTATTTTTTATTGTGCTTTATTTGAAACTTTACAGAGCAAATTACTTTCTTGTTCAACCATTTATACACAATTGTTTTGTGACATTGGTTGCAATATTCATGATGTGTCAATATTGTCCTCTCCTATGCTCCAGTTCCCCGTTTCCATCCGCCATGATTCCTGTTCCGTCCTGCCCTCTTTTCAGTGCTTTTGGGCTGGTTTTGTACTTTTGGTCTCATACACATGATTGAACTAAGAAACACTTTCTTCACGTGTGTTATTGTTTGTTTTATAGACCTGTCTAATCTTTGGTGGAGGGCGAACTTCCGAAGATACTTTCCACTTTGTTGCTTTCCATAATTCCTGAAATTCCAAGCCTGCCACCTGAAGAACTTCCTTTAGTGTTTCATTTAGAGCAAGTCTGGTGGCGATGAATTCTCTTAAGCGTCTTTCACCTGAGAATGTCAATATTTTTCCTTTACTCATGAAGGAAATAACAGCCTATAGAACACTGGGTTAATGTTTCTTTTCTTTCAGTGTTGAAAAAATGTTGTTTTCACAGCCTTTTGGCCTCCATGGCTTCTGATGATGAATACAGAGTCATTCCAATTGTTTCTCCTGTGTGAGATGAGTTGTTTTCTCTCTAGCTTCTTTGAAGATATTTTCTTGGTCCTTGTTATTCCACAATTGACAGTGAGGCATTTGGGGGTAAAATTATGTGAGTTTAACTTGCTGGAGTTTGCATAGCTTCTTGAATCTGTAAGTTTATGTCTTTCAACAAATTGGGAAAGTGTTGAGCCAGTATTTCTTCAGATACTTTTTTCTACACCACATATATTTTCTCTACACCGTATGGAATTCCAATAAATAAATGTTAGATATTTTTGAATTTTTTTGAGGCTCTGTTCATTTTTTTTCAATATTTGTTCTCTGTTTTCAGATTGGATATTTTCAATTGAACTGTTTTCATCTCATTGATCCTTTTGTCTGTCAACAGCATTCTGCTGTAGAGCTGATCAAGTGAATTTTTTATCTCTATTTTTCTGTTTTTCCTGTCTAAAATTTTCATTTGTGAATGGTTTCTATGTATTTTTCTATTTTTCTAAGTTGTGCCTGTTACTTCTTTGAGCATGGTTAAAGTAGCTTTTTAAAGTTTTTGTCTATGATTCCAAGACTGTGTCTTACTTCAATCTTACAGAAAATGTCGATGTTGTTTGTTTTAGGAATCACTTGACCCAGTTATGTTCAGGCTGCAGGTTCTTTCCCAACTTCTGTGTGCTGTGGCTCAGATGTCAGTTCAGATTTTGAAGACTTTGCAGTGATATTTGGATGTAATCTATGGGAGTGTCACTCAGTCTGGGACCTTGTTGGTGTTCTAACCCATAATGCAGTTCTCAAAGGATTGATCTACTTCTTAGGGTCAGAGCAAAGCATATGCAACTGTGGGAGTGGGGAGGGGTATAAAAAACAACTTTATGGTATCCCTCTCTTGAGCCGCCTGGTCTCTGTCTCTCTGAGGCTCTCTGATGTCTGAGCAGCTACCTTCCTGGTCCACTGGCAAGAATGTTGGGGCTTTAATCTCTTCATTCTGCTGCGCAATTAAGTGACTGGGTCTGCGTATGAGGCCAAATAATGGTAAGATGGAGAAAATGTAACAGAGATTCCTGTACATTATTTGGTCCTTATATACTTAGGTCAGAGAGAAGGCACACTGTTTCGGGTGATACTTCGAAACAGGTATGGAGAAAAAGGCATTAACAGGTCGATAGCTGCATACTAGGTGTTACGGATTAAATTCTGTCTTCCCAAAATGTATATATCAGCTTGACTAGGCCATGCTTCTCAGTATTGTGCGATTATCCACCATTTTGTCAGCTGATGTGATTTTCCAATGTATTGTAAATCATACCTCTATGATGTTAATGATCGAGGATTTGAAGCAGTTATGTTAAGGAGGCAGGGCTCAGTCTACAAGATTAAGTTGTGTTTTAAGTCAATCTCTTTTGAGATATAAAAGAGAAAAGAGCAGAGAGACAGGGGGACCTCAGTAGCACCAAGAAAGAAGTGTCAGGAGCAGTGCATCCTTTGGACCTAGGATCCCTGTGCTGAGAACCTTCTTGTCCAGGGGAAGATTGGTGACAAAGACCTTCTCGTAGGAGTGACAGAGAGAAAAAGCCTTCCCCTGGAGTTGGCACCCTGAATTTGGACTTATAGCCTCCTAGACTGTGAGGGAATAATTTTCTTTGTTAAAGTCATCCGTTTGTGGTATTTCTGTTACAGGAGCACTAGATATCTAAGACGCTAGGTACCAGGAGATGTACATTTCCCAGCTCTTTCACTCCCAGGGACACTATGACTAAGTAGCCAATGCCATAAATCCATGCGAGCAGACTGTTCTGATTACTGCTTTGACTCTACTGTCTGTTATGATAACCACACCCACCTTGTCTTTGTTGATTGAGTGCCACCACTTGGCTGGTACCACCATGGGGTCCAGTCAACTGCATTGTAGTCAGGTGTCTTCATTCAGTTAGGGCAGTTCTCACTGTGGACTCTTACTTATATAAAATAGCAACCACAGAAGTCTTCAATAATGCTGGGGCTTGCTTCCCAAATTTGTACCTCACTGCTATAGTAAAAAGAGAGCCCTCTGGGCACTCCGTGTGTGGGTCTGTGGGTCCAGCCTAATAAATCCATTCTAACATTCCAATTTCCCTCAGCCTTTGGATACCTTCTCCTACAGTATACAATGGCAGATCTGCCATTTCCACTTGATTTATTTTAGGCCACCACTTAATCCATGCTTCAGTAAACCAGCCAAATAAACTATGAGATCCTTTTCTAACCTCTCAAGCTGAAGCACTGAATGAAGAATCTATGCTTCCTGGGCCTATATCAATAAACTCAGACCAATTCACCTTTATGTTGCTTGCACCATTACCCCACACCCATAATAGCCATTCCCACACATATTCACCAGGTTTCTGTATGTATATATTAGAAAAATCAAGCAGTTCTTTTGGAGTTTAGCATAGCTTTTCCTGGGTCACACTTTATAGTTCACGTTTTGGGGCTTGTTGGGACTGAAGTCTAGGTATAGGTCTAGAAGCAAAAATGGGCAGTGGCAGTGGGATGTTCAGCCCTGTCTTATAAGGCATTTGCCTAAGGTGATGCCCCAGGCAATGCCCCAGACACCATGCCAGGAGACAACTCAAACAAGACACTTCAGGCACAGCTGGGGTAATCTCATCAGATGGAGGTGGAAGGGATAATTGTTTTACTGGGAAGGGTGGCTTAGCCGGCAAAGTTAGAGAATCTCTTCAGATGGGAGTAAGAGGTCTGGTTCTGTTAGGAAGAGCGATTCAACAGAAATTGGAGGTTCATTGTCCCCCGCTTCCTATCTGCCCATATGTCCTCATCCCAAGTTTCAGGATCCCATTTCTTCCCAATCAGTGCCCTCACTCTAACTTCAGAAACCATTTGAGGTTGGATATTCAACCGGCGCTTTAATTCAGTCACTCTTATGATAAGAATCTGAGTTTATTTTTGGCAGCATTAGCCTCGTTACTATAAGAAATACGGTTTTCTTTCTGGGCACAAGTGGCAGCTTTCAGATCTTGTATGTGGTGCTTCAGCTTTGAGCCCATTTCTTTCATTCACCAGTGTGGCTCCAAAAGCAGGACCAACCAAGCAGCTTCCTTATTATTCTTATTCTGACAAAATTATAGAAAAGTATCAAATATGTAATCAGGCAGAGCCTTGTCTCACAAATATTTGATCCAGTTGTAGTAGTATTTTGCGTATTTCTATTGTCACCTCCCACCATGGATTAGCAATAGCCTATTTACTACTGGAGACAGTCATCAGTGCCTTTAAGACTAGCCAGACTTGAGAATCAATTCAGAAAACTCATCCTTAAGATTTGGTTCCTCTAGAACCACTGTAGGTACCAAATGTCTTAGCCTGGGATCTCTAGAGATGCAAAACTGCTGAACAGAATATATATATACACACATATATATAAAAAAAAAAAGAGTGTGTGTATATATATGTGTGTGTATGTGTGTATATATATATAAAAAAAATTTTTTTTTTATATGGAAACCCTAGTTGCATAATGGTTAATAGCTATAGCTGCTAACCAAAAGGTTAGCAGTTCGAATCCACCAGGCGCTCCTTGGGAACTCTGTGGGGCAGTTCTGCTCTGTCCTGTAGGGTCACTATGAGTTGGAACCGACTCGATGGCAATGGGTATATATATGTATGTATATATATATATACACACACACACACACACACACACACACATACATACATACATATATATACGCATACATATGTTAGTTGTGGCTGTTAGATGCCATCGATCCTGTGTAAAACAGAATGAAACACTGCCTGATCCTGAACCATCCTCACAATCATTGCTATGTTTGAGCCCATTCTTGCAGCCATTATGTCAGTTCATGTTGTTGAGAGCCTTCCTCTTTTTTTCTGACCCTCAGCTTTTCCAAGCATGATGAGCCTCTCCTGGGACAGGTCCCTCCTGAAAATATGTCCAAGGCACGTGAGACAAAGTCTCGCCATCCTTGCTTCTATGGTGCAATCTTGGTGTACTTCTTCCCAGATGGATTTGTTTATTCTTCTGGCAGTCCATGGTATATTCAGTATTCTTTGCCAACACCATATTTTAAATGAATCAGTTCTTTGGTTTTCCGTATTCATTGTCTAACTTGCTCAAGCATGTGAGGTGATAGAAAATATCATGGCTTTGCTCAGGCACACCTTAGTCCTCAAAGTGACATCTTTCCTTCACAACACTTTAAGGAGGTCTTTTGCCATAGATTTGCCCAATGCAATAAATTGTTTGAATTCTTGACTGCTGCTTCTGTGGGCATTGATTATGGATTCAAGTTAAATGAAATGCTTGATGACTTCAGTATTTTCTCTATTTATCATAGTGTTGCTTACTGGCCAAGTTGTGAGAATTTTTGTTTTCTTTATGTTGAGGTGTAATCCATACTGAAGGCTGTAGTGGTTGCTCTTCATCAGTAACTGCTTCAAGTCCTCTTTACTTTCAGCAAGCAAGGTCGTATCAGCTGCATATCGTAGGTTGTTAGTGAATCTTTCTCCAAAACTGATGCCATGTTCTTCTTCTTACAGACCAGCTTCTCAGATTATTTGCTCAGCATACAGATTGAGTAAGTATGGTGAAAGGATACCACCATGACACATAACTTTCTGATTTTAAACCACACGGTATCCCCTTGCCCTACTCAAATGACTGCCTCTTGGTCTACGTAGATATTCCGCATGAATACAGTTAAGTGTTCTGGAATTCCCATTCTTTGCTAAGCTATCCATAATTTGTCATGAGCCACACAGTTGAGTGTGCTTGTATAGGAAACAAAAATAGGTAAACATCTTAGTGATAGTCTCTACTTTCAGCCAAGATCCATCAGACATCAGAAATGATATCCCACGTTCCATGTCTTCCTCTGAATCCAGCTTGAATTTTTGGTAGTTCCCTGTCTGTGTACTGCTGCAACTGTTTTTAAATTATATTCAGCAAAATTTTTCTTGCATGTGATGTTAATGACATTGCTTGATAATTTCCGCATTGCGTTGGACCACCTCTCTTTGGAATGGGTACACATATAGATCTCTTTCAGTCATTTGGTCAGGTAGCTGTCTTCCAGATATATTGGAATAGACAAGTGAGCACCTCCAGCACTGCGTCCCTGTGTTGAAACATCTCATTTGGTACGCCATCAATTCCTGGAGCCATGTTTTTTGCCAATGGCTTCAGTGCAGCTTGGAGTTCTTCCTTCAGTACCATCAGCTCTTGATCCTATGCTACCTCCTGATATGGTTGAACGTCGACCAATTGTTTTTGGTGTATTGAGTCTTTGTATTCCTTCCATCTACTTTTGATGTTTCCTGTGTTGTTCGATATTTTGCCCATAGAATCCTTCAGTATTGCACCTAGAGGCTTGAATATTTCCTTCAGTTCTTTTAGCTTGAGAAATGCCAGGTGTTTTCTTCCCTTTTGGTTTTCTAACTCCAAATCTGTTCACATTATATTATCATACTTTGTCTTCTCCAGCTTCCCTTTCAGGTATTCTATTGAGCTCTTTTACTTTATTTTTCCTTCTATTCTCTTTAGCTACTGTGCATTCAAGAGCAAGATTCAGAGTCTCTTGTGACATCCTCTTTGGTGTTTGCTTTCTTTCCTGTCTTTCTAATGACTTTTTGTTTTTTTCATATATGATGTCCTTGCTATCATCCCACACCTAATCTGGTCTTCGATCATTAGTGTGCAGTGCATCAAATCTATTCTTGAGATGGTCTCTAAATTCAGGTTTGATATACTCAAGGGCATACTTTGACTCATGGACTTGTTTTAATTTTCTTCAGCTTCAACTTGAACGTGAATATGAGCAACTGATCATCTGTTCTGCAGTCAGCCCCTGGCCTGATTCTGACTCATGATATTGACCTTCTCCATCATCACCTTCCACAAATTTGTTTTCTGTCTATTCTGCCTGGAGTGGTTCATGAGTATAGTCACCGTTTATGTTCCTGACGAAAGGTATGTGCAATGAATAAGTCATTGGTCTTGCCAAATTCTATCATGTAAGCTTCATTGTCATTTCTATCATCAATACCTTATTTTCCAACTGCTGATTTGTCTGCTTTGTTTTCAACTTCGCATTCTAATTACGTAATTAGCAGTACATCTTGATTGATGAATGCATCACGTTTGATCAGTTTCAAACTGCGGAACTTGGTAAAAACCTTCAACTTCTTCATCTTTCACATTCATGATTTGTGTGTAAATTTGAAAAATAGTCTTATTAACTGGTCTTCCTGGTAGGCCTGTGGGTATTAACCTATTGCTCGTAGTGTACTTCAGAAAAGATCTTGAAATGTTCTTTTTATCGATGAATATGGTGCCGTTCTCTTCAGTATCTCAATCCTGGCATAGTAGGACATATCATTGTCTAGTTTAAAATGTCCAAAACCAAGCTATTTCAGCTCACTAATGCCTTGGATTACTGACCTTTATGCATTCGATTTCATTTTTGATGACTTCCAATTTCCCGATTCATACTTCCTTTATTCCACATTCTGATTATTAATGGATATTTGCATCAGTTTCTTCTCATGATGAGTTGTGCCCCATCAGCAAATGTCATTAAAGTGGGATCTACTTTGAGGAGGTCGCTCTTCCCCACTTGTATTTTGAGTGCCTTCCAGCCTAAGGGGTTATCCTCTGTCATTCAATCAGACAGTGTTCCAGTACTATTTGTAAGATTTCACTGGCCAGTTTTTTTAAGAAATAGATCACTAGGTCCTTTTTCCTAGTCTGTCTAAATCCAGAGCTCCACTCAAACCTGTCTACCATGGGGGACCCTGGTGGTATTTGAAATACCGGTGGCATAGCTTCCAACATCACAGCAACATGCAAGCCACCACACTACAACAAACTGACAGAAGAGTGGTGGGAGTTAAAAATGAGAAGAACCAAAAAGAGTGCTTCTTCCATGTCTGCTGATTTAGAGGAACCATGAAAAATTGTCAAGTGAAGAGTGATTCAGAGAAAAACATGGGTAGAGTGTGACGTAATTTCCATAAAAACAAACAAATGAATGTACTTACATGTGTCCCGGCAAAAAGAAGTGTGTAAAAGGGTACATATGTATCTTTGGACACTGGACACTTCAGGGGAGCAGGTACAATATACTTATGTGGGGATGGCTCTTATTACAACTTCTATATACAAATCTCTATTGTTAAATGTGTTATAAGAATGTAAAACCTTTTAAAGTTTAATAACATCGTACGTGTATGTGTGTGTATTTGAAACTTTTTTTTTTTTGACTATTTTATATATGTGTTTTTTAGTTATCTAGTGTGGCTATAGCAGAGATACCACAAGTGGATGGCTTTAACAAACAGAAACTTATTCTCTCACAGTTTAAGAAGCAAGAAGTTTGAAGTCAGGGCACCAGGTCTAGGAGAAAGCTTTCTCTCTTTGTGGCTCTGGGGGAAGGTCCTTGTCATCTATCTTCCCCTGGCCTAGGAAATTCTCAGCGCGTGGACACTGGGTCAAAAAGACGTGCTCCACTCCAGGCACTTCTTCCTTGGTGGTATGAGGTCCCTCTCATTTCCGCTCACTCTTCTCTTTGTATCTCAAAAGAGACTGACTCAAGACTCACCCTAATCCTGTAGATTGTGTCCTCCCTCATTAACCTAACTGCCTCTAATCCCGCCTCATTAACATCACAGAGGTTAGAATTTACAACACATAAGTAATCACATCAGATCACAAAATGCAGGACAACCACACAATACTGGGAATCATGGTCTGGCCAGGTTGACACACATTTTGGGGCACACTATTCAGTCCATAACAATAGAGAAAACACTGTCTTCAATGCCAGATTCAGAGACTTTTATCAATCTATGAAGGGCAAACACAGAAATTGAACAAAATTCAGACCAGCGAAGTATTGCTTGCTCTTGTAACTAATGACTTCTTCTGGTCTCTATAGCTGGAAATGGCCAAAAAGAATTCTGTGAGGATTAATTCAGTTATTGCTAAAACATCTACTGCATTTACATGTCTACAGATAAGGAAGAATGCTGGACACCATGTGTGATTCATTAAGTAACACAGGGACTATTAGACTGTTGTTCTCCTTCTCTGATATGCCACTATCACCTTCTCCCCTTGTTGCTCTCCTGAAAAACCCACACTTGTATATTCTAGGCTTTTTTCCAGGATTGAATTTGCAGGAAGTTAAAGATATATCTTTGAAAGATAAAAAAGACTTTGGCCACATTGTCTTTAGACAGTTGAACTTCCCAGCCAACCTCTGTGCAGGATGGGAATTCACAATCCCTCCTACTCAGTACCTCTGAGCAGGACGGGATTTCTGTTTCATCATCAGAAGACTGTGGAATTCACCCCTCTTCAGAAAACTTACTTTGCTTTGCCTCAAACTCTCCCTCTCAGGATCTGTCACGGTCACTCTGAGAAATTCACATGGGCAGCCTGTATGGAAGTGCCCATCCTAGAGGCCCTGCCCTCCTTTCCTTGCTCCATAGGGCTTCCTCTGACACTTGGGGTCGCATCTCCCAGGGAGTACACACCTCTGGCACTTTCAGGGATTCCCAGGCCCTGGGATACTGTGGATGGGACTTGGAACTCAATCTCTTTCTTCCCATCCTCACCTTTGGTTATCTGTGTTCTGTCTTTACCAGATTTAGGAGGCCTTCTCTTCTCTTTGCTCGTTTCATCTCAGTCAAGCTTTTCTATTCCAACTCTCTGATCTCAGGACAGATCAGGTTAGACCACAGAAAAGAGAAAAGACCAAGCAAACATCACTGATCTGTGCAGAAGCTGCTGGGAAGAGATTCGATTCTCATTGGTTTAAGGTTTTATGCCCACTGCTCACCGGCAGGCAGGTTCCCCTCAGAGTCTGGCTTCTGTCTGGTACCCTGTACTACAAAGAACTCAGTGACCAGCCCACCTTCACAATCACACCTCCCTTAGAGCTATCTTTGCAGAGGCTCTTTCTCAGACTTCCATGTCCCACTGAAATCCCATTTCTCTTTCCTTACAAACATTGTGCTCATTCTCAGGGCCCTGAGACCTCATCTGCAGATGAGTCTTGTCCTCTTCTCTCCTTGGCCGGGGGAGCTTTGGAGTGGACCTCATGTCTTCGACAGCTATCCTGGGGCTTCTTCCACCCTGGTGCTCTAGGGCTGGATCTCTCCATGTACTAGAGGGGGCGTGGAAGGGGCACAAGGCTAAAAGAGTGGATCTTCCAGGTGAGGTGGGTTTAAGAAGCCTGAATGAAGTTCTTCCTTGAAGGGTGCATATTTTGCAGTCCAGACATCCTGCTTCTGTCAGTCTAAGAGTCCTAGCACGTCTTCAGGGGCTTTCTCCTTTGACCTTGAGGCCATGCCTGCACCCTCTGCAGCCAGGTCTCCCACATGTGTAGCAGCACCAGTAGGTGTGGTAGCCTCTTCAGCCCCTGTCTTCTCCTCCAGATGCTCCTGGAGGTGCCTGGCTCTTCTTGACAGGACTCCAGGATGCTGACCAGGGACTCAGTGTTGGTTAGACTGAGGGCAGACCTGATGGCACTCACTTTCTTCAAAAACTCAGCCTCAAGACCAGGGGCCTTTTGCCGACAGGAGTGTGAGATGTTTTGGTCTGGTCCGCCAGACCGTAGCTAACCCCTTGACCTTACACACTTGGGTAGAATACTCATACTTGACCTATGGATCTCTGGAGTAATTTGATGAGTGAGAATTCTGCCTAGTGGAAGCTGATGCAAAAGGCCTCGCTGATACTTGGGGAATCCTCCTGGGCTTGGAACTTGGGCTTTTTGTTCTCATGTTCTACCCTGAGTGACACTTTCCTCTTGGGTTGAGACTTGCAATAATGGAGAGTTAATTTACATGAGCCCTCTGGGCTCTGGTGTCTCAACTGTGACCTAAGTCTCTGGTCTAGGGATCCCTGGAGGCCTCTCCATCACCACCATTCTCCACTTCCACAGTCCCCATGGTTTCTTTCTTCTTCCCCAGGCACAGACCATACTTTAGGGAATTTACTCTGGGCAATAAAGTCTCCTCCAGAAAATTTCAGTGATGGTACTACCTTATAGCAAAAGTTTATCGTTTTTCAAAAAATTATAATACATTGATTTAAAAATAAAACTCCCAGTTTTCTTTTAGTAGATTCCAATTCATAGCAACCCTATAGGACAGAGTAGAACTCCCCTTAGGGTTTCCAAGGAGCAGCTGGTGGATTCCAACTGCCAAACCTTTTAGTTAGCAGCCGAAGGTTTATCCTGTGATAGTTTATAATATAAACAGAGGATCGCCACATTAAAAAAATTTTTTTTTTTTTTTGCTTTTGTTGGATGGAAGTGAATTTGCTCCTGTGGAATATGGAAGTTACCTCATGCTGTGCACCTTCATGATAATACATGGTTTCTCTAAAAACTGTTTTCTATGAAAGTTATTTTTTTTAGTAAATTTAGAGTGTAAACATTGAAACAGGAGAATCGGTCTCCTCTTTGTAACTTGTTTTCATCCTCCTTTGAAGGGAAGGATTTTCATAGAAGGAATTATACTTAAAGAGACAGCGTAATTTGTACTTTTCTGTGTGATTTAAAACTTCTCGTACCGTTAACTAGCCTACACCAGGAGATTAAAATTGCCTTTCTCTGAACAGAAGCCCATTACCATGTCCTTCAGCGTGAGGCAGAAACAGATGTCCATATTTGAGAGTCTGATGGCACAAACCTTAGTAGCCGAATCACAACCATGCCTCCTGTGTGGGCGGGCGGGGCTTGTATATGTCAGCTTAAGGGTCAGTTTTTTTCTGAGTTTAAGGGAATGATTGGCGAGTTCAGGAAGAAAGAGAAGGAGTTTGGGAGGGGAGTGTAAGCTCCAGTGACAGACAGAAGATGGGGTGGGGGATCTCTCAAAGGGTATTAGAGGCCAGTCAGAAAAGCAGGAAGCAGCAGGAAGCAGGGCCAGTGGAGGGCAGCACTGGGTGGAGGAGGACAGCAGAGGTAATAGTAGTGGGGAGGGCAACAAAACTGGCCTGAAAAGAGTGATACATGACTGATCCTAGATGAAGCTCAGGTTAAGAAAAGTAGGAAAATAAAAAATTCTATCCTGTAGCCATGTTTGTGGTTAGGGGTTGTTAGGCTCTTGAGGGAGGTGGGCAGGAGACACAGGAGGGTAACGGGAGTTCCTGGATCTAGGAAGGAGTCTACAGCCCTTCTTCTGCCCTCAATGACGTGGGTTCTGGCCTCTTCAACCTACCACTCCCAGAACCTCCTGAGAAATTTCCTTAGTTCTTCACATGGTATATTAATTCCATCTCATTAGAAAATATAATAATGAAGTACGCTTCTTGCAACCCACCCTTTCCACCATCCTATACTCTCTGCCCCAGTTGCCCACTGCCTTCCTTCCTTTCCACCATGTTCAGATCCAGAACAAAAGAGTGCCTTGTTTGCAGCTATTCTGGAAAGCTCTCAAACTTACAATTGAATTCTTTCATTTCATCCCTCATTTATTCCTACATTTCTTATTGACAAAATAAACTTTGGTTAATTATCTACTAAATGACAGAAAGTGCTTTCTCAGGAGAATCTTCCTTATGACCTTATCCATTCATCCCAAATCCTTCATCTTGTCCTACAATGGCTCTCTTTTCTGGTGGAAGTCAGAGCTTTTGTTCTGTAGCACTCATCAATCTGGGACAACTTTTCCTCACCTTTATCTGGAGTCTTAGAGAAAGGCCTTTTCCTCGTGTGTCACTGTTTCATCCTGCTTGGGTGAAGATGTCCAAACTTAATGGTCTGAAGGACCTTTATCCCTTCTCCCAGCAGGAACCTTTGATAACCTGGGGCCTCTGGCTTGCTCCTGAATTTCCTTGATTCAGTAGCTACAGTTTCTCTCCCACAAGACCTGAGGTTGGCACTCTTTTCAAAAAGCAGCTGAGATCTGAGTTAGCACCAAGGCTTCCGTAATCCTGTGTGACATCATTGCTGACAGTGCTGAGTTCCATGGGCCCAGTTTGAAGCTAAACACGGCAACCAGAAAAACATGAAACTGTCAGGTAGGTGCTTGAGAAGTGCTAGTGCCAATGTGGGAAGAAGGAGATTAGATACTAAAAATGAATTGAAACTTTTCGGTGCCGTGTAAGGGGTTACTATCCCTTGGTGGGTAAAGAGAGCACAGGGAATGATAACAGTATCATGGGCAGCTGCTTTCTCCCAGTCCTCTCATTTGACTCTGTTGGAATCATGTCTCTCCAGCTCTGGTTATAAAATGTCCACTCTGAGCCCCTCTTAGGTCTCCTTAGCCTCTGAGTCTTCACACAGGCTCTGCTCTCTGACTAGGAGATGTTCTCTCCCTTCCCATCTGCTGGCCTACTCTCCCTGGTGAAGCGTGGAGGTGAAGAAAACTGACCCCACTGGAACAGATTAGGCTTATGACTTACCAAAAAGCCCTAAGACTCAGGAATTTTGTGGTCAGCCAGAATGGGAAGTTTGGGAGTTGACTTGGGGAAATCCCATGACAGACTCTGTTTTTGTTTAGGAGGCCATTTAGAAGAGAAACCAGCAAATGGGGAGACCATTTGAGGAAGAAATTAAGAAGGTTGGGGTGGTGATGAGGAAGGAGGAGACTTCTCCAAGGAAAATAAAAGTTCCAACATGGGGATGGTAGGGGCTTGTTTTGTGTGACCCCAAAGGACAGAAGAGGCAGGAATGGTAGGGAAACAATAGAACAAAAGATAATCTGTGCCTGTTCACAAATGTAACAAATCCCCCAGTGCTTTTACCCTGTTTCCTCAGACTTTTCTCATCAAGCCATCCTTCCCCTTTTACTGAAGCCTGTGGAAAATACCTGGGGCTTCCTGGATGCTCGGCCTTTTTTCATCCCTTAACTATTCAGTCATATTCCCAACTTGGTTCAGGCATGACTTCCTGGTTGTAGTCTTCCCTGAATCTTCTCCTGGTAGATGAGTCCACTTCTTGCTCTGTACTCCATTGTACCCAGGAAACCCTTTACCACAGCATAAAACACAATTGCATTTACTACACATTCTTCCTCTCTCTGTGCCCATGCCTTCTATGAGACTCCAGAGTACCTTTCATTAGCAGGAGGAGTCTTTTTCCACCTGTTAGTTGAAGGCTGACCATACAGTTGCTTCGGCCCTTGGAATAGTAGCAGAGATGATACAAGGAGAGAACTGAAAACATTTTACATTGAGGCTTGCCCTTTTGTTGCTCTTAAACCCTGAGAACCTGTGGGAATGACCCCAGGCCAGCCTGCTGAATGATGAGGGACCATTGGAAAGATGATCCAGCGGTTTCACTGAGTTGATTTGAGGCAAACTGGCTCGCAGGTGACCTGGAAGCAAATTGTAGACACATGAGTAAGCCCTGCTGCGAGCCACTGTGGCTGGCCCAGATCAGAAGAACCCCAAATTGACAACCTGCAAAATTGTGAGCTTAGTAAATGGTTGTTTTTTTAAGACACTACATTTTGGAGTCATTTCTTACACAGCAATACGTGACTGATACACCTGTTAACTTGGCTGTTTCTCTCACCAGGCAGTGAGGCAACTTCTCTAAGTCATTTCATCACCAAGAGCATCTGGCCTAGGGTCTGACATGTAGCTGTTCATACAGGAAATCTTTGTTGACTTAATGCATGAATGGGTAATACGAATTGTATGTGTGAGTCTGCGCAAAATCATGTATGAAAAAAAGCATGATTTTTTTAAAAATAAAATGAATTGAGGCTTAGAACTACCTGCTTACAAAATTGAGGGGAGTTTTTAACCTCACTTACTTTTAGGGTACTCCCTCCTCCAGATATGCAGTAATTCCCAGGGTCTAATAAAGGACCAGTGCTTGGAGAAGACCTTCAACACACCCGTTGCCTCAGCCTATGTGGGTGATCTCTCTAGAAGCATTCGTTCTGCTGTTTCCATTCTCAGCTGGAGCGTGAGAACCTTGGTGGGGCTGTCAACAGCATAACAGGGTTTGTCTACTTATGTGCCTGCATCAGCCTTTGAGGTGCTGTAACCCCCTCCAGGGCACTGTCAAGAAGGAGCTCCTACCCCTTCCCAATGTCTAGGACCCTACTATCTGACTGTCACTCTTCCCCTGGGCTCCAGTTCCCTCAGTGTGATCACCTCAGTGAGCTGAGGCTTTTACCACAGACTCTTCAGAGTCTTGAAGTTTCAGGGCTTCAACACTGTGAGTCCAGCTATCTCCTTGAAATGAGGTAGGGAAGGAGGAAAAATGTAGGAAGATTTTATTTTCCATTTAATGTTGCAATAAAATTTCTTGCCCTGCATTTTCGAAGGGTCCTGCCTAACAATTCCCTCTGTTCTCTTCCAAGATGTAGGACGATGAAGAGTGAATGTTTGTTGTGTCATAATCTGCAGAAGGCTGCAAAGTGCACATGGGGTCCATTCCCCCGATGCTCACACTAGAGCACCCCACCCATGTGGAAATCTCTGCAAGTGTTACTGAGTCCCTCCCACATCCACAGTGAACAGCTTTCAGATTCTTATAAGAGGGAATTGTGTCCTAACACCAGCTGCTCCCTGGAAACCCTATGGGGCAGTTCTACTCTGTCGTATACGGTCTCTGAGTCAGAATTGACTCAGTGGCTACGGGTTTGGTTTTTTCTTTCAGGCGGGTGGTGGGAGTTTGATGTCAGCTCCATAATTATGTTATTAAAAAATAATGACAGGGTGGCAGGTGAAAGCAACAAAACAAAACTGAAATGAAATGGCTTTTTCACATTTATTGGCCCCACAGAGTTCCTTCGAGGTGTTTACTTTTCACCAGATTCGGAGAAATGTTTGTGAGAGAGACACAGCTTGAGATAGCTCCAAAATTACATGTTTCCCTCCTTAATGTTAGGTTACATTAAGAGCTGGTTGGCTGGTTTATCATCTGCCTGCTTCACAAAAATAGAAGGCCCATGCGGGCAGGAACTTGTCTGTTGTGTTTGTCAGAGCATCCTGGTACCTGGCACCTAAGAAGTGCTAAAAAATGATTTGAGTGAATGTGGGTGGGTTTTTATAAAAAACACTGTGTTGCTGTCTTTATTTAGTTAAATAGTGAAAACAGGGATAAGGAAAATGGAGACAATTATTTGTATAATTTAGAGTTACATAAGATGAGAATAGAACTTGAATAATGAAGAGATAAAAAAATAAGCTGTGTGGATGGAATGTACCCCCTTCCCTTTGCTCTGGAGGGAGACATTTTAAAATTGGATTGTTTTTTCCCTACTGATTTATAGGTTCTATATGTTAATTGAAAAGTTAGTCTTTTAGGAATCACAAATATTTCTATTGAGATACAATTTACCTGCTGTAACACTGCCTTTGAAAATATGCACAATACCGTGGCTTTTAGTATATGGGCAGACTTGGCACAACAGTCACCACTGTCTAGCTTCAGAATATTTTCAGTGCCCCGTAAATAAAGGCCCTTGTTGATAAAGGCGTATTAACAGTCATCCTCATTACTCCTTTCCTCCAAGCCGTAGCAAACACTAATCTACTTCTGTCTGTGTTGGTTTGTTCTGGACATTTCATGTAAATGGAATCATGCACGATGTGGTCATTTGTGTTTGACTTCCTTCATTTAGCGTAATATTCTCAAGGTTCGTCCATATTGTGACATGTATCAGTACTTGGTGCCTTTTGTGGTTCCAGTCTATGAATATACCACATCCTGTCTATCAGGTCATGACATGTGGGTTCTCTCCACATTTTGGCTGTTATGAATAACACTACTAGGAATACTCTGTGTGAGTTTGTATGTGAACACGCTTTTGATTCTCCGGGCTACAGACCTAGGAGTGCAAGTGCAGTGTTGTATGGTAATTCTGTGTTTAACTTTCTGCAGAAGTGTCAAACCATTTTCCAAAACAATTGGATCATTTTACATTTCCACCAGCAGTATTCCAGCTTCTGCACATCGTCGCCGACACTTGTTGTCCATCCTGTTGAGTTTAACGGTCTTACTGGTTTTGAAATAATAGTGCACTTTAGTTTTTTTTAGTTTAGATTTGCATTTCCCTGATGACTAATGAGGTTACGCTTCTTTTCATGTGCTTGTTGAGAGTTTCTATATCTGCTTTCGAGAAATCTCTATTCAAATCCTTAGCCTGCAAACTTTTTTTCACCTTTTTGCCTGTATTTTTACTCTCTTCATGTACTTTTTGATATGCCAAAGATCTACAGATCTTAACAGTTTTAGCCTTCATATTTTGGGATTTTTAAAAAGTCTTTCTCTTTTATCAATAAAAAGAAAATAAAAACTTCTAAAATTTTTATGGTTGCATATTTGAATTTTAAATATTCGATCCATCTGGAATTTTGTTTTGTGTAAGGTATGAGAAAAAGGATGAAAATATTTTTACAGGTGGTCTGAGTAATTACCAAATTGCTACAAACGCTCCTTTTCCCATGACCCATATCTTAACTGCATTTTCCCGTAGTCTGTACAAAGACTCCTTTTTATAAAGGGAGGCCCACCATTCCCAGCCATTTCATTTTAAGATTTGTTTTGCTGCAATTAAATCCCTTGTGTGTCTTATCTACACACCTTTTCTTTTAAGCTAATACAAATTTTGTGTGAATAGGACCTTGGCGAGTGTAAGATGGGCTTGAATTTCATAACTGGTTCCATGTGGTGCAGCCCAGCAGACGGACAGACAGAAGCAGGGGCTGCAGAGGCGACAGAAGCTATGAGAACATGAGCCTCTAGAGATTTGCTGCTGAATTTCACATAAAGCTCTAGACTTTTCTGTGTAAACTTATCATCATATATGGACATCACCTTACAACAGACAGAGAATAATGCTTTAAAAGTTAGACATTCCTAAGGAAGGTGTTTATTCCTTAGCGGATGCTGAGAAATGTATGTGTTTTGGTGAAGATATGTACCCATTTCTACTGGGTATGTATCTTGAAGTAGAATTGCTGGGTCCTAGGATATATGTATGTTCACAGCTTTTGTAGATACGGACAAAACATTTTTAAAGTGGTTGTACCAAATTACACTTCCACTAGCGGTAGATTAGAGCTCCAGTTACTCCACGTTATACCCAATAGTTGGTATTTTCCATCTTTTCCGTTTTAGCCATTCTGGCGTGTAGGGGATAGTATCACATTGTGGCTTTTAATTAGAATTTCTCTGATAACCAGTGAAGGTTTGTCACTTTTCATATGTTTCTTGGCCATATAGAAATCTTTTATACAGTGTTCAAGTATTTCCTCATTTTTCTATCAAACTGTCTGCTTTCTTTTTCCTTTTTCCTTTTTGGATTGTTCTTTATGTATTTCAGAACCAAGTCAGTAGTAGGATATATGTATTGCAAATAACTTCTACCACATGAATTTACCCTTGTGGCTTGTCATGAACTTTCAGATTCAAAAACCCATCTTTTACAAAAACAAGCAAATGTGTAGACATAAAAGTTTATTAGGGGTTACCAGGGGCAGGAGGGAGGAAATAAAGGGGTGTTCCTGCATATGGAGACTGAGTTCTGGTTAAGAGTGGTGGAAAAGTCACATTGATTAAGGGCAGGGTTGCACAGCCAATTAATGCTAATTACTGTCAGTTGTTCAGTCACCAAAGGTTGTGTGGTATGTTTGCAACAACAACAACAGTGAGCAGCTGCTGAGGCAGCATAATAGTACTCAACAGATGAGGCGTATTCTTTTATTATACTTTTCTCTATTTTCTAATTTGTTTTTATAATATGCTACTGTTCAAATTAATAAAATGTTGCATGATGAAAGTGGATAACAAGGTCTATCCCACCCATTACATCCTTGTAAGGTTTAAATGAGGGACTACATGCCATCAGCAGAGGCTCAGCCTTAGTTGCCACTCGAGAAATGCTTCATTTCTCCCACTCTTCTGGCTCACTGTCTTCTCCCCTGGTTTATTTGCTCTTCTCTTTAGAGCTGGAAGCATGTGACCACCAGGCTTCCCGACACCATCATTCTGCTTTCCATACCAATGTTATTGTAGTCTTGGGTTCCTGGGCAGCCTCTCTGCAGGTTTAATTCTTTCACATCTGTTAAGTTATTATTTAAATATATTCCTTTAATTTTGTCCTGCTTATAGGAGTATATTCTAGTCATTGAAAATTTGGAGACTACCCCAACACACATGGGAACACCATGAGTAAGAATAGACTCCATGGCAATGGGTTTTATATGTGTGTCACATACATTTATGTATATTCACATAAATATTATATCCTGCTCCTTTCACTCAATATTAGCCTTTTCCATGATAATGTTTTGTTTATTTTACAGACAGCATCAAATTGTTTTATTATATTCTGCTGTGTGCAAGGAGTATGTAATTTTAGCAATTTGACTATAGTTGAAATATTAAACGTGCATGTTTCTAGTAATCTTCAACCTATACTTAAATCTTTTAACAAAGATCTTTGCTATTGAACCTTTTTATCTAACTGTTATTCAGCATTCTTTAACACTAAGAGATAGTCTCAGGATCAACTCAGATCATATTTTCTCCCTCTTACACACGAAGGCCCTTAAAGTATTCAGAGATTGTTCTTGTTGTTGTTAGGTGCCGTCGAGTCAGTTCTGACTCATAGGGACCCTATGCACAACAGAACGAAACACTGCGTGATCCTGCGCCATCCTTACAATCATTGTTATGCTTGAGCTCATTGTTGCAGCCACTGTGTCAATCCACCTCATTGAGGGTCACCCTCTTTTCCACTGACCCTGTACTCTGCCAAGCATGATGTCCTTCTCCAGGGACTGATCCCTCCTGACAACATATCCAAAGTATGTAAGACGCAGTCTCGCCATCCTTGCCTCTAAGGAGCTTTCTGGCCGCACTTTTTCCAAAACAGATTTGTTCGTTCTTTTGGTAGTCCATGGTATATTCAATATTCTTCGCCAACACCACAATTCAAAGGCGTCAACTCTTCTTCCGTCTTCCTTATTCATTGTCCAGCTTTCACGTGCATATGATATGATTCAAAATAGCATGGCTTGGGCCAGGTGCACCTTAGTCTTCAGGGTGAGATCTTTGCTCTTCAACGTTTTGAAGAAGTCCTTTGCAGCAGATTTGCCCAATGCAATGTGTCTTTTGATTTCTTGACTGCTGCTTCCATGGCTGTTGATTGTGGATCCAAGTAAAATGAAATCCTTGACAACGTCAGTCTTTTCTCCATTTCTCATGATGTTGCACGTTGGTCCAGTTGTGAGGATTTTTGTTTTCTTTATGTTGAGGCGTAATCCATACTGGAGGCTGTGGTCTTTGATCTTCATTAGTAAGTGCTTCAAGTCCTCTTCACTTTCAGCAAACAGGGTTGTGTCATCTGCATAATGAAGGTTGTTAATGAGCCTTCCTCCAATCCTGATGCCCCGTTCTTCTTCATATAGTCCAGATTCTCGTATTATTTGCTCAGCATACAGATTAAATCGGTATGGTGAAAGAATACAACCCAGACGCACACCTTTCCTGACTTTAAACCAATCAGTATCCCCTTGTTCTGTCTGAACAACTGCCTCTTAATCTATGTAAAGGTTCCTCATGAGCACAATTAAGTGTCCTGGAATTCCCATTCTTCCCAGTGTTATCCATAGTTTGTTATGATCCACACAGTCGAATGCCTTTGCATAGTCAATAAAACACAGGTAAACATCCTTCTGGTATTCTCTGCTTTCAGCCAGGATCCATCTTACATCAGCAAGGATATCCCTGGTTCCACGTCCTCTTCTGAAACCGGCCTGAATTTTTGGCAGTACCCTGTCGATATACTGCTGCAGCCGTTTTTGAAAGATCTACAGCAAAATTTTGCTTGCGTGTGATATTAATGATATTGTTCTATAATTTCCACGTTCATTTGGATCACCTTTCTTGGGAATAGGCATAAATATGGATCTCTTCCAGTCAGTTGGCCAGGAAGCTGTCTTCCATATTTCCTGGCATAGACGAGTGAGCATCTCCAGCCTGCATCTGTTTGCTGAAACATCTCTATTGATATTCCATCAATTCCTGGAGCCTTGTTTTTCGCCAATGCATTCAGAGCAGCTTGGACTTCTTCCTTCAGTACCATTGGTTCCTGATCATAGGCCACCTCTTGAAATGGTTGAATATTGACCAATTCTTTTTGGTATAATAGTTCTGTGTATTCCTTCCATCTTCTTTTGATGCTTCCTGCATCGTTTAATATTTTCCCCATGGAATCCTTCACTTTTCGCAATGCGAGGCTTGATTTTTTTCTTCAGTTCTTTTAGCTTGAGAAACACCGAGCATGTTCTTCCCTTTTGGTTTTTCATCTCCAGCTCTTTGCACATGTCATTATAATACTTTACTTTGTCTTCTTGAGAGGCCCTTTGAAATCTTCAGTTCTTTTACTTCATCAATTCTTCCTTTTGCTTTAGCTGCTCGACGTTCGAGAGCAAGTTTCAGAGTCTCCTCTGACACCCATCTTGGTCTTTTCTTTCTTTCCTGTCTTTTCAGTGACCTCTTGCTTTCTTCATGGATGATGTCCTTGATGTCATTTGAAAACTTGTCTGATCTTCGGTCACTAGTGTTCAATGTGTCAAATTTATTCTTGAGATGGTCTCTAAATTCAGGTGGGATATTTTTGCTCTCGTGGACTTGCTCTCATTTTCTTCAATTTCAGCTTGCACTTGAATATGAGCAATTGATGGTCTGTTCCACAGTCCGCCCCTGGCCGTGTTGTGACTGATGATATTGAGCTTTTCCATCGTCTCTTTCCACAGATGTAGTCAGTTTGATTTCTGTGTGTTCCATCTGGCGAGGTCCATGTGTATAGTCACCGTTTATGTTGGTGAAAGAAGGTATTTGCAGTGAAGAAGTCATTGGTCTTGCAAAATTCTATCATTTGATCTCCGGCATTATTTCTATCCCCAAGGCCGTATTTTCCAACTACTGATCCTTCTTCGGTTCCAACTTTTGCATTCCAATAGCCAGTAATTATCAATGCATCTTGATAGCACGTTCGATCAATTTCGGACTGCAGCAGCTGAAAAAAATCTTCTATTTCTTCATCTTTGGCCCTGGTGGTTGGTGTGTAAATTTGAATAATAGTCGTATTAACTGGTCTTCCTTGTAGGAGTATGGTTATTATCCTACCATTGACAGCATTGTATTTCACGATAGATCTTGAAATGTTCTTTTTGATGATGAATGCAACATCATTCCTCCTCGAGTTGTCATTCCCAGCATAGAAGACTAGATGATTGTCTGATTCAAAATGGGCTGGTATTGCCTAATTCACTAATGCCTAGGATATCGATGTTTGTGCATTTCATTTCATTTTTGATGATTTCCAATTTTCCGAGATTCATACTTCGTACATTCCAGGTTCCGATTATTAAATCGATGTTTGCAGCTGTTTCTTCTCATTTTGAGAAGTGCCATATTAGCAGATGAAGATCCCAAAAGCTTTACTCCATCCATGTCATTAAGGTTGACTCTACTTTGAGGAGGCAGCTCTTCCCCAGTCATCTTGTGAGTGCCTTCCAACCTGGGGAGGTCATCTTCCAGCCATATATCAGACAGTGTTCCATTGCTATTCATAAGGTTTTCACTGGCTAATGCTCTCCAGAAGTAGACTGCCAGGTCCTTCTTCCTGGGCTCTCTTAGACTGGAAGCTCAGCTGAAACCTGTCCTCCATGGGTTACCCTGCTGGTATCTGAATACCGGTGGCATAGCTTCCAGCATCACAGCAACACACAAGCCCCCACAGTACGACAAACTGACAGACACGTTGGGGTAGCAAACCATGATTTCATTCATCATTTTCATCTTTCGTTTTTTCAATCAGTCAATATTTAGAGAGATTCCATGTGCCAGGAATAGTCTACATCATGTGGACACAGTGGTGAAAGGTACCCACTGTCCCTGCCATTGTAAAGGGGAAACCCAGTGTGGGTGGGAGGGGGACTGGTAAAATGCAGTCCAGAGAAAGGACAGACCATGCTCCAGGAACCACACTGGACTTCAGAGAGCTTTGTTGGCTGCCGTTCATCTGTCCGGCTTCTAGATGTCAGAGTGCCCTCAGGCTCAGTGCTTAGTCCTCTCTCTCTATTGACACCCTCTCTCTAGGATGCCTCAGTGAATCAGTGGCTGTCTGTATCTGAGGATGCGATGTTTACACCTCCATCCATTTCAACTCCTCCTGGTTCGCTACTTATATTCAAATGTCAGCTTAACTCTCTGTACTGAGTTCTTCATCTGTAAAATGTGCCGTATAATGATACATTCCTCACATGGGTATCATGCAGAGAAAGTATCTTAAGAGAGGAGAAGCCCTCACAAGAGTCCTGGCACCAGTAAGTGTTAGCTGTCAGTATTATTACCTGACATCTCTACGTAGATGTCTAACAGCTATGCCATGTTATCAACGCCATGAAACAATTCTTGGTCCCAACCCCATTCCACTCTTATCGATGAATTTCTCAGGGCTTCAGTGATGGGAATGTGTGCGTTTTTCTGTATAATGGACATGGCTAATAAAGCTTGGCCTGGTCCTTCATAATAAGTTGCTCCAAAGTTTGTATGGGTGGAATCAGACAAGTTATAGCCAACTAATATAGAAAGAAAAAAAAAAATAGAACTCTCAGCTGCTCATGTTTGTACTCTCAGTCCAGAATATCTGGTGAGGGTACTATATGGACTGAATTGTGTAACCCAAAAGGTATGTTGAAATCCTAACTGCTATACCTATAAATGTGACCTGATTTGGAAATAGGGGATTTTTAAAATTATTTTTATGAGGCCATACCAGTTTAGGGTGGTTCCTAAACCTAATCCCTTCTGAGTTATAAAAATAGCAGAATAGACACAGACACAAACAGGGGAAGAGGGAGACAGACAAAGGGGAAGATAATCTACAAGGCCAGGAACGCAAAGGGTGGCTGGAAGCTGCTAGAAGCTGAAGTAGACACGAGCCATGCCCTGAATTCCTACTTCTAGCCTCCCGAACTGTGAGAAAATAAATATCTGTTCTTTGAAGCCACCCAATTGTGTTATTTTCTTCTTATGGCAGCACTAGATGACTAACAGATACCCATGGCTATACATGAAGCCTGGTGTAAAATAGTGTTCTCCCCTCCTTGTCTAGCCCACCCGAATCCTGCTATTTCCCTATCAGTGTCCTCTGCTTTCACTAAGAGCTACAACAGAGTCGGCTTGATGCCGATGTATAGAAATGCAGTTTATTTTTTAGTTTATATTTATGATTGACTAGCATTAATTTCAATGGTTTGGAAATTTTTCTGTGGAGGCATTTCTGTAATCTATGAATAATAGCAGTTGCAGCTTTTCCTTCTTTTTGTTGTCATTTTGTTTGGACCTCCAGTGTTAAATATTTAATATAAATAATGATAGAAAGCATCCTTCTGTTTTTAATGATTTTTTTGTGTGCTTTAAGTGAAAATTTTCAAATCAAGTCAGTCTCTCACACAAAAACCCGTATACACCTTGCTACACACTCCCAATTACTCTCCCCCTAATGAGACAGCCTGCTCTCTCCCTCCACTCTCTCTTTTCATGTCCTTTTCACAGCTTCTAAACCCCCTCCACCCTCTCATCTCCCTTCCAGGCAGGAGATGCCAACACAGTCTCAAGTGTCCACCTGATCCAAGAAGCTCACTCCTCACCAGCATCCCTCTCCAACCCATTGCCCAGTCCAATCCATGTCTGAAGAGTTGGCTTCGGGAATGGTTCCTGTCCTGGGGCAACGGAAGGTCTGGGAGCCATGACCACCGGGATCCTTCCAGTCTCAGTAAGACCATTAAGTATGGTCCTTTGAGAATTTGGGGTGTGCATCCCACTGTTCTCCTGCTCCCTCAGGGTTTCTCTATTGTGTTCCCTGTCAGGGCAGTCATTGGTTATAGCCGGGCACCGACTAGTTCTTCTGGTTTGAGGATGATGTAGTCGCTGATTCACGTGGCCCTTTCTGTCTCTTGGGCTCGTAATCACCTCGTGTCCTTGGTATTCTTCATTCTCCTTTGATCCAGGTGGGTTGAGACCAATGGTTGCATCTTAGATGGCTGCTTGCTAACGTTTAAGATGCCAGACGCCAGTCTTCAAATTGGGAAAGCATCCTTATTTTAATGCTAATTAATTTTAAAGAGAATGTCCCGCATTTCACCATGAACTATCATGCCAGTTGTATTTTTCCAACTTAAGGAACTCCTTTTCTGGTCCATGATTGCTCAGCATCCTTATCTCTCAGTGTGATTGGATTTTATCAACTGCTTTGTCCCCATCTCTTGAGATGAGCATGTCTTTTCTTCTTCCATCTATGCATGTGATGAATTAAATTATTAAATCTTTAATGTTCACTCAAGCTTGCATGCTGACGATAAACCCCCTTGATGATGGCGTATTACATGGTTTATACTTTGCTGGATTTCCTTTGCCAGTATTTTATGTAGGTTTTTGCATCCCAGTTACTTGGTGTGCTTGCCTTGTAACTCTTCTTCTGTCATCCTTGTCTAATTTGGTGTCAATATTAAAGTAGCCTTAGGGATGAAGTAGAGGAGCATCTCATCTTTTTCTCTTCTTTTCTGACTTTGCAGAAGATTAAAATGCTCTTTTTCTTGCCTGTTTGCTGCAACCTGAATGAAAGTGGTCTCGGCCTCCTGTTTTCTTAGGGAGATCTTGAACTACTGACCCATTTTGTGTAGTGATTAAAGGTCTTTTCTGGTGCTACTTTGAAAAATTTCCACTGCATGTTCTAGGCTGCTAGGATTTCCTCTTTAAATGTTATGTTGTTATCACTATTTTCAGTCTCATCCACGTCAATTAATCAATCCCAGATTTTCCCTCATTTTTCCAAAGTCAGACTCTACATCTATTCCTGGCACCAATTCCCTTATCTAAGACTTGTTTGCAAACAAAAATACAACCCAGCATCTTTGAGTCCATGATGTGAGAATACAGTCCCATATAACTTTTTTTGTAACTGTTGTTAAGTGTTTCTCCTCTTTTTTTTTTTTTTTTGTTCATTTCCCACCTATCTAGCAGTTTCAAAGTTGTGCACTTCAGGTTGAGGTCATTAGCTTGATTGACTCCGTGCAGGGCCATGGGGTGCCAGTTGCAAATGCGCATCAAAAGAGCACTCCTCTAGAACTAGGAGGCAGGAGGAGGTGGTTGGGCGGTTGTGGGGGGGGAGGGAACTGGGCAGGGCTGTGTGGAGAGGGGCGCCCAGGGGAGGTGCCAGGTCGGAGGCTGCCCCACCACAATCTCACGTGCATCAGGAAGGAGCTGGCTGCAGGAGCCTTTCGCGAGAGTCCCAGCCCACCCAGCCTTGCCCTGAACTCAGACCCGCTAGGCTCACAGGTCCCACCAGAACTAGGGGAAGCCTGAGGCTACCGATGTCAAGTCCCAGGGTACACCCCTGAGCCCAGTCACAGTGCTTATGCTGGGATAGGAGGGCAGAGGAGGCGTATGGGGACTTGGGTCCAGAGGGTGACCCAGAAAGGGTGGGAGAGTTGTGGTCACCCTCGGACTCTGGCTCCGCACGTGAAGGGCCCCAGGTTGCACTTCCAGGAGGAGAAGGCCAAGCCACAGAGGCCACACTGCTCACACAAAAAATCCCCCGCCCCCCTCTGCCCTTTCTCCAGGCGGGACGCCCCTCCTGTGCTGTCCTCAGAAGGGCTCTTCAGAGACCGCACCCCTAGTTTGCGGAGCAGCAGAGCCTGCCCCAGTCTGGACTAGGGACTTTATTTCTTCCACTCTCACCACTGGCTGAAGGCAGACTCCTGTCTCCACAGACTAAAGAGGAATTATCAAAATGAGCTCGAAACTCTAGATTTGAGTTAAGGATCATAAATTAACACAGAGAAATACAACTTTAACAACAAAGACCTGTTTGGAGCCCCAGTTGGAATTAAAAAAAAAAAAAAACTTGAACAGAGGGAGTGATAAAGTTTTCCTTCTTTTGCCACCCTCTCTCGGTGGTCCCAAGCTTTCTCATCTCCCACCTCACAAGACTGTATCAACTGCTTTGAGACTTTTAGAATAAAGATCCCCAGGCATATCACTGCTGTCACCCTGTGAGGATTTCCCCAGTGCTGGGTTAGACTAAGACAGAATCCTTCCAAGGCTTCCAGGGCCTGTGTACTGGATGGTCAACACACGGAGCCTCAGAGCCCACTTCATTTTTCCTGCAGTTGGGCATGACCCCAGGGACATGACCCTTGAGAGTGCTGACACTTCCTGAAGCCAGTGACCCTCCCCCTGGGCTTCTCTCTGCCTGGGTCTCAGAGTCTCTGAGGCCAACTTGTACCCTCGGAAGTGTTTCTGCTGAAGGACACGTAAACAGCACTGTGGATTTGTGTCCTGCAGTCTGCAAAACTGCCTCCCCTGAGTGGGGTGAGGAGCTACTGAAATACTGAAATCACTGAAACTAGCAGAAGCCACAGCTCATGGTCCTGGGAGAAAACTGGGAAGGACGGAGAGGTGAAGAGGCTATAAAGGCCCAGTCGTGAAGGCGACCATGGGCCAGGATGTCCGGAAGTCGCAAAGCTGACCAATGCTGAGTGCCCTAAAAGCTGCCACTCCTGTGCCCATCTCTTCTTTCAATGGACAAAGTCTTCCCCTGCTCTTATGCGCCTGGGCTGGAAGGGCCTTTGACTTATAACATGAAGCAGCCTCCAGAGCCTCTTGGGGCAAGTGATGGTCAAGGAGGCTCTGCCTAACCCCACCCTGCCCTTCCCACTTGTCAGAGGACCAGGAATTTCAGTCTTTCAGCTCCTGGGCTGATCTAGTGACTTGTAACAGGATTTCGCTGGAACTGGAAGGTGTTGAAGACAGGAAGTACTCCTGGGTTTCTTCACCCAGCTGAATGCCTAGTTCCTGGTCTTATTACACGGCTTACATTCAGGATAAGAAGAGGCGTTTGGAGCTTTACGCAGGACCTCTTAGCAGAGGTTTTTGTTCAGGAGCGAAGAGGTAAAAAGAAGCAGTGTCTACTAAGTCCTTTTCCAAGAGTCTCAGGAAATTCTCACGAAGACCCTCTCAGGTAAGGACTGACGGGCAATGCCTTGGTTTAATATTAAACTTTGCCCTTGACACATTTTGTTTATGGAGGGCATATACATATTGTCTGCTCAAGGAAGCACTGTAGTTCTTATCTAGACTTTATGTAGAATGAGTATATATAAAACCTAAACTTGGTCCTTAAGCAAGGGGTTACCTCTCAGAGAAGGCCTATGGGAAGGTTTCTACCAAATTCTGTGGTGCTGCCATTGCTCCAAGGATCCCAGGTGGTGCCAAGTTTGAGCACTCGGCTGTTAACCGAAGGTTAGTTTTCTGAACCCACCAAAAGGCTCTAAGGAGTAAAGACCTGGCGAACTGCTTCCGTTAAGATTACAAACCAGGAAACCCTATCGGGGCAGTTCTCCTTTTACACTGGGCCACAATGACTCAGAAACCCACTCGATGGCACCTAGCAATAACAACAGGAAGCCATTGCCCCCAATGTGCTTGAGATGCCTTTCTGGGGAAGGTTGGCCTTCAGAGCCAGCTCATGGCCACACGGGAACTGAGGCTCATGTTTTGTTACCACACCTTAGTTTCAGTCAGTAAATTTATTTTCCAGTTTATTCATAAGACTTAACTGCAGACATCTCTCAGGTATTGTCAAAATTAATTCCATTCTCTAATAATGATTTGCCAGGATGTATTTCCAAGCGTTTCCAAGAGACTGGAAAACCTTTCCCAAGAGGCTTGTCCAGCGCCATGTTGTGCAGTAACTACAGTGTTGACGTAGTATATTAACCACATAGTTTCCACGTTTTCTGCTTTCCTTAAATAACAACTGAAGTTCCAAGTCTACCACCTGAAGTACTTCCTTTAGTGTTTCACTTAGAAGTCTGGTGGTGATGAATTCTCTCAGTTTTCTTTCCCCTAAGAATGGCATTATTTGTGCTTTACTCCTGAAGGTAATGATACATAGATACATGATACGTAGAATTCTGGGTTAGTATTTCCATCTTTCAGGGTTGAAAAAATGTTGTTTCACAATCTTTTTTTTTTTTGGCTTCCATGGCTTCTGACAGTGAATACAGAGTCATTCAAATTGTTTTTCTCAGGTGAAATGTGTTGTTTTCTCTCTACCTCCTTCCTGAGTATTTTCTTGACCTTTGTTATTCTGCAGTTGATTATGATGTATGGTATTTTTATGCAAGTAACCCATGTTCTATATATATATATGTGTGTCAACTGTTTTTCCCCTCCCGGGTATGTCTGTAAGTACAGTACACTGTTTTTTTCTTTTTACACGCTGCTGTTAAAAAAAAAAAAAAAAATTAGAGTAATGTACTTACAAATATACTTGGGATGTGGGGTAAGGCCCACTGGGTTGGCAAAAAACCCATAACCCGCAGAATATTTTTGTGCAAATAAGGTATTGGGGCATAGAATTCTTTAACTTGCTGTGGTTTGCTGAACTTCTTGAATCTGTAAGTTTATGTCTTTCACCACATTTGGAAAGTGTTCAGCCAGTATTTTTTCAAATACTATTTTCTTCACCACACATTTTGTCCACTTCTTCTGGAGTTCCAATAAATAAGCTTTTTGTCTAGTTCTTGAGGCACTGTCCATTTTTTTCCATATTTTCCTCTCTGTTTGCAGAATGGATATTTTCTACTGATCTATTTCAAGTATTTAGTTTTTTCTCTGTCATCGCCATTCTGCTATTGTGAAAATATCAACTGAATTTTTTATTTCTACCATTGTACTTTTAACATGTAAAATTTTCATTTGCAAATAGCACCTATTATCTTTCCATTTATTTAAAAAGTGTTCCTGTTATTTCTTGGATTAGAACAGCATTTTAAAATCTGTGTCTTATGATTTTGAGACTACAAGTCCTGCAAAAATTTTATGCAGAATTTTTTTTTTTTTAGCAGTCAATTGACCCAGTTATGTTCAGGCTCCAAGTTCTGTCCCATCTTCTGTATTCTGTGGTTCAAATGTTAGTTCAATTTTTGAAGGCTTTGCAGCTGTATTCAGATCTAATCTATGTGAGCGCCACTCAGTATGGAACCTTGATGGCATTCTAACCCATAGTGCGGCTCTTAAAGGATTTAATAATGCTTCTTAGGGTCAGGGCAATGCATATGCATCTGGGGGGTGAACCAGGAGTTCATAGCAAGTCTGCAGAATCTCTTTCTTGCACAGCCTCCTCTCTGTCTTTCTCTTCTCCTCTCTGAGTTCTGAAGGAGTGCATTCTAACCCATAGTACGGCTCTTAAAGGATTTGATAATGCTTCTTAGGGTCAGGGCAATGCATATGCATCTAGGGGGTGAATCAGGAGTTCATAGCAAGTCTGCAGAATCTCTTTCTTGCACAGCCTCCTCTCTCTCTTTCTCTTCTGCTCTCTGAGTTCTGAAGGAGTGCTTTCCTGGCCCACTGGCGGGAATGCTGGGGCTTTAATCTCCTCATTCTGTTGTGCACATAAGTGACTGGTTCTACCTATGGGGCCAAAGCACTGGACAACCAGCCAAAAGGCTGGCAGTTTGAACCTGTCAAGAAGCACCTCAGAAGACAAGCCTGGCGATCTGCTTTTGAAAAGTCTCACCCTTTGAGGCAGAATTGACTAGGTGCCAGTTAACAGCAGAGAGAGAGAAAATGTAATGGAGCTTTCTCTACAATATTTGGTTCTTCCATACTCTGGTCAGAGAGAAGGATTCTCCTCTGCCAGAGTTTCAGGCGTCTGCCCACCTGCCCAGCTGCTTGTCTCTCTCCTTTACGGACCTTCTATCCCATTTATATGAGAGAGGGCTTCTCTTGGAGCTATTTCTGTCCACAACGGGTGTGCAGCTCTGAGATTGGGGCTCATTTAATTTCAGCCTCTGGAATGTTCATACTTTATGTTCTGGTTCCGCCCCTTCCCCATCCACCTTCAACACTTTCCTTTGCAGAGTCCTGAGATAGTGTCCCATGCATTTGTCCAGATACTTGGTTGTCAGATACCAGCATAGCCACCAGGGGCAGTGCTGTTGTGGTTGAGTGGGGAGGGACTGTACACTGAAGGAGCTGCAAGACCTGGCTGCCTTGTGTGAGCAGGACGGGGGTGTGCTGAGCAGTGGGTGCTGAAGGTGCTGAGTAAAGGGGAGTTTAATATAAAGTTGGGTCAAAGAGAGTTTGTTGACAAGGATTTATTGCCGTAGCAAGGGTTCTGGAAATGGGTTTAATATGCTGTGGGATTGCTTTTGGAAGCTTAGAAAAGGCAATGGCCCACATTCTATGAAATCGAAATGCCAGACCTGCTGTGTCAGATGTTGGAAGAGGAATTAAAAGCCTCCAATATGTGGGCATGTCTGAGTTAGTCTTCTGTAAGACCATTTCTTGGAGGTCCTGAAGGATACCCATTTCATCAGAAGAATAAGGAATGCGGAGATGAGGGAGCACCAGCAACACAGAGCTTACCAATATGTATACTTTGTAGGGAGTCCCTGGGCGCCACAAACAGTTAAGTCCTTGACTAATATCCGAAAGTCTGGCAGTTTGAACGTACTCAGAGGGTCCTTGGAAGACAGTCCTGGCCATCTGCTACTAAAGGATGAAAGCCTTAAAAACACTATTGAACAGTTAGTTCTACTATGCCCACATGGGGTGGTCATGAGTCAGAAATGACTTGATGACAACTAACAGCAACAATTGTCTATAGGCTCAGGTTGTTAGTGGGAGCTGGGCTGCCTAGTAGCAATGCAAATCATGGGATCCCAGCTCAACAGAGGCCAGGTGGAAGTACTTAACTGTCAGAAACAAGTTGTGTGTGATTCCAATAAAGGTCAGCAGGTCAGAGTAGTAGTTATCTATTGGGGCATAATAGATTGTCCCCAAACTTAGCAGGTGTGAGATAAATGGAAAATTAATATTCAACTCATTCTGATAAATTTGGAACTAGACAAAAATTTTGGTATCACTCAACACAGTTTTAAGGTGAAGGAATAAACTAGAAAATTTAAATAACTAGTATAAGTATAATAAGAGATTTTTCAAAGAATGATGATATAATTGCATACCTGAATAAAAGACAAATACATCAAAATCAATGATTTCTCTCCAGTATAGACATGAGGGTCTCAAATTGGCAAGGGTGAGAAGGGCAGACCGTTCTCTTTCCCCTACTACTTGACTGGATCAAACTGTGTTCAAAACTGTAAAATATTTAGGAAAACATTGTTTTGACCAGAGCAGCAAAGGACCTCTATGACGAAAACTAATGTACTAAAATACATAAAATGAAACCTGAATGTATGCAAAAAATATGCCATATTTTCAAATGAGAAGTCTTGTCAATCAAATGGAGGTCCCTAAAACTAATATATAAGTGGAATGTATTTCCAGTTGGAATATTCAGATAGTTGTTTTTGAATTGTATACAGTAATCATATGCTACAAATAGTACAGTAGATAGCAGAGGATGTTGCTGGTGTTAGGAGACTTGGAGTCCATTTCTGACTCATAGTGATCCCATTTCACTGCCCCATAGGGTTTTCTAGGCTGTGATCATTATGGGAGCAGAACAACAGGTCTTTCCCCTCTGTGCCCCCTGGTGGGTTCGACCTGCCAAACCTTCTTTGGATTAGCAGATGAGCACTTAATCACTACAAAACTACGGCTGCTTTAAAAGGTATAGAGAAGAAAAACATGAAAAAGCAGGATACTGACAGGTGTCTACCTCTTCAGGTAACAGAACAAATTGATATTACATAGCATAGAAACTGACAAGTCGAGCAATGAAACAAAATCTGCTAAGAAGTCACAATAACCATTGATACAAAGGCAGTATTTTGTGAAATTATATTTATTTAATAAACGGTGCTGACTCAAGTGATCGTTCTGGGGGACAAAGCTTGCAAAAATGTGATACACAAATGATAGATTTGGAAAATCATGTGAAATGGAGATGACAAGTCTTAATAACAATTTCCATTTTACACAGAAGGATAAAAGTTAAGCACTTGAAAAACGAGCAGTGAATTCAAACAGATCGTTCACAGCAAATCCACATGCCCAATAAACATAGTCCAAGTTGCTCAAAAACACTGGTGGTTAAGAAAATATCAAAGTCCCAGTGAAACTGGCACA
The DNA here is from genome assembly GCF_030014295.1 of Loxodonta africana. NCBI lineage: Eukaryota > Metazoa > Chordata > Mammalia > Proboscidea > Elephantidae > Loxodonta > Loxodonta africana. The sequence goes on along the minus strand of NW_026974876.1, from coordinate 562,208 downwards.
ATTTAAAAATCAACACCATCTATGGCTGGCTGGGCTGTGGGGAGAAGGATACCCTGAGACATGGCTGGAAAGGTGCTTTAGGACAGCCTTTAGGGGAAAGACATGGCCATGGCTCTGTACTTTTAAAACATACTTTGAGCTGGAAATCTCACTCTATGGAGTCTACTACACAGAAACAGATCCTGTAGTACACAACGGATAGTTATTATTAGTGTTGACCAAACATTGACTGTACATTGATAGTTGAATGATAGATAACTTATGGTAAAGCTACATCATCAATAAATGAGTTGTAGTAGTTGAGTGGGAAAAATACCTGTGAAGTATTATTGAAGTATTACTGAAAAAATCTAGTTGCAGAGAAGTGTATATAAAATGAGCACATCTGGGTTAAACAATATCAATTGTTTGAATATGCTTGGATACCTGTTTATGTTTATGAGTGTGTATAAGTCTGTGTGCTTGTTTAAGCAAGGATAAGAGAGACTACTTACCACATTGTTAACCTGAATTATCTTGGATTCACTTGCAGGAAAGAACAGGGGGAGGAGAGGTAGAACACGCAGGAAGAGTAGACTTAAAAAGCATGGATGATAATGTTTCCATTTTAGTGGTGTTATGTATGGACGAACAAATCTGTCTTAAAGGGAGAAAGCCAGAATATTCCTTAGAAGCAAGGATGGCTTTGGCCATGTTATCAAGAGGGAGGGACCAGTCCCTGGAAAAGGACATCATGCTTGGTAAAGCAGAGGTCCGGTGAAAAAGAGGAAGACCCTCAATGAGATTGATACAGTGGCTGCAACAGTGTGCTCAAATAGAGCAAAGATTATTAGGATTGCACGTGACCGGGTGGTGTTTTGTTCTGTGGTGCAAAGGGCCACTGTGAGTCAGAACTGACTTGATAGCTTCTGACAACAACATGTAGAAGTCCAGATAAAGTGTACTGAATTGATATCATCTATTTAAATTATTCATGTAAGTTAAAAGATCAAAAAATATAGTGTCAGTGCCATATCTAATGACTTACAGAGAATCAAGGTAGAATATCAAGTGAAATAAGGGGCGAGAGCAATGTGGGTGGAGTGTGACCAGGCTTCCATAAAAGTAAACACCCCAGCAGATGTACTTGTGTACCTGTGACTGTGTATATGTGTCCCTGCAGAGAAACGTAGGGAAGGATACACGTGTGTCTATTAACATTGGATACCCTGGGGGAGCAGGACCAAATTACATAGGAGGGTGGGACCCTGACATAAATTTTTTTCTCATACAAATCTGTGATCTTGCAAATGTGATAAAAAACAATTTCAGAGCTTTGGAAATTCATAAACATCATAGATATATGTATATTTTAACGTGTTTTGTTAGATATTTAAAATAGGTGAAAATTCTCCAGAATGACAGACAAAAGATTTGAATCACTGGAAGGAGAGCACACCGCAGAAAGTAATAATCAGATCCAGTGGATTTCTTGTTGTTCTTGGAGCCAGTGAGTTCTTCTGGTCTCTATAACTGGAAATGACCAAAAATAATTTTGGGAAGTCAGTAGAGTTACCCCTCAAACACATCTTGCAAGCACACGTCTACAGCTAAATGTAGAAGGCTGGACGCCATGTGCAATTCACTAGGTAACTCATCCGCCTCTATAAGATTCTCTTTCCTGGATATGCTGCTTCCACCTCCTCCCTGCCTAGCCCCGCTGGATAACCCACCTTTGTGCATTCTAGGCCCCATTCAGGTCTGAGCCTAGATCACAGAGGACATCAACTGGGAAGGTAGCTTTTAAGAAGAAAGATGTTGATGAAAAGATTTCAGAAACCAGGACCTCCCCAGCCAGCCTCTCCCCAGCCTGGGAATACCAACCCCTCCCACCCTGATACCTCTGAGAATCTCTGATTTTTCATTTTGGATCCTTAGGAGACTGCAGAATTTACCTGGTCTGAACACCTTGGTTCTTCTCTGCCTGTGACCCTCTGCCTCGCAGGAGCCGTCTCTGTCACTCTGAGGAATACACACAGGACAGACTGTGGACAGAGGTGCCTATCCTAGAGGCCCTTCCCTCCATTCCTCTGCCCCTGGGGGTTCCCTGTGATACTTGTGGTCTCATTTCCTAGAGAGATGGATACACCCCTATCATGTCCAGGGCTTCCCCAGACTTGGGATTTGATGTCGCGACTGAGACTGGGGCTTTGTTGTTCACTGTTGAGTCTGGCCCTGAATCTGCCCCTTCCCACCATTACCTCTGATCACCTGTGTTCTCGCTGTTCTCCCTGGGTTTGAAGCCTGTCCTCTCTTTTGGTTCTTTCACCTCAGAGGGCCTTTTTCTTCCAGTTCTTTGACCTCGCGACAGGTCAGATTTGACCACAGGAAAACAAAAAGAAAATTAGCAAGTTTGTTTGACATGTCAAGAACCGAAATGTACAGCTTGATTTAGGAGAAGAAAAAGTTCCAAAGCTCTGCCCCTTCCCCTAGGACATGCTCTACAGGAAATATCCTGCAAGCCCTGGATCAACTCTTATCCAGAAATGGTTAACACCCAGGGGGATTTTTCTACACCACCTCCCACTTACATTCCCCTAATGTGGCAAAAAGGGTGCATCCCAATCATAAACCCAAATTCACCCTAGGAGACCAGAAGACATGGCTGGGGTGAGTTCATTTTCCTTCAACCTGCCCTCCTCTCCTCCTACCAGGCCCTGCCTCTTTCTCTGCTTCTATAGTGCTGGGAAGGGACCCAGAGTTGTTTGTTTAGGGCTTTATGTCCACTGCTCACCTGCAGACATGTTTCCCAACAGCCTGCCATCTCTCTGATTCCTTCTCCTCCAAAGAACTCAGTGACACCCCCTTCACCATCACACCTCAGCAGGGCCCCCCCCAATCCTCCCAAGTCCCACTGAAATCCCATTTCCCTATTTATACTGCGCTCATCCTTAGGGTCCCAAGATCTCACCATCCAGATGAGGCCTGTCCTGTCCTCTCCTGGGCCAGGGGAGCCTCTGAGGGGACCTGGTGTCTGTGTTCAGCTATCTGGGGCTTCTTCCATCCAGATTCCCCTTAGGGCTGGAGTTCTCTGTGCACTTGGGTTGGGAGGGTTGGGGTCACAGGGGAAGGAGGGTATGATCTTCCAGGGGAGCTGGGTGAAACGAACCTGAATGGAGGTCTCTCCTGAAGGGCCCACGTTTCCAGCCCAAAGGCCCTGCTCCTCCTAGTCCTGGGGTTCTAGAACGTCTTCAGGCGCTTCCCCCTCTGGCCTCGGTGGTGTGCCTGCTCCTTCTGCAGCCTGGTCTCCTGCCTCTTCAGCCTGTCCAGCTGGTGCCTCAGCCTCTTCAGTTCTTCTCTCTGCTTCTCCAGCTGCTCCTCGAGGCGTCTACAGACCGCTCTCTTCTCCCTCACCTCCCTCTTCTTTGCGGCCAACAGGCAACGCCTGGCCAGCTGGTGGCAGCGTCTGGGCCTGCGCTGCACTGAGCGTGGCAGCCGCCTCTCCAGCAGCTCTTCAAAGAAGACTCGGCAGCTGAAGCCCTGAGTCACACCATGCTCCGCATGGGCCACGAGGGCCTCCCGGGACTCGAACACGCGGCAGCAGGCCACGCAGCGGAAGCCGCGCTCACGGGTCACCAGCCACTCTGGGGTGGTTGCGCGGGGTCTCTCCCCATCCTCCTCCCCTTGGTCGGTGGGCTCCTGGGTACAGGTCTGGGGCCCCTCCTGCCAGGGCTCCAGGTTGCTGACCAGGGACTCAGTGTTGGCCAGACTGGGGGCAGAGCCAATGGTGCTCTCCTCAGAGAGCTCGACTTCAAAGACCTGGGGCATCTTGCCCACGGGGGCAAAGGAGGTTTTGGTCTGCCAGGAGACCGCCACCCCCTTGACCGTGCGCACCTTGGTGAAATATGCGCACCTGACCCATGGCTTTCCCGGGGCAGCCCCGTAGCTGGAGGAGTGAGAGGTCTGCTCGGTGGAAGATGACAGAAAAGAGTTCTCAGATTGTTTTGGAATCTTCCTGGGCCTGGAGCTTCGACTTTTTTCATGGCATGTTGTTGACTGTTGCACATTTTCCTCTTGGATAGAGACCTCTGGGAATAGAGAGTTAATTTACTTGAGCTTTCAGGGTCCTTATTCTCACCTGTGAGCCCAAATCTTTGGTCATAGGGACCCCTGGAGGCCTTTCCATTACCACATCCTCCACCTCTGCAGACCCCATGGTTTCTTTCTTCTTCCCCAGAGACCCACCACCCTTTGGGGGCACTGCTGCGGAAGACAAAGTCTCCATTGTAAAGTGGCACTGTTTATGGTAGTTCATTTTTTAAGAAGTTATTTTTCTTTAATTCCACATTTATTGAATTCCAATGAATTTGTTCCTTTGGAACTTAGAAATGACCTCATTCCCATGAAGCTTCATAATAAATGTGTGACTTGATGTTTTGTATGCGGGTGATATTCTTAGTAAATTTGGAGGGTAAACACTCCAGAGCAATGGTCACCTCTTTTCATCCTCTTTTTACTGAAAGGCTTTTTATAGAGGAGTTATACGTAAAGAGAAGAATGTGTATATTTAGTTATGATTCTTACATGTGTACCTCTTCCTTGCACCCTTCTTAACCCAGCCACAGTAGAAGATGAAAATTGTTTTTCTCAGAATAGAAACCCAGTCCTTAGTAGATGAAGTGAGGCAGAAAGAGATGGCCATATCTGAGAACCTTGATGCGAGAACTTCAGATGGAGAACACACAGCCTTCTCCGCTGTGTATGTCTCAGTGGGTTGTCTGTGTCAACCTAAAGGTCTGTGTATGTTTCTGAATCTGTGGGAAGGACTGCAGAGTTCAGGATGCAGAAAGAGATGGAGCTAGGTCGGGTGCGTTGGATGGAGGGAAAGCTTGAGAGAGAGACAAGATTCAGAGATGGAACATGCCAGCAGTGTGTTAGAAGGATACAGAGATCAAGGAGGGAGCAGAAAGCAGGGCTCAGCCACTGAAGGGCAGAATGGGGCAGCAACCAAGAAGGCAAAGGGGGGGCAGACTAGTCGGAGAAAGAACGGATAACTAAGAATGATAGCAGAAACTGAGGTTAGCTATAGTTGGAATAAAATTCTTTCCTGCTAGACTTTGAAAACATAATGCTAAATGGAATAAGTTAGTATTTGCCCTAAGTATAGGGCAAATACTGTACGATCTGACTTACATGAAATAAGCAAATATATAGAAAGCAAGGATTATTGGTCGTTGCCAGGTGTGGGCAGGGGGAAGGGGAAGTTTTTCCACTGGGGCATTGAGGTTATGTTAATGGTTGTAGAAAAGTTTGGAGAAGGATATTGAGAATGGTTATATGACTTGAAGAATGTAATGAGTATCACTGACTCATACATTAGAAATTATTCAGTTATGTTTTATGTATATTTTCAACACAATTTAAAAAAATAAAACTTTGCAATTACAAGAGAAAAAAAAACAATCTATACTATAGCTGTCTTTACCTAGAAGAAATGTTAAACCCTTAGGTAAAGATGGTCAGGAGACCTTGGAGGAGAAGGGAAATCCCTAGAGCTAGAGGGGCAGGGCCTTCCTGGACCTTCTTCTGCCTGAGTCCAGGCTGAGGACTGTGGCAGCTTACATTGACTGGGAACTCTGAATGAACGTGTGGTACTGTGCTCCATCACACCACCCACTCCCAAAACCTCCTGATAAATTTGATATATTTTTTTAATTCGCATGATATATTAATTCATTCTCTTGAAAAAATTAAGTACAAGTCTCTGTAACCACCCTTCTTCCTGGTTCTATACCCACTGCCCCAGTTGCCCACCTGCGTTCTTTCCACTAACAAAGCAGGAGAGTTCACAAATCTGACTTGTCTGCTACTGTTATGGAAAGCCCCTCAGATGACAGTAGAATTCTATACTTCACTCACATATTTATTCCTTCATTTATTTATTCACAGTATAATTTCTTACTGTTTACTAATAGACAGGAAGTTTTTTCAGGTGAAAGCCTCGGTGATCCCTTGTGGTCCTTGTCTCCAGGGTGAATCAAACCCCTTGCTGCCCAGCACCCATCACACAGACTGAATTTTCCTCCCACCCTTACCTCGGGCCTTGGAGAAAGGCCTCTTCCTCATGTATTGCCGCTCCATTCTGGCTGGGTGAAGATGAACCAGGAAGGATGGTCACTGGCAAGATGTTTCTCCTCCTCCCATGTAGAGTTGATGTCCCAAACTCTCACAAGTTGGGGACCTTGATTTAGGCAGAACTGTTTGTAATTTGGTATCCAAAGTCGCTCTCCCACAGGAGACCTCAGACCCACAACCTCTCCAAAGAGCAGTTGGGATCTGAGTGAGCACCAAGGTTTCCAGTAACCCTTGTGTGACATCATCGCTGACATCGCTCAGTTCCAAGGGCCCAGTTTGAATCTAAACAGCGCACTAGGAAAAAATATGGCAACTGTTGTGGGAGAGGCTAGGAGGCTGGGAGGAGGGAAATTATATCTTAAAAATGAATTGAAATGTTCACTTAAAGAAGTCAACATCTAAGAGGAAGGAAACTGTGAGTTGAGGAAATAGAAGAGTATAATGAGTCGCTATTTCTCCCAAACCTCTTCTCTGGCCCTGAATCAAATCTCTCCAGCCCTAGAAACACAATGTCCACTCTGAACACCTCTCAGGCCTCCTTTGCCACTTAGGCTTCACACAGGCTGTTCTCTCTGACTAGTAGACATTCTCTCCCTTCCTGTTGACTGGTTCCTCCTCCAAGGTACCCAGTCTGTGCTTCTGGTTTATGTATTCAGAGGACCTAGTAATCTTTTAGTAATCCTCCATCATAGCACTGAGTCATAGGAGATGCTCAACTTCCAATTTGTGTCTTCCAAATGTGTTGTAAATAACTTGGGGAGAAAGACGAGTTCTGCCTCATATTTGGCAGTCCCAGAAAGTGAGACAGAACCCCACCCATAGGAGATACCCAATATATATCTATTGATTAAATAAAAGAAAACTCTTCCAAAAGACTCACCCTTCGTAGCCATCCATGCACAATGGAGTTTTTGTCTGTTGCCCAGAGGTACCATCACTCAGTGGTGGTGTCTAGGCCACTCTCTCTTGACCTCCTGACTCTAAACCCTGTGAAGCCTCTTGGCCTGTCCACACGCTTCTCCCCTGGAGCCACTAAAAAGGGTAGGATTACATCATCACAGAAAAGCACGGAGACTCCGGACGTCTATGGTCAACCTGCCTGGGAGGCTTAGGAGAGCCCTCGGGAAAGGTCCACTGTCCTCTGCTTGATCTCCTTTTTTGTCCAGAGGGCAATTAGAAAAGGAAGAAGCAAATTGTTGAAACATTTTAAGGCAGGGTTTGGGAAGTTGTGCTTGGTAGGTAGAGGAGAGCCTGAGGATTTGAAGGAAAATGAAAGATGTCAACATGGGAGCAGAGGGCTTGCTTTGTGTCACGACAGATGGTAGAACGTGGGCAAGTGGTTGGAAATATATAAAAAAAGAAAATCTCCTAACCATCCACTCGTATTTCAAAATTTAGGTCAAGCATCACTTCCTGGTGGAAGCCTTTCCGACCCTACACCGGGTAGAATTTCCCACCCTGCTCCACACTCTATTGTATTTAAGAAACGCTTCTGCCACAACTAGGGACAAACTTGATTGCATTTACATGTTGTGATGGATAGCAAAAATGGCCACATGTTCTAATATGTATGTATCCATACATATTATATGACCTACAGCTCCCTTTCTGAAGAGCAAGATTCTTCCTCCAGTCCTTGAATTTGGACTGATCTATGATTGCTTTGGCCTTTGGGACAGTACAAAGACTAATAGCAGCAGAGACCGGATATAATTAGACACATCATGGCTTGCTCTCTTACCAAAAACCAAACCCATCACTCTCAAGTATATTCTAACTCATAGTGACCCTGAAAGACAGAGAAGAACTGCCCCATAGGATTTCTAAGGCTGTCATCTTTACAGAAGGAGAGTGCCATGTCTTTCTTCCGCAGAGCAGCTGGTGGGTACAAACTGATTACCTTTCCTTTAGCAACTGAGCCCTTAACCACTGCACCACCAGGGCTCCTCCTTGCCCTCTTGCTGCTCTTCAAACACTGAGAACCCATGGGAACAGCGCAGGCCACCCTAATAAATGACAGGAGACCATTAGAGAGAGAATCCAGCTGAGAAGATTTCAGGCCCTCTGCCCGCCAGCTCACATGGTGGCTGATTCCAGATACATGAGGGAGCCCAGCCGAGAGCGGCTGAGTCTGCCCCAGACCAGAAGAACCCCAAACTGCCAACCCACAAAGCTGTGAGCTAAGTAACTGCTTGTTCTTTTAAGGCACTTCATTTTGGGGTCATTTGTTATACAGCAATTGATAACTGATTTGTTAACTGGGCTGTTTCTCTCACGAGACTGCAAGGAATCTTAATCATTTCTGTTTCAACAGTATCTGGCAGAGGGTTGTTCATGTAGTCATTAGACAGTAGAAATTTCATTTACATCAGTTAAAAGTTTCTGTCATTATGTTTTAATTTTGTTTTATAAATAAGATATGGCTGGATTTGCAAGTCTAAGCTGAGTGTACATGTTTTTTCCTTAGGTATTAATCCTTTTTCTTGCTATTACTCATACATTTAGACATAATTCCCATATTATACTTCACATTCACTGTTCTTTTTTTTTATTATTATTCTGCCTTTCCTGTTTCTTTTTTTATTGGAATGATGAAATTTCTCTTACTTTCTTTTTCCTTCTAGCTATTTGAAGGTTGTATTTTCAATTCTTGTTCTTTCATAGTAAACATGAGATCTTTGAACATTTTAATATTTGGTATATTGTATCGAGTTCATGTCTCAGTTCTCCTCTCAAACAGTAATTTTTTGCTAGCTGCCATTGAGGTGACTCCGACTAATGGTGAACTTAGGTACCACAGAACTAAAGGTTGCCAGGTCCTGTGTCATCCTCACAAGTGCCAGCAATTTAGATTCCATCATTATGGCTAATGTGCCAGTCCATGTCACCAAGGGTCTCCTACAGCCTTGTTGGCCTTCTTCTTCACCAACCATGATATTCTCCTCTAGGACTGATTAATCTCTCCTGATGACATGTCCAAAGCAAGTGAATTGGACAGTATTCTCTTGTGATCTGTAAGGGTTTAATTGTCTAATTTTCAGAAGTAAGTCTCCAGGTCTTTCTTCCTAGTCTGTCTTAGTCTTGAAGCTCCACTGAAACCTGTCCACCATGGATAACCCTGTTGGTGTTTAAAATACTGGTGGCCTAGTAGCTTCCAGCATCATAGCAGCATCCAAACCACCACAGTACAGCAAACTAAGAGACAGGCAGTGAGCCGAACAGGGTATTGTTGTTGTTAGGTGTCATCAGGTCAGTTCTAATTTATCGTGACCCTATATACAGCAGAACAAAACACTGGCCAGTCTTGTGCCATCCTCACACTTGTTATTATGCTAGAGCCCATTGTTGCAGCCACTGTGTCAATCCGTCTCACTGAGGGTCTTCCTCTTTTTCACTGTCTACTTTACCAAGCATAATGTTCTTCTCCAGGGCCTGGTCTCCCCTGATAACATGTCCAAAGTGTGTGAGACAAACACTCACCACCTGTGCTTGTAAGGAATATTCTGGCTGTACTTCTTCCAAGACAGACTTGTTTGTTCTTCTGGCAGTCTGTGGTATATTCAGTATTGTTCACCAACACCATAACTCAAAGGCAGCATTTTTTCTTTGCTTTCCCTTATTCATTGTCCAGCTTTCACATGCGTATGAGGCGTTTGAAAATGTCATGGCTTGTGTCAGGCACACCTTAGCCTTCAGAGTGACATCTCTGCTTCTCACCACCTTGAAAAGTTCTTTTGCAGCAGATTTGCAATACATCATGTGATTCCTTGATTGCTACTTCCATGAGCGTGGACTGGGGAACCAAATAAAATGAGATCCTTGATAACTTCAATCTTTTCTCTGTTTATCATGATGTTGCCTACTGGTCCAGTTGTGAAGATTTTTGTTTTCTTTATGTTGAGGTGCATACTGAAGGTTGTAGTCTTTGATATTCACCGCTAAATGCTTCAGGTCCTCTTCACTTTCACCAAGTTTGTGTTATCTGCATATCGTAGGTTGTTAATGAATCTTCCTCTAAACCTAATGCCACGTTCTTCTTCATAGAGTGCAGCTTTTTGGATTATTTGCTCAGCATACAGATCGAATAAATGTGATGAAAGGATAGAACCCTGACACAAACTATTCCTGATTTTAAACCACATAGTGCCCCTTGTTCTCTCTGAAAAACTGCCTCGTGGTCTATGTACAGGTTTCACATCAGCAAACTTAAGTGTTCTGGAATTTCCGTTCTTTGAAGTGTTACCCATAATTTGTTATGATTCACACAGTATAATGTCATTTCATAGTCAATAAAACACATGGAAACATCTTTCTGGTATTCTGGTATTCTCTGCTTTCAGCCCAGATCCATCAGACATCAGCAATGATATTCTTCATTCCATATCCTCTTCTGAATCTGAGATGAATTTCTGTTGCAACTTCTTTTTAATGATCTTCAGCAAAATTTTACTGGGTTTTGATATTAATGATATTGTTTGATAGTTTCTGAATTTTGTTGAATCACTTTCTTTGGAATGTGCACAAACATGGATCTCGTCCAATCGGATGGCTAAATTATTCGGCCAGTGCTGCATCTGTTTGTTGAAACATCTCAATTGGTACCTGTCAGTTCTTGGAGTCTTGTTTTGTGCCAATGCCTTCAGTGAAGCGTGGACTTCTTCCTTCAATACCATCAGTTCTTGATGACATGCTACCTCCTGAAATGGTTGAACATCGACCCATGCTTTTTTTTTTTTTTTTTTTGTGCAGTGACCCTGTGTATTCTTTCCATCTTATTTTGATGCTTCCTGTGTTGTTCAGTATTTTGCCCATAGAATCCTTCACTATTGCATCTCGAGGCTTGAATTTTTTCTTCAGTTCCTTTAGCTTGAGAGATGCCAAGCATGTTCTTCCCTTTTGTTTTTCTAACGCCAAGTCTTTGCACATGTCATTATCATACTTTGTCTTCTCGAGCCGCCCTTTGAAATCTTCTCTTCAGCTCTTCTACTTCCTCATTTCTTTCATTTGCTTTAGCTACTTTACGTTCAAGAGCAAGTTTCAGGGTATCTCTGACATTCATTTTGGTCTTTTCTTTCAGTATAAGGGCTGTATTTGAGGGTACCATCATTTTTATATCTAGCAAGTGTTCTCGTCAGGGCAGTTATTGACTGTAGCTGCACACCATCTAGTTCTTCTGGAAAATAAAAGTTTCAACAGGGAAATGCTAGGGTCTACTCTTGTATGACTCCAAACTATAAATAGGGATTAGTGGTTGGAAAACAGTAGAACAAAAGATGATCTGCATCTGGTCAAAATGTTTCAAATGCCTCAGTGGCTTCAGCCTGTCTCCTCAGACTTCTCTCTGGAGAAGACATGGGGCTTCCTGGACCCGGGCCTTTTGTCACCCCTTAACTATCCAATCATATTCTGAACTTGGTTCAGGCATCAATTCCTGGTTGTGCTCTTCCCTAAATATCCTCCTGGTAGATTTGTTCACTTCTTGCTCCCTACTCCATTGTACCTGCAAAACCCTTTACCACAGCATAAAACACAATTGCATTTACTTTTTGTGGTTGATGTAAGAAATGTCTACACATTCATCCTCTCTCTGTGCCCGTGCCTTCTATGAGACTCTGGAGCGCCTTTCATTAGCAGCAGGAGTCTTTCTCCATCCCTTAGTTGGGGCTAACATTATTGTTTTAGACATTGGGATGGTAGGAAACCTGATACAAGGACACAGTTTAAAGACTTTACATTGAGACTTTCCCTTTTGTTGCTCATAAACCCTGAGAACTCATGGGAACACCCTCAGGCCAGCCTGCTAGATGATGGAAGACCAATGGAGGGAGGATCTAGCATTTTCACTGACTTGATGTTATGAACTGGCTCCCAGCTACCTGGAAGCAAATTGTAGACACATGAGGAAGCCGTGTTGTGAGCCACTGAGGCTGGCCCAGATCAGAAGAGCTCCAAACTGACAACTTGAAAAATTGTGAGCTGGTAAATTGTTGCTCTTTTAAGACACGACAATTTGGGGTCATTTGTTACACAGCAATACATGACTGATACAACTGTTAACTTGGCTGTTTCTCTCACCAGGCATTGAGGGAAATTCTCTGAGTCATTTCATCATCAAGAGCAACTGACATAGGGTCTCACATATAGCTGTTATAGTGTAAATGTTTGCTAACTTCATGGATGAATGAATAATATGAATTGTAAGTGTGAATGCACAAATTCATGTGTGTAAGAAAACTTGGTATTTCTTTAAATAAACTGAATTCCAACTCAGAGCTCTTGGCTTACAAAATTGGGGTAAAATTTTAACCTTACTTCTTTGTAGGGGTGTATTTGGTGTTGGTTTATTTTCTGGGTACCCCGGGGTCTAAAGAAGGACCAAGGTTTGGAGATCTTTAACACACCCATCGCCTCAGCCTATGTGGGTGATCTCTCTAGAAGCATTGTCTCTGCTGCTTCCATTCCCAGATGGAGCATGAGAACCTTGGCAGGTCTGGGAACACCATAACGTGGTTTGTCTACTTGTGTGCCTGCATTACCCTTTGAGGTGCTGCCACCTACTCCAGGGCATTATCAAGAAGCAGGTCTCATCCCTTCCCAATGTGTAGGTCTCTGCTGTCTGACTCCCACTCTTCCCCTGGGTTCCAGTTCACTCTGTGTGATTACTCCAATGAGCTGAGACTCTTACAACAGACTCTTCAGAGTCTCGAAGTTTCAGGGCTTTAACTCTGTGAGTCCAATTACCTCTTTGAAATGAGGTAGGGAAGGTTGAAAAACATAGGAAGATTTTATTTTGAATTTAATGTTTCAATAAAATTTCTTGCCATGCATTTTCAAATGGTTCTGCCTAACAATTCCCTCTGTCCTCTTACAAGATGCAGGACAATGAAGAGGGAATGTTTGCTGTGTCATAAGCTCCAGAAGGATGCAAAGTGCACATGGGGTCCATTCCCCCCGATGCTCACACTTGAGCACCACACCCACATGGAAATCTTTGCAAGTGTTACTGAGTCCCTCACACATCCACAGTGAACAACTTTCAGATTCTCATAAGCAGGAATTATTTGTGTCCTAAGACGAGGAACTCCTTGGAGACCCTACTGTGTCCTACAGGGTCGCTGTGAGTCGGAATCGACTCCATGGCATCGGGTTTTGTTTTTGCTTTTTGCGGGGGTGGTTGATGTCAGCTGCAGGATAGTGTTTAAAAAAATGTTGACAGCGTAGCAGGTAAAACCAACAAAATGAAACTGAAATGAAATGTCTTTTTTCACACTTACTGACCTCACAGTTCCTTCAAAGTGTTTACTTTCCGCTGGGTTCAGAGGCAAGAGGGAACTCTTCATGAGAGAGACACAGCTCGGGACACCTCCATAATGATACGTCTCCCTCCTGATGTTAGGTAACATTACATACTGTTTGGCTGGTTTATCATCTGACTGTTCCACAAAAATAGAAGGACCATGCAGGCAGGACCTTGTCTGCTGTGTTGGTCAGAGTATCCTGGTTCCTGGTGCCTAAGAAGCTTCCAAAAATGATATGCCTGATTGAAAGTGCGTGGGTTTTTACAAAACCATGGAAGTGCTCTGTTTATGTAGTTACAATAGTGAAAACAGGCACAAGGAAATGGAGACTAGTTATGTATGATTAGAAATGGAGACTAGTTATGTGTAATGAGAACAGAACTTGTTAATGAAGAGATAAAAAAATAAGATGTATTAATAGAATGTACCCCTTCACTATGGCTGGAGAGAGAGATGGTAAAATTGGGTTGTTTTCGCCTACTGATTTATAGATTCTGTATATTTAATTGAAATGTTAGTCTTTCGGGAGTCACAAATATTTCTATTGAGATATAATTCACCCGCCATAACATTGCCTTTTATAATGTGCAGAATTCTGTGGTTTCTAGTATATGGACAGAGTTGTGCAACACTCACCACTGTCTAGCTTCAGGATATTTTCAGTACCCTGTAAATAAACGCCCTACATATTAGTAGTCATCTCATTACTCCTTTCCTCCAAGACATAGCAACTGCTAATCTACTTTCTGTCTGTGTTGGTTTGTCTGTTCTGGGTATTTCATGTAAATGGAATCATGCACCATGCGGTCATTTCTGTTTGGCTTCTTTCACTTAGCATAACGTTCTCAAGCTTTGTCCATATTGTGCCATGTATTAGTACCTGATGCCTTTTAATGGCTGAGGAATATTCCATTTTACGAGTATACCACAGTTTATCTATCAGTTCATGACTTTTGGATTCTCTCCACATTTTGGCTATTTATAAATAATTCTGCTATGAAAATTCTTTTGTAAGTTATTATGTGAACATGCTTCAGTTGTCCTGGATGCATACCTAGGAGTGGGATTGCTATGTTGCATGCTAACTCTATGTTTACCTTTCTAAGCAAGCACCTAACTGTTTTCCAAAACAATTGGATCATGTTACATGTCCACCAGCAATGTATGAGGGTTCCAGTTTCTCCACATCCTCACCACTTGTGTTGTCCATCCTGTTGATTTGAGCCATCTCAGTGGTTTTGAAATAATAGTGCGTTTTGGTTTTGATTCACATTTCCCTAATGACTAATGAGGTTGAGCTTCTTATCATGTGATTATTGACCATTTCTATACCTTCTTTGGAGAAATGTCTATTCAAATCCTTAGCCTACGAATTTTTCTTCAGATTTTTGCCTGTATTTTTGCTTTCTTCATGTAGTTTTTCATATGCCAAACATCTATATCTGTATCTTACCAGGTTTAGCCTTCACAGCTTTGGGATTTTTAGATAATCTTTCTCTTTTACCAACAAAAAGCAAAACAAAATCTCTCATAGTTTCTTCTGAAATTTGTATGGTGGCATATTTTACTTTTAAATATGTGATCCTTTTGGAATTTCATTTCCTGTAAGCTATGAGAAAAAGGATGAAAATATTTTTACAGGTGATCTAAATGATTACCAAATTGCTGCAAGCACTCCTTTTTGCCTTTTTGCATAAGCCATATCTTAACTGCATTTTCCCATATTCCATGTAGAAAAGCATTTTTACAGAAGGAGGCCTGCCATTTCCAGCCATTTCATTTTAAGGTTTTGCTTTGCTACAATAGAAATCCCTTCTATACCTTATCTACACACCTGTTCTCATAGCCAATAAAAATTTTGTGTGAGTAGGACTCCTGTGAATTTATAAGATGAGGTTGAATTTTATAACTGGTTCCATGTGGTGCACCCAGCAGAAGGACAGACAGAAGCAGTAGCTCCAGAGGGAACAGAAGCTATAAGAACATGAGCCTCTAGAGATTTGCTGCTGCATTTCACAGAAAGCTCTAGACTTTTCTTTATAAGCTTATCATTATATATGGCCATCACCTTAGAACAGACGAGAATAGTGCTTTTTAAGTGAGGCATTCAGGACAGAACTGGAGAAAAATATAGAACAAAATCCTAATTCAAAAAAAAAAAAAAAAACCCCAGAATTCTAGGTTGACAGAGACTGGAGAAACCCTGAGAATATGACCCCCAGACATCCTTTTAGCTCAATAATGAAGTCACTCCTGAGGTTCACCCTTAACCAAAGATTAGACAGGCCCATAAAACAAAATGAGACTCCAGGGGCATACCAGCCCAGGAAGAAGGACTAGAAGGCAGGAGAGGACAGGAAAGCTGGTAATAGGGGACCCAAGGTCAAGAAGAGAGAGTGTTGACATGTCTTAGAGTTGGTAACCAATGTCATAAAACAATATATGTCCTAACTGTTTAATGAGAAGCTACTTTGCTCTGTAAACCTTCATCTAAAGAACAATTAAAAACAAAAGTTAGGCATTCAGAAGGAGGGTGTTCATTCCTTAGCAGATGGTTAGACTTATGTGTTTTGGTGAACATATGTACCCATTTCTATCGGGTATGTATCTAGAAGTAAAATTGCTGGGTCATAGAATATATGGATGTTCACAGCTTTAGTAGATATGGCCAAAGCATTTTTAAAGTGGTTGTACCAAATTGCACTTTCACTAGCAGTAGATTAGAATTCCAGTTGCTCCATGTTCTACCAAATAGTTGGTATTTCCATTTTTTTTTTTTTTATTTTAGCCATTCTGGTGTGCAGGGTTAGGATCACATTGTGAGCTTTTATTAGAATTCCTCTGATAACTGATGTAGTCCCTTTCCATATGTATGTTGGCCATACAGAAATCTTTTAGAGAGCGTTCAAGTATTTACTTGTCTTTCTATTGAATTCTTTTTTTCTTTATGAATCATCCTTTGCATATTTTAGAACCAAGTTTGTAGTAGGATGTATGTATTGCAAATAACTTCTCTTCCACATGAATTCACCCTTGTAGCTTGTCATGAACTTTCAAATTAAAAAGCATGCCTTTTACAAAAACAGGCAAATGTATAGAGACGAAAGTTTATAGGGGTTCCCAGGGACAGGAGGGAGGGAATAAAGGGGTGTTATTGCATATTTTTTTTTTATTGCATATGGAAACTGAGTTTCTGTTTACAATTATGGAAAAATCACACTGATTAAGGGTAGGGTTGCACAGCCTATTAATGTAATTCCTGTCAATAGTATGTACACCTGTATAACTCGTTCACTTGGCAAAGGTTGTGTGTTATATTTACATCAACAACAAAAATGTGTAGCTGCTGAGGCAAAATGATAGTACTGAATTGATGAGATGTTTTCTTTTTTTATTCTTTTATTATACTCTTTTCTA
The DNA here is from genome assembly GCF_030014295.1 of Loxodonta africana. Taxonomy (NCBI): domain Eukaryota; kingdom Metazoa; phylum Chordata; class Mammalia; order Proboscidea; family Elephantidae; genus Loxodonta; species Loxodonta africana. Next base: position 545,379 of record NW_026974876.1, on the reverse strand, counting down.
TTTTCTCATTTGTTTTTGTAAGAAGTTACTGTTAAAATCAAAGATAATAAAACTTTTGCATGATGAAAGTGGATAGCAATGTCTATTCCACCCATTGTGTCCCTCTGAAGTTTAAGTGAGGAACTACATGCCACTAGCAGTCGCCCAGCCTTACTTAGCACTCAGGAAATGTTCATTTCTCCCACTCCTCTGGCTCATGGTCTTCTCCCCGTCTTTATTTGCTCTTTTCTGTTTCCAACTGGTTGCATGTGACCACCAGGCTTCCTGACTCCATCATTCTGCTTTCCATACCAATGTTATTATAACCTTGGGATCTTGGGCAGTGGTGAAAGTTACACACTGTCCCTGCCATTAGGAAGGGGACAAGCCAGTGCAGGTGGGAGGGGCAGTGGGAAATTCGGCCTAGAGAAAGGACAGACAACCTTCCAGGAACCACACTGACCTTCAGAGAGCTTTATTGGCTGTGGTTCACCTGGCCAGCTTGTAGGCGTCAGGGTGCCCTAGGGCTCGGTGTTTAGTCCTCTCTCTGTGTTGATACCCTCTCTCTAAGATGCCTCAGTGAGTCCACAGCCATCGGTCTGTAGCTGAGGATGTGAGATTCACACCTCCAGCCATTTCAACTCCTCTTGGGTCCAGACTTATACTCAAATATCAGCTTAAATCTCTGTATCGGCCTCTTCATGTATAAAATGTGCATTATAATGGTACATTCCTCACAGGGCTATCAAGCAGAACAAATATCTTAGGAAAGGAGAAGCCCTTACAAGAATCCTGGCACCAGTGCATGTAGTCAGTAAGTGTTAGCTGTTAGTATTATTACCTGACATCTCCATGTGGGTATCTAACAGCTATGGCATGTTATCAAGGCCACGAAACAATTCTGGTCCCAACTCCATTCCCCACACTTATCAATGGATTTCCCAAGGCTTCAGAGATGGGAGTCTGTGTGTTTTTCCACACAATGGACATGGGTACAAAAGGTTGGTCAGGGTCTTCATAATAAGTTGCTCCAAAGTTCATATGAGTGACCATTGAGACAAGTTACAAACAACTAATGCAGAAAAAAAAATAGAACCACTCTCAACTGCTCATGCTAGTATTCTCAGTCCAGAGTATCTGGTGAGGGCACTATTATGGACTGAATTGTGTAACCCCAAAAGGTATGTTGAAATCCTAACCACTGTACCAGTAAATGTGACCTGATTTGGATATAGGGGATTTTAAAATTATATTGACGAGGCCATACCAGTGTAGGTTGGGTCCTAAACCTAGTCCCTTCTGAGTTATACAAAGAGCAGAATAGACACAGACACACTCAGTGGCAGAGGAAGACAGACAACGGAGCAGATGCATCTACAAGACCAGGAACACAAAGGGTGGCTGGAAGCTGCTAGAAGCTGGAGTAGACGTGAGCTGTGCCCTGAATTCAGACAGGTAGCCTCCTGAACTGTGAGAAAATAAATTTCTGTTGTTTAAAGCCACCCAACTGTCATTTTTTTTTTTTTCTTACGGCAGCACTAGGTAACTAACACACATACCTGTCCTTATAAATCCAGCCCAGTGTAAAATAGTGCTCTCCCCTCCTTGGTCTAGCCCACCTGAATCCTGCTGTTTCCCTGTCAGTGTCCTCTGCTTTCACGGAGAGCTATGACAGAGTTGCCTTGATGCTGCTGCATAGACGTTCACTTTATTTTTTACTTTGTATTTATAAAAAAAAAAAAATTTATGATTAACTAATATTAAATCTAATATTTTCTATGGTTCTTAAATTTTTCTGTGGAGACATTCCTATAATCTATGAATAATAAGAGTTATATGTTTTTCTTTTTGTACTCCAGTGTTAAATATTAAATAGAAATAATGAGAGAAAGCATCCTTATTTTATTTCTAGTTAATTTTAAAGAGAATGTCCCACATTTCACCAGGAATTATCATGCGAGTTGTAGTTTTCCACATTCGGGAACTCCTTTTCTGTTCCATGTTTGCTCAGAGTTCTTATGTCTCAGTGTGGTTGGATTTTATCACTGCTTTTTCACTGTCTCTTGAGGTGAGCCTATGTCTTTTCTTCCTTAACCTACACATGTGGTGAATTAAATTATTAAATCTTTAACGTTCACTCAAGCTTCTTTGCTGACACTAAACCCCCTTGATGCTCGCATATTACGTGCTTTATACTTTGCTGGATTTCTTTGCCAGCATTTTATGTAGGTTTTTGCATCTCAGTTGCTTAGTGTGCTTGTCCTGTAACTCTTCTTATACCTTCCTTTTCTAATTTGGTATGAATATTAAAGTCGCCTTAGGGAACAAGTTGGGGAGCATCTCATAGCTTTCTCTTCTTTATTGACTGTGTACAAGGTTGAAATGATCTGTTTTTTGCATGTTTCCTGGAACCTGCCTAAAAGTGATCTACCAAACCCAAAACCAGTTGGCCATCGAGTTGATTCCATCTTTGTAGGGAGATCTCGAACTACTGACCCATTCTGTGTAGTGATTAAAGGCCTCTTCTGATGCTACTTTACTTAGAAAAATTTCCACTGCATGTTTTAGGCTGTTAGGATTTCATCTTTAAATATTATGTGGTTATCACTGTTTTCCACCTGATCCAGGTCAATTAATCCCAGATTTTCCATTTTCCTGAAGTGAGAGTGTGTATCTACTCCTGGTGCCAATTCCCTTATCTAAGACTTATTTGCAAAGAAAGATACAACCCAGCCTCCTTGAGTCCATAATGTGAGGTTACAGTCTCATATTATGTGATTTTTTTGTAGTTGTTTTTTTGTTTTGTTATTTTTTTCTTTTACGTATTCTGTAATTGTTCTTTTTCTTAAATTTTTTTTATTTTCCTTTTTTTTTCTTTTTTCATTTCACACCTCTCTAGCAGTTTTAAGAAACCTGGTGGAGTAGTGGTTAAAGCTACAGCTGCTAACTAAAAGGTTGGCAGTTCAAGTCCACCGGGCACTCCTTGGAAACCCTATAGGGCAGTTCTACTCTGCCCTTTATGGTCCCTATGAGTTGGAATGGATTAGATGACAACAAGTTATTGGTTCTAGTGGTTTTAAGGTTGTGCGTTTCAGGTTCAGGTCTATAATCTAGCTGAGAACCGACTTCGGGTTCAGTGTGGTGAGGTGCCCAGTTGCACCTGTGCATCAAGAGAAGGCGCCTCAAGAGCTAGGGGAGGGGGCAGCAGGGATGCTCAGAGAGGGGCACCCGGGGGAGGCGCGAGGTCCCGGGCAGCCCTACCACAAGCTGGCGGGGAGCAGGAAAGAGCTGGCTTCAGGAGCCTTTTGTGACAGTCCCAGCCCACCCAGCCCCACCTGGACCTCAGACTCAGCAGGCTGGCAGGTCCCAATAGAATTAGGGAAAGCCTAAGGCCATAGAGGGCGAGATCCAGGGTATATACCTAAGCCTTATCATAGTGCTTATGATGGGATAGGAGGGCAGAGGAGGCATATGGGGACTTGGGTTCAGACAGTGGACACAGAAGGGTGGGAACTTCTGGTTAGCGTCAGGATCCGAATGTGGAGGCCTTCAAGATGCACTTCCCGGAGGAGAAGGTGAAGCCACAGAAGCCACACTGCCTGGCACCCACCTCTGTCCCCCTCCCAGGGCCCCAGACTGGACTCACCGCCTGTGCTGCCCTAGGAGAGCTCCCCAAGTGTGGTACTCTTAGTTTGAGGAGCAAGAGAGCCAGCCCTGGTCTAGGCTAGGGAATTTATTTCCTCTGCTCTCATTATGGCTGTGAGCGGACTCTTGTCTGCACAGACTAAAGACGAATTATCAAAATGAGCTCAAGACTCCAGATTTGACTTAGATATCATAAATTAAAACAGAGAAATACAACTTTAGCAATAAGTGCCTGCCTGGAGCCCAAGTTGCATTAAAAAAAAAAAAAACCTGAACAAGACCCCAGAGAGAGTGAGCGATAAGAGGCTCCTTCTTTTGCCACCCTGTGGTCCCAAGCTTTCTCTTTTCCCACCTCCCAAGACTGTATCAACTGCTCTGAGATTTTTGAATAAAGATCCCAGGAATATCACTGCTCCCACCCCATGAGGATTTCCCCAGTGCTGAGTTAGACTAAGACAGAATCCTCCTGAGGCTTCCGGGGCCTGTGTAGTGGTTCAGAGCCAGTTCATTTTTCCTGCAATTGGGCATGACCCCAGGACATGACCCTGAGAGTGCTGACACTTGCAGAAGCCAATGACCCTTTCACTGAGTTTCTCTCTGTCTTGGTGTCAGGATCAGTCAGGACAGCTTGTCACCTCAGGACTGTTTCTGTTGAAGGACACCTAAGCAGCACTATGGGTTTGTCCCTCACACCCTGCAAACCTGCCTCCTCTGAGCGGGGCGAGGAGCTACTGAAACACTGAAATCATTGAAACTAGCAGAAGCCACAGCCCATGGTACTGGGAGAAAAATGGGAGGGAGAGAGAGGTGAAAAGGTATAAAGGCCCAGCTGTGAAGGTGACCAGCGGCCAGGATGTCCTGAAGCCGCAAAGCTGACCGAAGCTGAATGGCCTCAAACCTGCTGCTCCTGAGCCCATCTTTTCTTTCAATGGAAAAAGCCTTTCGCTGCTCTTATGCGACTGGGCTGGAAGGGCCTTTGACTTATAACATGAAGCAGCCTCCAGAGCCTCTTGGGGCAAGTGATGGTCAAGGAGGCTCTGCCCAATCCCACCCTGCCCTTCCCACTTGTCAGAGGACCAGGAATTTCAGTCTTCCAGCTCCTGGGCTGATCTAGTGACTTGTAACAGGATTTCACTGGACCTCGAAACTTTGAAAGATGGGAAATACTGCCTGGGTCCTGGGCTCATTACAGAACTTACATACAGGATAAGAAGAGGAGTTGGGAATTGACACCTGACATCTTAGCAAAGGTTTCTGTTTGTTTAGGAGGGAAGAGGTAAAAAAGAAGGCAGTGTCTACTACATCCTTTGCCATGTGTGTCAGGAAATCCTCACAAAGAGCCTCTCAGGTAAGGAGTGATGGGAAATGCCTTGGTTTACTCTTAAACTTTGCCCTTGAGGCATTTTCTTTATGGGGGCATGTAAAATGTTGTCCATTCAAGGAAACACTCTAATTCTTACGTAGACTTTGTTTGTTGACAAGGATTTATTGCCATAGCAAGGGTTCTGGAAATGGGTTTAATATGCTGTGGGATTGCTTTTGGAAGTTTGGAAAAGGCAATGGCCCACATTCTATGAAATCGAAATACCAGACCTACTGTGTCAGGTTTTTGAAGAGAGAATAAAAGCCTCCAATATGTGGGCATGTCTGAGTTAGTCTTCTATAAGACCATTTCTTGGAGGTCCTGAAGGACACCCATTTCATTAAAAGAATAAGGAATGCGGAGATGAGGGGAGCACCAGCAAATTGGAGCTTACCAATATATATCCTTTGCAGGGGGTCCCTGGACGCCGCAAACAGTTAAGTGTTCTATACTAGCTGAAAGTTTGGTGGTTTGAACCTACTCAAAGGCACCTCAGAAGACAGTCCTGACGATCTGCTTTTAAAGGATCACAGCCTTGAACACCCTATTGAACACTTCTACTATGCCCACATGGGGTGGTCATGAGTCAGAAAGGACTTGATGACAGCTAACAAGAACAATTCTCTATAGGCTCAGGTTTTAGTGGAGGCTGGGCTGCCTAGTAGCAATGTAAACCATGGTATCCCAGCTGAACAGAGGCCAGGTGGAAGTACTTAACTGTCAGAAACAAGTTGTGTGTAGATTACCATAAAGGTCAGTAGCTCAGAGTATTAGTTATCTATTGGTGCATAACAAAATATCCCCAAACTTATCAGGTGTGAGATAAATGGAAGAATATTAAACCCATTCTGATAAATTTGGAACTAGACAAAAATTTTGGTATTACTCAACATAGTTTTTAGGTGAAGGAATGAACTAGAAAATTTAAATAACTAGTACAAGTATTAAAAGATATTTAAAATAATGATGATATAATTACATACCTGCATAAAAGACAAATGCATCAAAATCAATGGTTTCTCTCCAGTATAGAATAAGGGTCTAAAATTAGCAAGGGTGGGAAGGGCAGACCGTTCTCTTTCCCCTACTACTTGACTGTACCACACTGTGTCCAAAACTGTAAAATATTTAGCAAAACATTGTTTTAACCAGAGCAGCAAAGGACCTCTATGAGGGAAGACAATGTATTAAAGTACATAAAATGAAACCTGAATATATGCAAAAATATGCCATATTTTCAAATGGAACGTCTTGTCAATTAAATGGAGGTCCCTAAAACTAATATAAAAGTGGAATGCATTTCTAGCCAGAATATTAAGATAGTTGTTTTGAACTGTATACAGTGATCATATGCTACAAATAGTACAGTAGATAACAAAGAATAGATAACAAGGAATATTCCTGTTGTTACGAGACTTGGAGGCGATTTTGGACTCAAAGCCATCCCATCTGACTGCCCCATAGGGTTTTCTAGGTCGTAATCATTACGGGAGCAGAACACCAGGTCTTTCTCCCTTGGAGCCACCTGGTGGGTCCGACCTGCCAAACTTTCTTTGGATTAGCAGTTGAGCACTTAATCGCTGCAAAACCAGGGCGGTTTTACCAAAGTAAAACATGAAAAAGCAGGATAGTAACAGGTGTCTATCTCTTCGGGTAACAGAACAAATTGATATTACATAGCATAGAAGCTGACAAGTAGACCAATGAAACAGAAAATCTGTTAAGAAGTCACAATAACTTACAAAGGTAGCATTTCAAGAAAATTATATTTATTTAATAAATGGGTGCTGACTCAAGTGATTGTTCTGGAGGCCAAACTTGCAAAAATGTGATACACAAATGATAGATTTGGAAAATCATGTGAAATGGAGAGGACAAGGCTTAATAACAATTTCCATTTTACACAGAAGGATAAAAGTTAAGCACTTGAACAATGAGCAGTGAATTCAAACAGTTCATTCAGAGGAAATCCACATGCCCAGTAAACATAGTCCAAGTTAAGAAAATATCAAACTGCCAGTGAAACTGGCACAATTGGAAAATCAGCGCCACCTACGGCTGGCTGGGCTGTGGAGAGAAGGATACCCTGAGACGTGGCTGGAAAGGTGCATTATGGCAGCCTCTAGGGGAAAGACATGGCCATGGCTGTGTACTTTTAACATTCTTTGAATTGGAAATCTCACTCTGTGGAGTCTATTCCACAGAAACAAATCCTATAGTATAGAAAGGATAGTTATTATTAATATGACCAAACTTTGTCCATTGATGGTGGAATGATAGAGAACTTATGGTAAAGCTACATCATCAATAAAACAGGGAGTCCTTAGAATGAAAAAGAGTTGTAGTAGTTGAGTGGGAGAAATCTCTATGAAGTATTATGGAAGTATTACTGAAACAATCAAGGTGCAGAGAAGTGTATATAAAATGAGCACATTAGAACATGCAGGAAGAGTGGACTTAAAAAGCATGGATGATAATGCTTCTGCATTAGTAGTGTTATGTATGGACAAATAAATCTGTCTTGAGCAGAGAAAGCCAGAATATTCCTTAGAAGTAAGGATGGCTTTGGACATCTTATCAAGAGGGACCAGTCCCTGGAAAAGGACATCATGCTTAGTAAAGCAGAGGTCCAGGGAAAAAGAGGAAGACCCTCAATGAGATTGATACAGTGGCTGCAACAGTGTGCTCGAATATAGCAACGATTATTAGGATTGCAGTGACCGGACCGAGTTTTGTTCTGTGGTGCCTAGGGTCACTGTGAGTCAGAACTGACTTGATAGCTTTTAACAACAACATGTATAAGTCCAGATAAAGTGTACTGAGTTGATACCATCTATTTAAATTATTCATGTAAGTTAAAGACCCCAAAATATAGTGTTAGTGCCATATCTAATGACTTACAGAGAATCAAGGTAGAATGTCAAGTGAAAGAAGGGGCGAGAGCAATGTGGGTAGAGTGAGACGAAGTCTCCATAAAAGCAAACACTCCAGCAAATGTACTTGTGTACCTATATCTGTGTATATGTTTCCCTGCAGAGAAATGTAGGGAAGGACACACATGTGTCTATTAACATTGGATACCTTGTGGGAGTGGGAGCAAATTACATATGAGGGTGGGACCCTGACATAACTTTTTTGTCATACAAATCTGTAATCTCGAAAATGTAATAAAAAACAATTTCAGAACTTTGGAAGTTGATAAACATCATAGATACATGTATATTTTAATGTGTTTCGTTAGATATTTTAAATAGGTGAAAATTTTCTATAATGACAGACAAAAGATTTTAATCACTGGAAGGAGAGCACACCACAGACAGTAATAATCAGATCCAGTGCATTTCTTCTTGTTCTTGGAACCAGTGAGCTCTTCTGGTCTCTATAACTGGAAATGACCAAAAATAATTTTGGGAACTCAGTAGAATTAACCCCCAAACACGTTTGCAAGCACATGTCTACAGCTAAATGTAGAAGGCTGGACACGATGTGCGATTCACTAGGTAACTCATGGCGCTCCAGAAAATTCTCTTTCCTGGATGTGCTGGTACCACTTCCTCCCTGCCTTGACCCACTGTATAACCCGCCTTTGTGCATTCGAGGCCCTTTGAGGTCTGAGCCTAGAGCATAAAAGAGGACATCAACTGGGAAGGTAGCTTTTAAGAAGAAAGACGTTGATCAAAAGATTTCAGAAAGCAGCACCTCCCCAGCCAGCCTCTCCCCAGCCTGGGAATGCCAACCCCTCCCACCCTGATACCTCTGAGAATCTCTGATTTTTTGTTTTGGATCCTTAGGAGACTGCAGAATTTACCTGGCCTGAACACCTTGGCTCTTCTCTGCCTGTGACCCTCTCCCTCACAGGAGCTGTCTCTGTCACTCTGAGGCATACACACAGGACAGCCTGTGGATGGAGGTGCCCATCCTAGAGGCCCTGCCCTCCTTTCCTCTGCCCTCTGCGGTCTCATCTCCCAGAGAGATGGATGCATCCCTGTCATGTCCAGGGCTTCCCCACACCTGGGATTTGATGTTGTGACTGAGACTTGGTCTTTTTTGTCCACTGTTGAGTCTGGGCCTGAATTTGCCTCTTCCATCCATACCTCTGGTCAAATGTGTTCTCGCTGTTCTCCCCAGGTTCAGAAGTCTCTCCTCTCTTTTGCTTCTTTCATCTCAGACAGCCTTTTTCTTCCAGTTCTTTGACCTCGGGACAGGTCAGATTTGACCACAGGAAAAAAAAAAAAAAATTAACAAGATTTATTGACGTGTCAAAAGCCAGAATGTACAGCTTTATTTAAAGGAGAAGAAGAAGTTCCAAAGCTCTGCCCCTTACCCGAGGACATACTCTACAAGAAATACCCTGCAAGCCCTGGATCAACTCTTACCCAGAAATGGTTAACACCCAGGGGGATTTTTCTACACCACCTCCCAGTTACATTCCCCTAATGAGGCAACAACAGTGCATCCTAATCATAACCCCAAATTCACCATAGGAGACCAGAAGACATGGCTGGGGTGAATTCATTTTCCTTCACCGGGCCCTCCACTCCTCCTGCCAAGCCCTACCTCTTTCTCTGCCTGTATGCTGCTGGGAAGGGACCCAGAGTCCTTGGTTTAGGGCTTTATGTTCACTGTTCACCTGCGGGCAGGTTTCCTGACACCCTGCAATTTCTCTGATTCCTTCTCCTCCAAAGAACTCAGTGATACCCCCTTCACCATCACACCTCACCAGGGTCCCCCTTAGCCTCCCAAGTCCCACTGAAATCCCATTTCCCTTTCCCTACTTATGCTGTGCTCATCCTTAGGGTCCCAAGACCTCACCATCAAGATGAGGCCCGTCCTGTCCTCTCCTGGGCCAGTGGAGCCTCTGAGGGGACCTGGTGTCTGCGGTCAGCTATGTGGGGCTTCTTCCATCCAGATCCCCCTTAGGGCTGGAGCTCTTTGTGCCCTTGGGGTGGAAGGGTGGTGGTCACAGGGGAAGGAGGGTAGGATCTTCCAGGGAAGCTGGGTTAAACGAACCTGAATGGAGGTCTCTCCTGAAAGGCCCAGGTTTCCATCCCAAAGGCCCTGCTCCTCCTAGTCCCAGGGTGCTAGCAGGTCTTTAGGCGCTTCCCCCTCTGGCCTTGGTGCTGCGCCTTCTGCAGCCTGGCCTGCCTCTGCAGCCTGTCCAGCTGGTGCCTCACCCACTTCAGTTCTTCTCTCTGCTTCTCCAGCTGCTCCTCCAGGCGCCTGCAGACCGCTCTCTTCTCCCTCACCTCCCTTTTCTTGGCGGCCATCAGGCAACGCCTGGCCAGCTGGTGTCAGCGTTGGGGCCTGCACCGGACTGAGCGTGGCAGCCGCCTCTCCAGCAGCTCTTCAACGAAGACCTGGCAGCTGAAGCCCTGGCTCACAGCATGCGCCGCGTGCGCAACCAGGGCCTCCCGGGACTCGAACACGTGACAGCAGGCCACGCAGCGGAAGCCGTGCTCACGGGTCACCAGCCACTCTGGGGTGGCTGCGCGGGGGCTCTCCCCATGCTCGTCCCCTTGGTCAGTGGGCTCCTGGGTACAGGTCTTGGGCCCCTCCTGCCAGGGCTCCAGGTTGCTGACCAGGGACTCAGTGTTGGCCAGTCTGGTGGCAGAGCCGATGGCCTCAAAGACCTGGGGCATCTTTCCCACGGGGGCAAAGGAGGTTTTCGTCTGCCAGGCGACCGCCACCCCCTTGACTGTGCGCACCTGGGTGAAATATGCGCACCTGACCCATGGCTTTCCTGGGGCAGCCGTGTAGCTGGAGGAGTGAGAGGTCTGCTCGGTGGAAGATAAAGGAGAAGGGTTCTCGGATTGTTTTGGAATCTTCCTGGGCCTGGAGCTTTGACTTTTTGTTTGGGATGTTGTTGACTCTTGGGCATTTTCCTCTTGGATAGACACCTCTGAGAATTGAGAGTAGATTTAGTTGAGCTTTCACGGTCCTTATCCTCACCTGTGAGCCCAAAGCTTTCGTCATAGGGACCCCTGGAGGGCTCTCCATCACCACAGCCTCCACCTCTGCAGACCCCATGGTTTCTTTCTTCTTCCCCAGAGACCCACCACCCTTTGGGGGCACTGCTGTGGAAGACAAAGTCTCCATTGTAAAGTGGCACTGTTTATGGTAGTTCATTTTTTAAGAAGTTGTTTTTCTTTAATTCCACATTTATTGAATTCCAATGAATTTGTTCCTTTGGAACTTAGAAATGACCTCATTCTCCTGAAACTTCCTAATAAATGTGTGACGTCATTGAAAGAAGTTTTCTATAAGGGTGATTTTCTTAGTAAATTTGGGGTGTAAGCACTCAAACGAGAGCAATGCTCACCTCTTTCAACCTCTTTTCCTGAAAGGCTGTTTTACGGAGAAGTTATACTTAAGAGAAGAATGCGTATATTTAGTTAAGACTCTTACATGTATACCTCTTTCTTGTACCCTTCTTAACCAAGCTACAGTAGAGGATTAAAATTGCTTTTCTCAGAATAGAAGCCCTTGTCCTTATTAGAGGAACTCCTTCAGCGTGAGGCAGAAAGAGATGTCCGTATCTGAGAACCTGATGCCAGAAACCTCAGATAGACAGCACACAACCACCTTGACTGGGTGTGTCTGGGTGGGTTGCCTATGTCAACCTAAAGGTCTGTGTATGTTTGTGAATATGTGGGAAGGACTGTAGACTTCAGGATCCAGAAAGAGATAGAGCTAGGTCGTGTGTGTTGGATGGAGGGAAAGCTCCAGAGACAAGATCCAGAGAGGGAACCTGCCAGTAGTGTGTTAGAGGGATACAGAGACCAAGGAGGGAGCAGAAAGCAGGGCTCAGCCACTGAAAGGTAGAATGGGGCAGCAACAGAAAAGACAAAGGGGGTACACTAGTTGGAAAAAGGATGGAGAACTGGGCATGATAGCAGAAACTGAGGTTAGCTATAGTTGGAATTTGAAAATTCTTGCTAGGCTTTGAAAACATCATGTTGATTGAAGAAAGTTAGTCACAAAAGAACAACTACTGTATGATCTTACTTATATGAAATAAGCAAATATATAGAAACCGAAGATTATTGGGGGTTGCCAGCTGTGACAGGGAGGTGGGAAGGGCCTGAAATCTTTCACTGTCTCATCTCATGCTCTCATTCTTAATCTCTTTATACTCTCTATACTTTTTCTTTTTAAATTTATAACATTTCTATTACTTAATCATCATATAACTTGAGTTTTAAATAAAAAAAAAATTCAAAAAAAGAGAAATGAGTAAGAGAAGGTGCCACTGTGCAATACTTTGTGTCAGCCAGGCATCAGGGAACCAGAGTGACAGAATGCACTTCTTCTTTGCGGAAAGCTTGAGCAGAGTCACGGCAGCTACAATGACCATGTCATATAGATGCTCCAGTAAAAGTTCTGGTTAACTAGAACTTTGGAAATTGCGTGAGTGGGTAGAAAGGAATGCATAGTAGAGAAACTGAAGATATATATATATATATATGAATTAAAATAACTTTGTGTAGCTAGTAATTGGCAATGATAACTCATCGTGGATTTCTGAGCAGAAGATCCAGGTAATGATACCTGACTTCGAGAAAGTTTGCTTTGGCATTATTGTGCACAGAACACCCAAGGAAGAAATACAGCTCCTCAACGGGAGCAGATGCACTGCTTTAGCAAATCTTAGGATATAAATTTAGAAGAAAAGCATCATCTCCCGAAGGTCATAAAAGTTGTTTATGAGTCTATACTAGATTTTCTTTTATTTTTTTTTTATTGTGCTTTAAGTGAAAAGTTACAATCCAAGTCAGTTTCTCATACAAAAATTTATGTACACATTATTATGTGACCCTAGCTGCTCTCACTACAATGTGACAGCACACTCCTTCTCTCCACCTGTGTTCCCTGTGTCCATTCAACCAGCTCCTGTTCTCCTCTCCCTCCTCACCTTGACTCCAGGTAGGAGCTGTCCATATAGTTTCATGTGTCTACTTAAGCTACGAATCACACTCCTCACCGGTATCATTTTATGTCCTATAGTCTAATCTTTGTCTGAAGAGTTGGTTTCAAGAATGGGTTTTAGTTTTGGCTGACAGACAGTCTGGGGGTCATGACCTCTGGGGTACCTCCATCTCAGACCATTATGTCTGGTCTTTTTACTGGAATTTGAGGTCTGCATCCCACTTTTCTCCTGCTTCATCAGGGATTCTCTGCCATGTTCCCTTTCAGTGCAGTTATTGGTGGTAGCCAGGCACCATCTGGTTCTTCTGGTCTCAGGCTGATGGAATCTCTGCTTTATGTAGCCCTTTCTTTCTCTTGGGCTAATATTTTCCTTGTGTCTTTGGTGTTTTTCATTCTCCTTTGCTCCAAATGGGTTGAGAGCAATTGATGCGTCTCACAGGGCAGTTTGCTAGCTTTTAAGACCCCAGACGCCACTCAACAAAGTGAGATGCACAACGTTTTCTTAATATGCTTTGTTATGGCAATTGACCTAGATGTTCACTGAAACCATGGTCCCCAGACCTCCGCCCTGCTACTCTGTCCCTCAAAATGTTTGGTTGTATCCTGGAAACTTCTTAGCTTTTGGATAAGTCCTGTTGTGCTGACTTCCCCTGCATTGTGTGTTGTCCTTCCCTTCACCTAAAATAATTCTATCTACTATCTAATTAGTGAAAACCCTCTCCATCCCTCCCACACTGGCAACCATCGAAGAGTGTTTTCTACTGTGTTTAAATCTTTTCTTGAGTTCTTATAAAAATGGTCTCATACAATATTTGTCCTTCTGTGACTAATTTCCCTCAGTATAAAGCCTTCCAGATTCCTCCATGTTATGAGATGTTTCATGGATTCATCGTTGTTCTTTATCACTGTGTAATATTCCATTATGTGAATATACCATAATCTGTTTGTCCACTCATCTGTTGACGGGCATCTTGGTTGTTTCCATCTTTTTGCTTTTGTAAACAGTGCTGCAATGAATATAGCTGTGCACTAATCACTGAAAAGAGCATTTCAAGATCTATCCAGAAGTACAACACTGCCAGTGATAGCGTAATATTCATACGCCTACAAGGAATACCAGTTAATACAATCTATTCAAATTTACACACCAACCACTAAGGACTAAGATGAAGAAATTGAAGATTTTTACCAACTTCTGCAGTCTGAAATTAATGGAATGTGCAATCAGGATGCATTGATAACTACTGGTTATTGGAATGAGAAATTGGAAACAAAGAAGGATCAGTAGTTGAAAATATGGCCTTGGTGATAGAAATGATACCAGAGATCACATGATAGAATTTTGCAAGACAAACGACTTCTTCATTGCAAATAACTTTTTCCACAACATAAACAGCAAGTATTTTTTTTTTTTTCTAAGTGTGGGCCTCACCGGTTGGAATATACAGGAATCAAACTGACTACCTGTGTGGAAAGAGATGATGGAAAAGCTCAATACCATCAGTCAGAACATGGCCGGGACCAACTACAGAACAGTCAACTACACATATGCAAGTTCCAGTTGAAGCCGAAGAAAATCAGAACAAGTGTATGAGAGCCAAAGTATGACCTTGAGTATATCCCACCTGAATTTAGAGACCATCTCAAGAATAGATTTGACATGTTGAACACTAATGACCAAAGACCAGATGAGTAGTGGAGTGACATCAAGGACATCAGACATACAAAGAAAACAAGAGGTCATTAAAAGGGGAAGAAAGAAAAGATCAAAATGGATGTCATAAGATTTATGACTCTGAAATGTGCTCTTGAACATCTGGTAGCTAAAAAGAACAGAAGAAATGATGAAGTAAAAGAGTTAAACAGAAGATTTCAAAGAGCAGCTATGGAAGACAAAGCAAAGTATTATAATGACATATACAAAGATCTGGAGTTAGAAATCGAAAGGGAAGAACACCCTCAGCATTTCTCAAGCTGAAAGAGCCAAAGAAAAAATTCAAGCCTCAAGTTGCAATAGTGAAGGATTCTACAGAGAAAATATTGAACAACTCAAAATGTAGCAAAAGAAGGTGGAAGGAATACACTGAGTCACTACACCAAAAAGAATTGGTTTGATGTTCAACCATTTCGGGAGGCAACATATGATCAGGAAGCAACGGTACTGAAGGAAGAGGTCCAAGCAGTACTGAAGGCATTAGAGAAAAACAAGGCTACAGGAATTGATGGAACACTAATAGAGATGTTTCAACAAACAAATGCAATACTGGAAGTGCTCATATGTCTATGCCAAGAAATTTGGAATACAGCTACCTGGCCAACTGACTGGAAGAGATCCATACGTATGCCTATTCCAAAACAACCAAATGTAGAAATTATCATCAATATCACATGCAAGCGAATTTTTGCTGAAGATCATTCAACAGTGGCTGCAGCAGTGCATTGACAGAAACTGTCAGAAATTCAAGCTGGATTCGAGAGGATGTGGGAATAGGTATGTCATTGTTGATGTCAGATGGATCCTGGCTGAAAGCAGAGAATATCAGAAAGATGTTTACCTGTGTTCTATTGACTATGCAAAGGAATTTGACTCTGTGAATCATAACAAATTATGGATAACATCACAAAAAACGGGAATTCCAGAACACTTAATTGTGCTCATGGGGAACCTCTGCATAGATCAAGAGGCAGTCATTCAAACAGAACAATGGGCTACTTCATGGTTTAAAGTCAGGAAAGGTGTGCATCATCCTTTCACTACAATTATTCAATCTGTATGCAGTCCACATAGTCCAACAAACTGAACTATATGAAGAACAGAGCATCATGATTGGAAGAAGACTCATTAACATCCTATGATATGCAGATGGCACAGCCTTGCTTGCTGAACGTGAACAGGACTTGAAGCACTTCTGAGAAAGACCAAAGATTGTAAAGACTTAGGTATGAATTACACCTCAACATAAAGAAAACAAAAATTCTCATCAGTGGAGCAATAAGCAACATCATGACAAATGGAGAAAAGATTGA
This sequence comes from Loxodonta africana, assembly GCF_030014295.1. Lineage (NCBI taxonomy): Eukaryota > Metazoa > Chordata > Mammalia > Proboscidea > Elephantidae > Loxodonta > Loxodonta africana. The sequence goes on along the minus strand of NW_026974876.1, from coordinate 529,439 downwards.
AATTGTCAAGGATTTCATTTTACTTGGATCCACAATCAACACCCATGGAAACATCAGTCAAGAAATTAAATGATGCATTGCATTGGGAAAATCTGCTGCAAAAGAAATTTTTAAAGCATTAAAAAGCAAAGATGTCACCTTGAAGACTAAAGTGTCCCTGTTCCAAGCCACGGTGTTTTCAATTGCCTCATATGCACGTGAAAGCTGGACAATGAGTAAGGAAGACCTAAGAAGACACAGGACCTGGCAGTGTTTCATTCTGTTGTACATAGTGCCACTATGACTTGGAACTGACTTGAGGGAACTAACAACAACAACAGTGCAAGGCAATACATGTCATGATGATATGTAATTTATTTCAAACTTGGAAGCCATTGGAGGATATTCCTTTACATAATATGTACACCCTGACTTACTAAGGAGACAACATGGGTGTTTCTTTGTAAGCAAAATCTCCTAAGAACAGATACTTTTGAATTGGGAGCAATACTTTAATTGGAGTTCATTAGGAGGCTCTGAGAAGCCATTTTTCTGTGATAGTGTATATGTCTTCTTCTATCATTCATTTCTTTTAGAATAACTCACTGTTGAATGAGAATATGTTAGAGTCAGGACATATGATGAAATATAAACACAAGAATTTGCTAAAATGAATAAATTTTTAACACTAAAACAATTTCATCTGGGAATAAAAATTCTTATATATATATTGTTGATCCTCTACTATATACAGAGAATTTCTATTTTAATAACTTTCTTTTCTTTCTTCCTACCTTCCTTCCGTCCTTCCTCCCTCTCTCTTTCTCTTCCTCCCTCCCTCCCTTCCTTTACTTCTTTCCTTTCTCTCTCTCTTTCTGTTCTATGTCATTAAAAAGTGTACCACCCTTTAGATTCACCAGTTCCAAATAGTTGAGAGATAATATAGGGTAGCTGTGAGTTGGAATCAACTCTATGGCAATGGGTTTGGTTTACAGGGTATGTATTTTAAAAGGTTTTATATACATATATAATTAAGCTGGACATTTAGGGAAAACTACTTAAAATCTCCTCATATCAATTTTATCATCTATAAAATGTCAGTGGTGATATCAACCTTAAGAGGTTGTGTGAAGTATAAACTACAATTTAATCCTGACACAAATCCTGAAATATTTTAGGTGTCACCCAGCAAAGGTGGTGAATAAAAGTTTTACCTTCCATGTATGGTCATAGTCCAGATTTAAGGCTTGTTTCTCCCACTTTTGTTTCTTTGAAATTATCATCAGAATTTTTTCTTCTTTTCCTTTCTTTTTGTGTATAATGTAATAAATGCTAATACCCATATCACAAAATTATGGGGGAAAATTAAAAATAAAGACAGGTGAAAAAGTTTTGTAAATAGACTACAAATAAATATTTATTTCTCTTTCAATGGATAAAATAAAAATAAAAGGGACAAAAAAAAACCCTATTTGGATTTCTTTTTACAGAAGAAAAAACATCCTCTTCTATTTAGACCTGGGGAAAATGCTTAAAGCTGCTTCCGGGTCAGGCACACAGCCCTTGAAATGAGTTCACAGGACAGGATACTAGCACATAAACAGGGAGACATGGATAAAAACCAATATGTTCCATTGGCAGTCATAAGACATGGCATCAAATAACTGATCTGATGTGGCATTCATTATTTCTGTATTGTGCTGTTTTCCCCACTTCTTTAATTTAGGAAAATATTAGCTACCTCGTGGGCAAAATCATTTTGAAAACATGATTGTAAATATGACGTACATATATTCACAAAACGTGGAGGAATTCTATCCCTTCAAAAATATAGGAAAAAACATTTGGGGAACTAGTGACTAAAAACAATGAAACATATCAATCCTTAGATTAGGGAAGGCAAAGATATCCCAAGAGGGCAAAGTAAAAATAAATCTGAATCAAGATATAATGTAGTGAAACTTCAGTACATGAATACAATAAAAAATCTTAAAAAGAACTAGAGAGTAAAGAAAGATGTATATAGTTATATATATATAATAAATAAACAAAATAAGACTAATAGTTTATTTCTTAAAAAAAAAAAAGGTGGAGTTTTGTAGATGAAACAGATCATCCAACAGTTTTAAGTTCAAACCTTTATTTAACAGAAGAAACGAGAAAATAATATCTGCTATTAATGCTTCTATTCATAATTATATTTCAGATTTAAACACCTCCCCAAAAAAGAAAAAGAAATTATAATGGTTGTGAATTGATATAAAAATTATTATTGAAGGTTACACAATAGTCTAAGCAGAAAACCTAATAGAAATTAAATGCAATTGATGAATTGTAACAGAAAGCTTAGCAATGATTTTAGATGAATTTTCAAAACCATTTAATTAAACAAAAGCTTTATAAGATTTATTTTAAAAGATACAAGTTACAGAAGAACAAAACCGCACACACTCCTCAAAGTAGAGTTGACCTCAATGACATGCCTGGAATCAAGCTTTCGAGACCTGCATTTGCTGATGTGGCATGACACAAAAGGAGAAGAAACGGCTGCAAACACCCATTAATACTAGAAACATAGAATGTATGAAGTATGAATCTAGGAAAATTAGAAATCATTAAAAAATGAAATGGAACACATAAACATCAATATCTTAGGCATTAGTGAGCTGAAATGGACTGATATTCACCATTTTGAATTGGACAATCATATGGACTTTTTTTTTATGGACGACTGTGCCAAATCGAACAGAGTTCATCATCAAAAAGAACATTTCAAGATCTATCCTGAAGTACAGTGCTGTCAGTGATAGGATAATATCCATATGCCTAGAAGGAAGACCAGTGTCTTAGTCATATAGTGATGCTATAACAGAAATACCACAAATGGGTGGCTTTAACAAAGAGAAATTTATTTTCTCACAGTCTAGTAGGCTAGAATTCAAAATTCAGGGTGTCAGCTCCAGAGGAAACTTTCTCTGTCAGCTCTGTGGGAAGGTCTCCATCATCAATCTTCTCCTGGTCAAGGGGCTTCTCAGGTGCAGGGACCCTGGGTCCAAAGGACATGCTCTGCTACTGGGGATGCTTTCTTGGTGTTATGAGGTCCTCATATCTCTCTGCTTGCTTATCTCTTTTATACCTCAAAAGGTATTAGCTTAAGACACTATCTAATCTTATAGATCTCATCAACATAACTGCGACTAATCCATCTCATCACATCATTGTGATAGGATTTACACCACATAGGGAAATCACATTCGATGACTAAATGGTAGACAATCATACAATACCGGGAATCATGGCCTAGCCAAGTTGACAGATATTTTTTAGGGACACATTTGAATCTATGACAAGCAGTTAATATGACTATTATTCAAATTTATGCACCAACTGCTAATGCCAAAGATGAAGAAACTGAAGATTTTTACCAACTTCTGCAGTCTGAAATTGATCAGACATGCAATCAAGATGCATTGATAATTACTGATGATTGCAATGTGAAAGTTGGAAACAAAGAAGAAGGAACAGTAGTTGGAAAATCTGGCTTTGGAGACAGCATGATAGAATTTTACAAGACCAATGACTTCTTCATTGCGAATACCTTTTTTCAACAACTTAAATGGTGAGTATACACATGGGCTTCACCAGATGGAATATACAGGAATCAAATGTCTACATCTGTGGAAAGAGACAATGGAAAAGCTCAATATCATCAGTCAGAACAAGACCAGGGGCTGACTGTGGAACAGACCATCAATTTCTCATATGCAAGTCTACGAGAGCCAAAGTACAACCTTGATTATATCTCACCTGAATTTAGAGACTATCTCAAGAATAGATTTGATGAATTGAAGGCTAATGATTGAAGGCCAGATGAGTTGTGGAATGACATCAAGGACATCATACTTGAAGAAAGTAAGAGGTCATTGCTCTGACAGGGATCACAATAGAGGGTCTGAGAGCTGGAGAAAAAATGTAGAACAAAATTCTAACTCTCAAAAAAGACCAGATTACTCACCTGACAGAGACTGGAGAGATGCTGAGTATGTCCCCCGGACACACTTTTAGCTCAGTAATGAAGTCACTCCTGAGGTTCACCCTTCAGACAAAGATTAGACAGACCCATAAAGCAAAACTAAAGGGGCACACCAGCCCAGGGGCAAGGGCTAGAAGGCAGGAGTGGACAGAAAAGCTGGTCATAGGGAACCCAGGGTCAAGAAGGGGAGAGTGTTGACATATTGTGGGGTTGGTAATTAGTGTCATGAAACAATATGTGTACTAATTGTTTAATGGGAACCTAGTTTGTTCTGTAAACCTTCATCTAAAGTATGACAATAAAGATATAAAATAAAATATATATGTATATCTGTCAGAAAAAAAAGAAAGTAAGAGGTCATTAAAAAGCCAGGAAAGAAAAAAAGAAGACCAAAATGGATGTCAGAAAAGACTCTGAAATTTGCTCTTGAATGTAGAGTAGTTAAAGCAAAAAGAAAATGATGAAGTAAAAGAGATGAACAGAAAATTTCAAAGGGCACCTCAAGAAGACAAAGTAAAATATTATCATGAAATGTGCAAAGACCAGGAGTTAGAAAATCAAAAGGGAAGCACATGCTCGGCATTTCTCAAACTGAAAGAACTGAAGAAAAAATTCAAGCCTTGTGTTGCAATATTGAAGGATTCTACAGGGAAAATATGAAATGATGCAGAGAGCATCAAAAGAAGATAGAGAGAGGTGGAGTCAAGATTGCACAGTAGTCAGACACTTCCAGTGATTCCTCTTACAACAAAAACCAAAAAAAAAAAAAAAAAAAAGACCTGAAAAAACAAGTGGAACAATTTTAAACCTGACAAGATAAGGGCCCTGAACATCAAAGGCAAAGTTAGGAAATCAGACTGAGTGGCAGGGGGAGGGAGACACGGTTCAGAAGTGGCGAGCAGTTGCCGGACCTGACTTGGTGAGAAATGGCACCCCTTGGACACAGTCCCCTGGAGGGACAGTGGCAGGGCTGGCAGTAGCATTCAGGATGCAGTTTCCTCAGGGGGAGACAGCAAGTCTCACAGTCTACTCACAACTCCGGAACCAGAGAAGAGCAGTGCTTTTGGCAAAAGCTAAGTACTTGCATTCGTTTTACTGTGCGCTCAGCCCCCAAGGTGGCTTCAGTAGCTGTAGATTTCCCTGCACCTGAGATAGGTGTTGCTGTGCAGCCTGAGCCATTCTCCTGGCCTTGGAGAAGGAATAAATTAACAATTGGGGGAAAAGATAATCTGCCAGCTCCACTAAGCTGGGGAGCTCAGGACAGAAGAAGCTCCTTTCCAGGCACAAATGGTCCACGGACTTTGAATACCTCTCACCCCTGCATGGACCTGTGTAGGCCCATTTCGGGAGATTAGGCCCTTGTTACTGCAATGGTGTATGTGCTGGGTATCCAACTTCAACTGTGTCACCTTGCGGTGGAGAGGTGCGTTTTTGATGTTTGACACTGCTCTGCCTATTAAACAGGGTCCTCACCTACCTACACTGGGGGCCTGAGAACTGGTGGCTCCGCGCACATCATCTAGACATCCACGACAGGGGTCCAAGGATAACAGGTGCCTCCCAGTCCTTACAAACAAAAGCATAGGGTGCCTGTGGTCTGACTGCAGAACCCACCTGTCTGTGCACTATAGAAAACAGGGGTGCACTTTCCTCACAGACACTTGGGAGATGGTTGTCAGCCCCCTGCCTTTGTTCAGAGTGTGACCCCCTGCTGTAACCAGATACCTGTGTCTACAACAATAACCCCTCCCCATCTAGACTATAGGACTTGATGACCTACAATTGATGACCAGCTACCTAGACACCTGAGCTGAATTATACAAGAAAAGTGAATGGACTCCTAGGCTCATATACCTGGTAACAGCTCTAGCCATCTGGTGACAGGATGTTAAATCTTGAAAGTTGCAAATGATCAAGTGAGCTCACTCAAGCAGCCTATTTGGGCATATCAAAACAAAACAAAGCAAAAAGCTAGGATACAGTAGGCAAAAGTAAAAAATAAAATAAAATAACTTATAGATGGCTCAGAGACAGCAGTCAATATCAAATCACATGAAGAAGCAGACCATGATCACTTCAACAATCTCTCAAAACAAAGAATCAAGGAATCGTCCAGATGAAGGTGTTTTCCTGGAATTACCAGATGTAGAATACAAAAGGTTAATATACAGAACTTTCAAGAGATCAGGGAGATCAGGCAAAATGCAGAACAAGCCAAAGAACACACAGATAAAGTAGCTGAAGAAATTAAAAAGGTTACTCAAGAACATAAAGAAAAATTTAATAGGCTGCAACAATCCATAGAAAGAAAGCAATCAGGAATTTAGAAGATTAACAATAAAATTACAGAATTAGACAACTCAGTAGACAGAGGAATGGTATTGAGGAAATGGAAAGCAGAATTGATGAGATTGAAGATAAATAACGTGGCACCAATATATTTGAAGAAAAATCAGATAAAATTATTTTTAAAAAACATGAAGAGATCCTAAGAATCATGTGGGACTCTATCAAGAGAAATAACCTATGATTGAAGTATCAGATTAGGGAGGGGTAACAGAAAAAACAGAGAGAATTGTTGAAGATTTGTTGGCAGAAAACTTCCTTGATACCATGAAAGATGAGCAGCAGATATCTATCCAAAATGCTCATTGAACCCCACATAAGGTAGATCTCAAAAGAAAGTCACTCAGACATATTATAAACAAACTTGCCAAAACCAAAGACAAAGAGAGAATTTTAAGAGCGGCTAGGAATAAATGAAAAGTCACCTACAAAGGAGACTCAATAAGAATAAGCTCAGCCTACTTGAGAGAAACCATGCAGGGAAGAAGGCAATGGGATGACTTAAATAAAGTGATGAAGGAAAACAATTGCCAGCCAAGAATCATATACACAGCAAAACTGTCTCTCAAATATGAAGGTGAAATTAGGACATTTCCAGATAAACAGAAGATTAGGGAATTTGTAAAAAAAAAAAAAAAAAAAACCTACAAGAAATACTAAAGAGGGTTTTCTGGTTAGAAAATCAACAGTATCAGATATCAACCCAAGACTAGAATGCAGGACAGAGCAACCAGATATCAACCCAGGTAGGGAAATTACAAAAATAAATCAAGATAAAAAAATGCTCAGAACAGGGAAACAGTGATGTTATTATGTAAAGGATGACAATACTAAAATAATAAAGAGGGACTGAAAAATGTAGTCATAGATCTTTCATACAGAGAGATAGTCAAGGGGATAGAAAGAAATAAAAGTTTGGTTTAAGCTTAGAAAAATAATGGCAAATATTAAGGTAACCAAAAAGGAGACTAACAATCCTACACATCGAAATAAAATACAAGAAAAACATAACTCAGAAAAAAAAAAATCAACAATGAATAAGAGGAAAAGACAATATACAAAGAAAAACTACTCACTACAAAAAATTAAGCAGAAAAAAGAAACTCGACAACATACAAAAAAAGATATGAAAATGACAGCACAAAACTCATAACTACCATAATTATGCTGAATGTAAATGGACTAAATGCACCAATAGAGACAGAGAGTGAAAGAATGGATTAAAAAACACGATCCATCTGCATACTGCCTACAAGAGACACTCCTTAAAGACACAAACAAACTAAAACTCAAAGGATAGAAAAAATATGTATCAAGCAAACCACAATCAAAAAAGAGCAAGATTGGCAATATTAATTTCTGACAAAATAGACTTTAAAGTTAAATTCACCAAAAAGGATAAGGAAGGACACTATATAATGATTAAACAGACAATATACCAGGAGGATATCACCATATTAAATATTTACACACCCAATGACAGGGCTTCAAGATACATAAAACAAACTCTAACAGCATTGTAAAGTGAGATAGACAGCTCCAAAAAAATATTAGGTGACTTCAACATACCACTTTGGTGAAGAACAGAACATTCAGAAAGAAGCTCAGTAAAGACACTGAAGATCTAAATGCCACAATCAACCAACTTGATTTCACATACATGTACAGAACACTCCACCCAACAGCGGCCAAGTATACTTTCTTTTCCCATGCATATGGAACATTCTCTGGGAGAGACCACATATTAGGCCATAAAGCACACCTTAACAGAATCCAAAACATCAAAATATTGTAAAGCATCTTCTCTGACCATGAAGCTATAAAAGTAGATATCGAAAACAAAACAAAACAAAAAAAGCATGGAAAAGAAACACTCAGAAACTGAGCAATACCTTGCTCAAAAACGACTGGGTTATAGAAGACATTAAGGATGGAATAAAGAAATTCACAGTATCCAATGAGAATGAAAACACTTCCTACCAGAACCTTTGAGACACAGGTAAAGCAGTGCTCAGAGGTCAATTTATAGCAATACATGCACACATCCAAAAAGAAGAAAGGGCCAAAATCAAAGAATTATCCCTACAACTTGAACAAATAGAAGGAGAGCAACAAAAGAAACCCTCAGGCATCAGAAGAAATTAAATAATAAAAAGTAGAGCAGAATTAAATGAAATAGAGATCAGAAAAAAAAATTGACAGAGTTAACAAGACCAAAAGCTGGTTCTTTGAAAAAATTAACAAAATTGCTAAAACATTGGCCAAATGGACAAAAGAAAAACAGAAGAAGCAAATCCAACATCACAACAGACCCAACTGAAATTAAAAGAATCATATCAGATTAGTATGAAAAATCATACTCTAACAGCTTTGACAACCTACAAGAAATGGATAAATTTCTAGAAACACATTGCCTACCTAAACTAACAGAAACAGAGGTAGAACAATTAAATAAACCCATAACAGAAGGAGAGGTTGAAAAAGGTAATTAAAAAAATTAAAAATCTCCCAACAACAACAACAAAAAAGCCCTGGCCCTGACAGCTTCCCTGGTGAGTTCTACCAAACTTTCAGGGAAGAGTTAACACTACTACTAGTGAAGGTATTTTAGAGCATTGAAAAAGATGGAATACTCCCAAACTCATTCTATGAAGCCAGCATATCCCTGATACCAAAACCAGGTAAAGACACCACACACACAAAAATAGTACAGACCTATATTCCTCACGAACTTCGATGCAAAAATCCTCAACAAAATTCTACACAATAGAATTCAATAACATATCAAAAAACAAATGCACCATGACCACGTGGGATTCATACTAGGTATTTTTATGCAGGAATGGTTCAACATTAGAAGAACAATCAAAATAATCCACCATATAGGTAAAACAAAGGACAAGAACCACATGATCTTATCAATTGATGCAGAAAAGGCATTTGACAAAGTCCAACACCCATTCATGATAAAAACTCTCAGAAAATAGGAATAGAAGGAAAATTCCTCAACACAATAAAGGGCATTTATATAAAGACAACAGCCAACATCACCCTTAATGAAGAGAGTCTGAAAGCATTCCCTGAGATCGGGAACCAGACAAGGATGCCCTTTATCACGACTCTTGTTCAACAGTGTGCTGGAGGTACTCTCCAGAGCAATTATATCAGATAAAGAAATAAAGGGCATCCAGATTGGTAAACAAGAAGTAAAAGTATCTCTATTTGCAGATGACATGATCTTATACAGAGAAAACCCTAAAGAATCCTCAAGAAAACTACTGAAACTAATAGAAGAGTTCAGCAGAGTATCAGGATACAAGATAAACCTACAAAAATCAGTTGGATTCCTCTACACCAACAAAAAGAACATCAAAGAGGAACTCACCAAATCCATGCCATTTACGGTAGCCCCCAAGAAGATAAAATACTAGGAATAATTGTAACCAGAGACATAAAAGACCTAAAGAAAGAAAACTACAAGACACTACTAAAAGAAACCAAAAGAGACTTATGTAAGTGGACAAGCATACCTTGATCACAGACAGGAACACTGAACATTGTAAAAATATCTCTTCTACTGAAAGCGATCTATAGATATGCTGCAATTCCAATCCAAATTCCAAGGACATTTTTTAATGTGATGGAGAAACAAATCACCAACTTCATATGGAAGGGAAAGAGGCCCCAGAAAAATAAAGCATTACTGAAAAAGAAGAACAAAGTGGGAGGCATCACGTTACCTAATTTTAGAACTTATTATACCACCATAGTAGTCAAAACAGCCTGGTACCTGTACAGCAGCAGACACATAGACCAATGGAGCAGAATTGAGAAATCAGACATAAATCCATTCACTTATTAGCTGATATTTGATAAAGGCTCAAAGTCAGTTAAATGGGGGAAAGATAGCCTCTTTAACAAATGGTGCTGGCATAACTGGATATCCCTCCACAAAAAAATGAAACAAGATCCATACCTCACACCATGCACAAAAACTAACTGAAAATGGATCAAGGACCTAAATATGAAATCTAAAATGATAAAAATCATGGAAGAAAAAACAGGGACAACACTAGGAGCCCTAATACATAGCAGAAACAGTACAAAAAACATTGCTAGAGAAAAGAGAACTCCTAAAAACCAAACACTTACGCTCATCCCAAGCCTTCACCAGAAGAGTAAACTGATTACCTACAGACTGGGAAACAGTTTTTAGCTATAACATTTCCGATCAGCCTCTGATCTCTAAAATCTACATGATATTGCAAAAACTCAATAACAAAAAGACAAATAATCCATTTTAAAAATGGGCGAAGGATAGGAACAGGCACTTCAACGAAGAAGACATTCAGGCAGGTAACAGATACATGAGGAAATGCTCACAATCATTAGCCATTAGAGAAATGTAAATCAAAACTACAGTGAGATACCATCTCACTCCAGCAAGGCTGCCATTAATGCCAAATCACAAAATAATAAACGTTGGAGAGGTTGTAGAGAGCCTGGAACACTTATTCACTGCTGGTGGGAATTTAAAATGGTGCAGCCACTTTGAAAATCAATCTGGCACTTCCTTAAAAAGGTAGAAATACAACTACCATAGGATATGGCAATCCCACTCCTTGGAATATATCTTAGAGAAATAAGAGCCTTTATATGAACAGATACATGCACAACCATGTTCATTGCAGCACTGTTTACAATAGCAGAAAGATGGAAGTAACCAAGGTGCCCATCAACAGATGAATGGATAAATAAATTGTGGTGCATTCACACGATGGAATACTTCACACAGATCAAGAACAATGATGAATCCGTGAAATATTTCATAGCTTGGAGGAATCTGGAGGGCATTATGCTGAGTGAAATTAGTCAGTTGCAAAAGGACAAATATTGTATGAGACCACTATTATAAGAACTCAAGAAATAGTTTAAACAGAGAAGAAAATATTCTTTGATGGTTATGAGGGTGGGGAGAAAGGAAGGGAGAAGGATATTCGCGAATTTAGATAGTAGACAAGAACTATTTTAGGTGAAGGGAAAGACAACATACAATAAAGGAGAGGTCAGCATAACTGGACTAAATGAAAAGCAGTTTCCTGAATAAACCAAATGCTCCAAAGGCCAGAGGAGCAGGGGCAGCAGTTGGGGGACCATGTTTTCAGGGGACATCTAGGTCAATTGACATAATAAAATCTATTAAGAAAACATTCTGCATCCCACTTTGGTGAGTGGCGTCTGCAGTCTTAAAAACACTATCGAGCAGCCATCTAAGATGCATCCATTGGTCTCAACCCAGCTGGAGCAAAGGAGAATGAAGAACACCAAAGATACAAGGTAATTATGAGTCCAAAAGACAGAAATGGCCACGTAAATCCAAGACTACATCAGCCTGAGACCAGAAGAACTAGATGGTGCCCGTCTACAACCGAAGACTGCCCCGACAGGGACGGAACAGAGCATCCCTGATGGAGCACGAGAGCAGTGAGATGCAGACCTCAAAGTCCCATAAAAAAATCAGACTTAATGATCTGACTGAGACTAGAGGAACCCTGGAGGTCACGGTCCCCAAACCTTCTGTTGGCCCAAGACTGGAACCATTCCCAAAGCCAACTCTTCAGACAGGGATTGGACCGGATTATAGGATAGAAAATGATAGTGGTGAGGAGTGACCTTCTGGTCTCAAGTGGACACATGAGATTATGTGGGCAGCTCCCGTTTGGAGGGGAGGTGAGAAGGCAGAGGGGGACAGAAAGTGGCTGAATGGACACGGGGAATACAGGGCTGAGAGAAGGAGTGTGCTGTCTCATTAGTGGGAGAGGAACTAGGAGTACATAGCAAGCTGTATACAAATTTTTGCATGAGACACTGACTTGATTTGTAAAGTTTCACTTAAAGCACACACACACAAAAGATGGAAAGAATACACAGAGTCACAGTACCAAAAGAAATGGTCGATTTTCAGTCGTTTCATGAGGTGGCATATGATGAAGAACTGGTAGTAGTGAAGCAAGAAGTCCAAGCTACACTGAAGGCACTGGCGAAAAACAAGGCTCCAGGAGCTGACAGAATACCCACTGAGTTGGTTCAACAAACAGATGCAGCACTGCAGATGCTCACTCCACCATGCAAAGAAATTTGGAAGCTAGCTACCTGGCCAACAGACTGCAAGAGATGCACGTTTGTGTCCATTCCAAAGAAAAGCGATCCAACAGATTGTGGAAGTTATCAAATGTAAGTTATAGTAAATATGGTAAACAAACAAACAAAAACTCTATCTATTCTACAGTGAATGTGACATTATATCCCCAGGAGATCTAGTGAGTTTATGATGTTGTTGTTAGGTGCTGTTGAGTCAGTTCCAACTCATAGCGACCCTGTGTACAACAGAACGAAACAGTGCCCAGCCCTGGGCCTTTCTCATCGCAATGTTTGAGCCCACTGTTGCAGCCACTGTCTCAATCTGTCTCATTGAGGATCTTTGTCTTTTTCACTGACCGTCTGCTTTACCAAGCAGGATGTGTTTTTCCAGGGACTGATCCCTCCTGATAATATGTCCAGAGTACGTGAGACCAAGTCTTGCTACCTACCTTTCTAAGGAGCATTCTGGCTGTACTTCTTCCAGGACAGGTGTGTTCATTCTTCTAGCAGTCCATGGCATATTCATTATTCTTCACCAACAACATAATTCAAGTTTCAGTTCTTTTGTCTTCCTTATTCATTGTCCAGCTTTAGCTGCATATGAGGCGATTGAAAATACCATGGCTCGGTTCAGGCACACCTTAGTCCTGAAAGTGACATCTTCGATTTTTAACACTTTAAAGAGGTCTTTTGTAGCAGATTTGCCCAATAAAACATGTCGTTTGATTTCTCGAAGTGTGCTTCCATGGGTGTTGATTGTGGATCCAAGTAAAATGAAATCCTTGACGACTTCAGTATTTTCTCTGTTTATTGTGATTTTTTTATTGTTCCAGTTGTGAGGATTTTTGTTTTCTTTATGTTAAAGTGTAATCCATACTGAAGGCTGAAGTCTTTGATCCTCATCAGTAAGTGCTTCAAGTTCTCTTCACTTTCGGTAAGCAAGGTTGTGTCATCTGCATGTCTAGGCTGTTAATGAGTCTTCCTCCAATCCTGGTGCCCCTTCTTCTTCTTATAGTCCAGCTTCTTGGACTGTATGGATTATATGTTTTTTAAAGACACTGAGTTTTTGGTAATTTACTATGGCAGCCCTGGAAAATGAATACAGAGCCCTTCACCAAGAATAAGTCAAGTTAGCACCAAAAATGCTCCTGTAAGGGTAGCCGTGTAGCACGAGACATGGCAGTTTTTAAAAAGTATGAAGTAAAACTTTCAGCTTTGAGAAAGAAAGGGCTCCTCTAAGTCCAAGTTCTAAGTCCTTTGCTGTTGGGTCAATTCTATCTCATAGCGACCCTAAAGGACAGAGTAGAATTGACCCATAGGGTTTCCAAGGAGTGGCTGGTAGATTTGAACTGCCTGAATAAGTATTGTGAAAAAATACAACCCTAACACACAACTTTTCTGAGCTTAGTATTAAAACAAAACAAAAAAGTCACTGTTCAGTGGATTCTGACTCATAGGGACCCTATAGGACAGAGTAGAGCTTCCCCACAGGGTTTCCAAGGAGCGACTGGTAGATTCAAACTGCAGACCTTTTGGTAGCACCCAAATGCATAATCATCGCACCACCAGTGGCTTTCAAATCAGCTATAGGCTGATCTCCAAATTCTTAGAACCCAGAAAACTACTCTACCTCAGAGTGGTATCCACAGCTGGGAACTGTTCTCCACACTTGGACGAACTCAGACATCTAAATCTAACATGTCCAGAAAAAATCTTTTGCTCATTTTCTCAAGTTTGTTCCTCCATGGTTTTCCACGTGGTAGAGGATGGCTCTGGTGACCATGCTCTCGTGTTAGCCTGAATTCCAGAAGTCACCTTTGATTCTCCATTCCCCTCATCCCATACATCTGATCCACCAGCAATTCTTGGCAGCTCAATCTCCAGATTACACCTCAAGCCTGCCCACTGTTCCCACCTGCACTACCACCATCACTCCTCACCCTGACCACTGCAGAAGCATCCTGACCGGTCCTCTGTATTTGCTGTCTTCAAGTTCTCCTGGGCTACAGTTAATTCCTGGGACACATTCTTTCTCAAGACCATTGAACAATAGAAGGAGAAGGGCATTTAGTTGTATGCTACCTCCTCCACTTGAGCTGCACGCCCCTCAGAAATCACTTTTCACTGTCCACTCTATAATGTCTCTATTCCAGTTTCCTGTCTTTGGCCGCACTGCTTTGATAGCGTGCATGCATGTGTGCTTCAGGGGTCATGTAGACAGATGCTTGGAGGAATTTTTCTTAGTACAATCATGGTTGTGTGCCATCAAGAGATTCTGACTCATATCAACCCTGTATGACAACTTAGAACTGCCTCACAAGGTTTCCTAGGTTTCAGTCTTTATGGCGCAGCCCTGGTGGCACCCGTGGTTAAGAGCTCAGCTGCTAACCAAAGGGTGGACAGTTCAAATCCACCAGTTGCTTCTTTGCAGAAAGACATGGCAGTCTGCTTCTGTAAAGACTTATAGTCTTAGACACCCTATGGGGCAGTTCTACTCTGAGTCAGAATTGATTCAACAGCAACTGGTTTGGGATTTTGTTTGGTTAGAATCTTTATGGGAGCCCATCTCCAGATCTTTTCAACCCCTGAGCTGGTGGGTTCCAACGGCCCACCTTTCAGTTAGCCAAGCACTTAACCGTTGCACCTCCAATACTTAACTCTGCGCGCGACAGGGCCCTCTCCTGACGTCTCCCGTCTCCTCACCCCTCACACCTTGGCGTTGTCCTTGCTTCTAGACCCCACCCTCCCCTCTGGAGGCCCAACCCCACCACGCCCGCCCCACACCCGGGCCGCCGGGCGGGGCCGGCAGCCATGTTCCTCGCCCTCCAGCCAGTTACTCCCGGAAGCGCTGGGACGGGTGGTGAGGGGCCCGGGATGTTGGCGCACCTTAGAGAGGATGCTGTTCGTGCTGCTTTCCGTGCTGTGTTCTCTGAAAGGTATGAAACTCGGGCAGGTGGGTGGAGGGACCTGCTCCCAGACTGAACAAGCCCGGCCCCTCGAAGGTCTGGAGGGAAGGCATCAGGAGGGCGGGTCCCAGTCCCAGCATCCCGTGTGCTCCAGAGGTTGGAGAGTCCGGAGGTTGGGTTAGCAGCTTGCATTGCCCACTCAGGCTTACCCCGTCCCGAGTGATCCCGAGGGGCGGACACGGCGCGGGGCCGGGTGGACGCAGCCACTCTAGGGGCTGCGAGAGGGAGCTTCTGGCCCGGGAGACGCAGCTGGTCTGCGAAATTTGCATCCCCGTGGATTTGCGGGGGGGGGGTCCAGCCGCGGGATCCAGCTGCAGAGTGCCCTCGGGCCTGGGGGCTTGAAGGCATGGGGAGAAAGGCCGTGTCCAGGGCTGCGCCCAGGTCCCTACTCTGCCCGGGGCGGGTTTGCGGGCCAAGCTGGGGGATGGGCGCCTGCCCCGCCCCCGGCCCCCACCTGCTCCCTGTGCCAGGGGGGAAACCAAGGCCCAGAGTTCGCCCGGGGGGGTGAGATTCCAGACTGACAGCGGGGCACTTGCCCCCATTCGTCGTCCCACCCCCACCAGACTCCGTAGGGTGCCAGGGACAGGGGAGCGAGGGATCCCCCGCCCAAGGCCCCGCTGCCCCTTACTGTTTTGGGCGCTGTGCCTGGGAGGCTGAGGCAACCCGCGCCCTCGTCCGCGCTCGGCTGCTCTACTCTCGGGGCTGGGGCGTCGGCACGGCCCCGGCCCCACCGGGAAAGGAAGGGGTCCTGGGAATCTGTGGAGCAGCGCGGGGATCCTATTCCTTGTGGAAGCAGCGACTCAGTGTCTGTTAACAGTGTGGATGCCGGGTCCCACTCCCCCTCTGGGTGGCGAGGGTGGGAGTAGCAGGAAGGGGTCCTGAGCAACCAGGTTGTTTGTTAAGTTAAAGGTTTGTGCGGCGCTGTGTATCGGTCGCTGTGGACGCGGTCTCTGGTGCTGAGGGGATATGAGGGTTCCTCACACTGGCGGGATTTGGAGCCTCTACCCTGGTGGCAGTGGGTTCAGTGGGTTACCCTGGTGGCGTAGTGGTTAAGTGCTGAGGCTGCTAGCCAAAAGGTTGGCAGTTTGAATGCACCAGGCGCTCCTTGGAAACTCTGTGGGGCAGTTCTACTCTGTCCTATAGGGTCGCTATGAGTCAGAATTGACTCGATGGCAACAGGTGTGGTTTTTTTTTTTAGGTTGGAGATTAGGTGTCTTTCGGGCTGACTTTTGAAGGTCTGGAGCTGACGGTTTATGAGGGTTTATAAGGGTTTTAAGAGCTCCAGCCATGGGCACCAACCCCATGTTCCAGCCCCTGCGGACGGACCGCCCCCCGCCCCAGGGGGATTGGCTGCTCTGGGAACCCGAGCCCCCAGAGGGCGGTGAGAAGCTGACAAACGTGAGTGATGCCCTGCAGGCTCCAGTCGGCGGGGCAGTCCTGCTCACATGGCCTCAATAGGGGCAGTGGGCTTCGTGCCTGGGGGGTGGTTTCCGAATGTTCACTCGTGTCCCCCTATCCCGTGCGGGGCGACAGCTCTCCCCTGGGCGGGGACCTAGTAGAGGCCTGCAGGGCATCAGGGTGTGGAGGGGCAGAGCTTGAGTGGGGAGGGCGCGGCCCTACAGGTTCCTGTACGTGACCGCGGCAGGGGGGTGGGGGTAGTGAAGCCCGGGCCTGGTCGAGGACTCACTAGGTCGCGCAGAAGGAGTGGGTTAGGATAATCATAGCATTAATGGGAGTATTGAGAGAGCGCCCTGGGGCGTTGGGTCCCTGGGGAAAAAAAGCTTCTGCTTTCGCCACTGGAGCGGTACCCAGGTCGGTCCCGGCTTTGGTTCAGGAGGTTCCCATGCTCGGAGGGCCTGGTGTGCAGAACAGAACCGGCGGTGCGCGCGCCCTCTCGTGGCCTTGCGCCGAATCGCTGAAGTTCAGTGTCAGGCGATTCTAAGCCATGGTTTTGGAACTGAATAGTGAAGCAGAGCAAAGAAATGATGCAGTGCCTTGATGGGACCGGTGGAGACAACAAGAAGCAAAGCACAGCTGAAACTTCAAAATTCCACTGAGTGTTAGGATTTGGAGGGAGAAAATAGACGGAGAGTCGAGAGGCCCAGAGATGCAGAAGGGTTGGTGGATTAGGGTTAGGGGTTAGGGTTTGGTGTTAGGGGTTCAGGTTTGGGGGTTAGAGGTTTGGGAGTTAGGTTTAGGGGTATAGGTTTTAGGTGGTTGGGGGTTGGGGTTAGGGCTGGGGTTACTAGGCTCGGGCACAAGTGGTTTAAGGTTATGGTTAGGGTTAGAGTGAGGCTGAGGTTGATTCCCCAGTCTTGTGTACCGTCTAGTCCTTCACCAGAGTTACCACATATCTGTTGTTTGGTTGGAAACCCTGATGGTGTAGTGGTTAAGACCCACCGGTGCTAACCAAAGGTCTGTAGTTCGAATCCACCAGGCACTCCTTGGAAACTCTATGGGGCAGTTCTAATCTGTCCTATAGAGTCTCTGTGAGCTGGAGTCGACTCGACGGCAGTGAGTTTTGGTTTTTTTGGTTATTGTTTAGTTGGCTTTTCTCTACCCTCTTTGTCTCCCTGGTGAACATCAAGGATTGTTTCTGTGTGTAAATGTTTTCATGAGTTTTTATGATAGTGGTCTCTTAGTGTATATGTCGTTCTGTGATTGACTTAGTCAGTGTGATGTGCTCCAGGTTCATCCATGGTGTGAGATGTTTCGGAGATTCATTATTGGTCTTTTTTGTCGTGTAGTGTTCCACTGTGTGTATGTACCGTAGTTTGTTTATCCGTTCCTCTGTGGATGAGCACTGAGGTTGTTTCCGTCTTTTTGCTACTGTGAATAATGTTGCAGTGAACATGGGTGTGCATATGTCTATTCCTGTAACTGCTCATGGAAACCCTGGTGGCTAGTGGTTAAGTGCTACGGCTGCTAACAAAAAAGGTTAGGGTTTGGGGTTAGGGATGTTAGGGTTAGGGTTGTTAGAGTTAGGGTTGTTAGGGTTTGGGGTTAGGGTTTACGGTTTGGGGGTTAGAGTTTAGAGTTAGGGTTTTTCGGTTAGGGTTTTTGGGTTGGGTTTAGGTGTTAGGTTTAGGGTTAGTTTTGGAGGTTAAAGTTTGGAGTTACAGGTTAGGTGTTAGGGGTTGCATTTTGGGGTTTAGGGTTTTGGGGGTTTAGTCATTAGGGTTTGGGTTAGGTTTTAGTTGTTAGAGTTTAGGTTTAGGGTTGGGGTTGGTGTTGGGTTTGTTTGGGATTTGTGGTTTGGGGTTAGAGGGTGGGTGTTAGAGGCCTGGGGTTTAGAGGGTTGGGGGTTAGAGATTGAGGGAGTTAAGGTGAGGGGTTAGAGGTTGAGAAGATTATAGAGTGAGGGAGTGAGAAGGTGAGGGTGTGAGGGGGTGAAGGTTAGGGTTTAGGGTGAGAGGGTTTAGGCTTAGAGTTCAGAGGCTTAGGGTTAGGGGGTTAGGGTTTCGGGGTTCAGAGGTTGGGGTTGGTGTTGTGGTTAGGGTTAGAGAGTTAGGGTTAGAGGTTTAGGGTTAGAGGATTAGGGGTATGGTTTAGAGGTTTAGGGTTAGAGGTTAGGGCTAGGGTTTAGGGGTTCAGGTTTAGGGGTTTGGGATGTGTTTGGGGTAAGGTTTTAGGATTTAGGGTTAGAAGGTTAGGTTTAGGGCTTAGGGCTTAGACTTTAGGGTTTTAGGATTTAGGTTATATTTAGGGCTTAGGGTTTAGAACCTAGGGTTTAGGGCTTAGGGTTTAGGGTTTAAGGCTTAGAGTGAGGGTTAGGGCTGGGGGCTGGGGTTAGGGTTTAGGTTTTAGGATTTAGGGTTAGGGTATTAGGGTTAGAGGGTTAGATGGTTTAGGGTTTAAGTTAGGGTTTAGGGGTTAGGGGTTGGGGTTAAGGGTGTTAGTGTTTAGGGTTTTGGCATTTAGGGTATTAGGGTTAAATGTATTAGGGCTAAAGTTGTTAGGGTTTTGCATGTTAGGGTTTTAAGTGTTATGGTTTAGGGTTAAGTGTTAGGGTTAGGCTTAGGCTCATTCTTAGGTTTAGGGCTAGAGATTTGAGGTTTAGGGTTTGGGGTTGGGTTTGGGGGTTGGGGTTAGGTTTAGGTCTAGGGTTACAGGGTTAGAGTTAGAGGGTTAGGGTTTCAGATTAGGGTTTCAGGTTAGTGTTAGAGGGTTAGGGTTTGAGGGTTAGGGGTAGAGTAGTTAGGGTTAGGGCTGTTAGAGTTAGGGTAGTTAGGGTTTAGGGTTAGGTGTTAGCATTTAGGGTTTACGGTTAGGTTTACGGTTTGGGCTTTGGGGTTTGAGTTTTGGGTTTAGGGTTTTCGGCTTAGAGTATAGGGTTTAGACTGTATGATTTTAGTGTGTAGTGTTTTGGGGTGTAGGTGTTTAGGTTGTAGGGTTTAGGGTATAGGGGTTAGTGTTTGGGTTAGTGTTAGAGTTTAGGGCCTTGGTGGTTAGAACCTAAGGGCTTAGTGTCTTAGGGGCTTTGGGGCTTGGGGCTTAGGGCTTAGGGGCTACAGTTAGAGCGCTAAGGCCAGAGGGCCAGAAGGCCAGAGGGCCAGGCTGATTTGATTCCTGGCTGGCAATTTTTTTTCCTTCAATATTTTATATAAGTCATCCCTTTGCCTTCTTGCCTGTATGATTTCTGCTGAGTAGTCCACGTTTATTATTATTTACTCTCCTTTGTTGGTGACTTCCTTTATCCCTAGCCTCTCTTAAAATTCTCTTTGTATTTGTTTTTGGCAAGTTTGATTATTATATGTCTCGGTCACTTTCTTTTGAGATCTACCTTATGTGGAATTCGATGAGCATCTTTCATGATATCAGGGAAGTTCTGCCAACAAATCTTCAACAGTTCCCTCTGTATTTTCTGTTAGCCCTCCCTGTTCTGGTACTGCAATCACTCATAGTTATTTCTCTTGATAAAGTCCCACATGATTCTTTGGATTTCTTCATTTTTTAAAATTCTTTTATCTGGTTTCTCTTCAAATATATTGGTCCCAAGTGTTTTATCTTCAATCTCAGTACTTCTGCCTTCCAGTTCTTCAATTGTGCTCTTCTTACTTTCTATCGAGTTTTCTAATACTGTAATTTTATTGTTTATCTTCTGAATTTCTGATTGCAGTCTCTGTATGGTTTCTTGCAGCTTATTAAATTTTTAATTACGTTCTTGAGTAATCTTTTTAATTTCTTCGGCTGCTTTATCTTTGTGTTCCTTGACTTGTTCTGCATTTTTCCTCATTTCCTTCCTGATGTCTTTAAGAGTTCTGTATATTAATCTTTTGTATTCTGCATCTGGTAATTCCAGGATTGCACCTTCATCCAGAAGATTCCTTGAGTCTTTGTTCTGAAAGCTTGTTGAAGCAATCATGGGTCAGCTTTTTTTTTTTTTTTACTTTTTATTGTGTTTTAGGTGAAAGTTTACAAATCAAGCCAGTCTCTCACATAAAAACTTACACACAACTTGTTGCATATTCCCAATTACTTTCCCCACAATGGGACAGCCCACTGCCTCCTTCCACTCTTTCTTTTCGTGAGCATTTTGCCAGTTTCTAAGCCCCTCTACCCACCCATCTCCCTTCCAGGCAGGAGATGCCAACATTGTCTCAAGTGTCCACCCAAACCAAGTAGCTCACGCCTCACCAGCATCCCTCTCCAACCCATTGTCTAGTCCAATCCATGTCTGATGAACTGGCTTTGGGGAGGGTTCCTGTAGTGGGTAAACGGAAGGTGTAGGGCCCATGATCACTGGGGTCCTTCCAGTCTCAGTCAGACCATTAAGTCTGGTCTTTTCATGAGAATTTGGGGTCTGCATCCCACTGTTCTCCTGCTCCCTCAAGGGATCTCTGTTACGTTCCCTGTCAGGGAAGTCATTGGTTGTGGCCCGGCACTATCTAGTTCTTCTGGTCTCAGGACGATGTAGTCTCTAGTTCATGTAGTCCTTTCTGTCTGTTGGTCTCATTATTATCTTATGTTCTTGGTGTTCTGCATTCTCCCTTGATCCGGATAGGTTGAGAATCATTGATGCATCTGAGATGGCTGCTTGCTAGCATTTAAGATCCCAGATGCCACTCTTCAAAGTGGGATGCAGAATGTTCACTTAATAGATTTTATTATGTCAGTTGACTTAGATGTCCCCTGAAACCATGGTCCCCAAACCTCTGCCCCTGCTTTGCTGACCTTCGAAGCATTCAGTTTATTCAGGAAACTGCTTTGGTTTAGTCCAGTTGTGCTGACCTCCACTGTGTTGAGTGTTGTCCTTCCATTCACCCAAAGTAGTTCTTGTCGATCTCTTTAGTAAATACCCCTCTCCTACCCTCCCTCCCTCCCCCTTCTTGTAAAAACAAAGGAATATGTTCTTCTCAGTTTAAACTATTTCTCAAGATCTTATAATAGTGGTCTTGTACACTATTTGACCTTTTGCAACTAATTTCACTCAGCATAATGCCTTCCAGGTTTCTCCATGTTATGAAGTATTTCACAGATTCGTCACTGTTCTTTATCGATGTGTAGTATTCCATTGTGTGAATATACCATAATTTATTTATCCATTCATCCATTGATGGGCACCTTGGTTGGTTCCATCTTTTTGCTGTTGTAAACAGTGCTGCAGTAAACATAGATGTGCATATATCTATTTGTTGAAAGGCTCTTATTTCTCTAGAATGTATTCTGAGGAGTGGAATTGCTGGGTTGTATGGTAGTTCTATTTCTAGGTTTTCTGGAAGCGCCAAATTGATTTCCAAAGTGGTTGTATACCATTTTACATTCCCACCAGCAGTGTTTAAGTGTTCCAGTCTCTCCACAGCCTCTCCAACATTTATTATTTTGTGTGTTTTGGATTAATGCCAGCCTTGTTGGAGTGCGATGGAATCTTATTGTAGTTTTGATTTGCATTTCTCTAATGGCTAATGATCAAGAGCAGTTTCTCATGTATCTGTTAGCTGCCTGAATGTCTTCTTTAGTGAAGTGTCTGTTCATATCCTTTGCCCATTTTTTAATTGGGGTGTTTGTCTTTTTGTGGTTGAGTTTTAGCAGAGTCATGTAGATTTTAGAGATCAGGCACCAGGTGGAGATGTCTTAGCTGAAAACTTTTTCCTAGTCTGTAGGTGCTCTTTTTACTCTTTTGGTGAAGTCTTTAGATGAGCATAGGTGTTTGATTTTTAGGAGCTCCCAGTTATCTGGTTTCTCTTCGTCATTTTTAGTAATGTTTTGTATTCTGTTTATGCCATGTATTAGGTCTCCTAGTGTTGTCCCTATTTTTTCTTCCATAATCTTTATCGTTTTAGATTTTATGTTTAGGTCTTTGATGCATTTGGAGTTAGTTTTTGTGCATGGTGTGAGGTATGGGTCCTGTTTGATTTTTTGCAGATGGAGTTACAGTTACACCAGCACCTTTTGTTAAAAAGACTATCTTCTCCCCAATTAACTGACACTGGGCCTTTGGCAAATATCAGCTGCTCATATGTGGATGGATTTATATCTGGATTCTCAATTCTGTTCCATTGGTCTACGTGTGTATTTTTGTACCAGTATCAGGCTGTTTTGACTACTGTGACAGTATAATTGGTTCTAATATCAGGCAGAGTGAGTCCTCCCACTTTGTTCTTTTTTAGTAATGCTTTACTTATCCGCGACTTCTTTCCCTTCCATATGAAGTGGGTGATTTGTTTCTCCATCTTTTTAAAAAATGTCATTGGAATTTGGATCGGAAGCACATTGTGTCTATAGATGGCTTTTAGTAGAATGGACAATTTTACAATGTTGTCTTCCTATCCATGAGCAAGGTATGTTATTCCAATTACTTAGGTCCCTTTTGTTTTTTTGCAGTAGTACCTTGTAGTTTTCTTGGTATAGCTCTTTTACATTTTTGGTAAGGTTTATTCCTAAGTATTTTATCTTCTTGGGGGCTGCTCTGAATAGTATTCATTTGGAGATTTCCTCTTCAATGTTCTTTTTGTTGGTGTAGAGGAATCCAACCGATTTTGTACGTTTATACTGTAACCTGAAACTCTGCTGAATCCTTCTATTAGTTTTAATAGTTTTCTTGAGGATTCCTTAGGGTTTTCTGTGTATAAGATAATGTCGTTGGAAAATAGAGATAATTTTACTTCTTCCTTACCAGTCTGGATGCCCTTTATTTCTTTGTCTAGCCCAGTTGCTCTGGCTAGGACCTCTAGCACAATGTTGAATAACAGCAGTGATAAAGGAGATCCTTGTCTGTTTCCCGTTCTCAAGGGAAATGCTTTCAGGCTCTCTCCATTTAGGATGATGCTGGGTATTGGCTTTGTATCAATACCCTTTATTATGTTGAGGAGTTTTCCTTCTATTCCTATTTTGCTGAGAGTTTTTATCATGAGTGGGTGTTGGACTTTGTCAAATGCCTTTTCTGCATCAATTGATAAAATTATGTGGTTCTTGTCTTTTTTTTATGTGGTGGATAACATTAATTGTTTTTCTAATATTGAACCAACCTTGCATACCTGGTATAAATCCTACTTGGTGATGGTGGATTATTTTTTTGATATGTTGTTGAATTCTATGGGCTAGAATTTTCTTGAGGATTTTTGCATCTATGTTCTTGAGGGATATAGGTCTGTAATTTTCTTTTTGTGTGTTATCTGTAGCTGGTTTTGGTATCAGGGTTATGCTGGCTTCGTAGGAGGAGTTAGGTAGTATTCTGTCCTTTTCTATGCTTTGAAATACCTTCAGTAGTAGTGGTAAGTCTTCCCTGAAAGTTTGGTAGAACTTTGCAGTGAAGCCGTCAGGGCCAGAACTTTATTTTTGGGGAGTGTTTTCATTACCTTTTCAATCTCTTTTTTTGTTATGGGTCTATTTAGTTGTTCTACTTCAGTTTGTGTTAGTTTAGGTAGGTAGTGTTTTTCTAGGAATTCATCCATTTTTTCTAGATTTTCAAATTTGCTAGAGAAGGATTTTTTGTAGTAATCTGACATGATTGTTTTAATTTCAGTTGGATCTGTTGTGATATGGCCCATCCCATTTCTTATTCGGGTTATTGGTTTCTTTTCCTGTATTTCTTTAGTCAGTCTGGCCAGTGGTTTATCAATTTTGTTAATTTTTTCAAAGAAGCAGTTTTTGGCCTTGTTAACTCTTTCAATTATTTTTCTGTTCTCTAATTCATTTAATTTTGCCGTAGTTTTCATTTTTTGCTTTCTTCTGGTGCCTGATAGTTTCTTTTGTTGCTCTCTTTCTGTTTGTTCAAGTTGTAGGGACAGTTCTTTCATTTTGGCTCTTCTTTAATATGTGTGCCTTTGTTGATATAAATTGACCTCTGAGCACTGCTTTCACTGTGTCCCAAAGGTTTTCATAGGAAGTGTTTTCAGTCTCGTTGAATTCTGTGAATTTCTTTATTCCCTCCTTAAGGTCTTCCATAACCCAGTCTTTTTTGAGCAGGGTATTGTGCAGTTTCCAAGCATTTGATTTCTTTTCCCTGGTTTTTCTGTTATTGATTTTTACTTTTATGGTCTTTTGTTCAGAGAAGATGTTTTGTAATATTTCAATGTTTTGCGTTCTGCAAAGGCTTGTTTTATGACCTAATATGTGATCTGTTCTAGAGAATGTTTCATGTGCACTAGAAAAGAAATTATAGTTTGCAGCTGTTGGGTGGAGTGTTCTGTATAAGTCTATGAAGTGAAGTTGTTTAATTGTAGCACTTAGATCTTCCGTGTCTCTATTGAGCTTCTTACTACATTTCCTACCCTTTACCGAGAGGGTTGTGTTGAAGTCTCCTACCATAATTGTGGAGGTGTCTGTCTCACTTTTTAATTCTGTGAACACTTGTTTTATGAATGTTGTGGCCCTGTCATTGGGTGCATAAATATTTAATATGGTTATATCTTCCTGGTAAATTGTCCCTTTAATCATATGTAGTGTCCTTCTTTATCCTTTGTGGTGGATTTAACTTTAAAGTCTATTTTGTCGGAAATTAATATTGCCTCTCCTGCTCTTTTTTGATTGTTATTTGCTTGATATATTTTTATCCATCCTTTCAGTTTTAGTTTATTTGTGTCTCCAAGTCTAAGGTGTGTCTCTTTTATGCAGCATACAGACTGATCGTGTTTTTTAATCCAGTTTGCAACTTTCTGTCTCTTTATTGGTGAATTTAGTCCATTTACATTAAGTGTAATTAGATAAGTATGAGTTTAGTGCTGTCATTTTGATGCCTGTTTTTGACAATTTCATTTTTCCATTTACTTTTTTGTGCTGAGTTTTTCTTTGTAGAATGTGTGTTTCTCCTTTTTATAGTAGTTGAATTTATTTTGCTGAGTCGTTATGTTTATCTTGGTTTTTATTTTGAAGTATGGAATTGTTAGACCTCATTGTGGTTACCTTAATATTTACCCCATTTTGACTAAGTAAAAATCTAACTTGTTTCTCCCTATATCGCCTTGGTTTCCTCTCCATATGTAAGATATATGCCTCCTGTATTTAGTCCCTCTTTTTTGACTATTGTAATCTTTTACATAATGACATCAGTGATTCCCTATTTTGAGTAATTTTTTTTTAATTAATCTTATTTTGTTTTTGTGATTTCCCTATCTGAGTTGATATCAGGATGTTTTGTTCTGTGACCTTGTGTTGTGTTGGTATCTGATGTTACTGATTTTCTGACCAAAGAATTTCCTTTAGTACTTCTTGCAGTTTTGGTTCATTTTTTCAGATTCTCTAAGCTTGTGTTTATCTGTAAATATCTTAATTTCACCTTCATGTTTTAGAGTTTTGCTGGATATATGATTCTTGACTGACAGTTTTTCCTCTTTCAGTGCTCTATATATGTCATCCTATTGCCTTCTTGCCTGCATGGTTTCTGCCGAGTAGTGCAAAGTTATTGATTCTCCTTTGTAGGTAACTTTTCGTTTATCCTTGGGTGCTTTTAAAATTTTCTCTTTATCTTTGATTTTGGCAGATTTGATGATATGTCTTGGTGATTTTCGTTTGGTATCTATCTTGTATGAGGTTCGATGAGCATCTTGGGTAGATATCTTTTCATCTTTCACGATGCCAGGGAATTTTTCTGCCAACACATCTTCCACTATTCTCTCTGTATTTTCTGTTATCCCTCCCTGTTCTGGAACTCCAATCATATGCAAATTATTCTGGATAGAGACTCCCATGATTCTTAGGGTTTCTTCATAGTTTTAAATTCTTTTATCTGACTTTTCTTCAACTATATTTGTGTCAATTGTCTTATCCTCCAGCTCCCCCACTCTGACTTCCTGTTGAATTATCTGATTCTGTGACTTTATTGTTAATCTTTTGGATTTCTGAATGCTGTGTCGCTATGGATTCTTACAGCTTATTAATTTTTTCACTATGTTCTTGAATAATCTTTTGGATTTCTTCAACTGCTTTATACGTGTGTTCCTTGGATTTTTCTGTAGATTGCCTTATTTCATTTGTGAGGTCATCCCTGATGTCTTGAAGCATTCTGTATATAATTTTTTTATATTCTACATTTGGCAATTCTAGGACTGTATCTACACCCGGGAATGATTTTGATTCTTTGATTTGGGGGTTTGTAGAAGGAATCACGGTCTGCTTCTTCATGTGATTTGATGTCGACTGCTGTCTCTGAGCCATTTATAAGATATTGTAATATTTTATATTTGCTCACTGAGTCTTATCTTCTTGTTTTGTTTTGTTGCAGTACACCCAGATGGGCTACTAGATTGTGGTATCATGATTGCTGTAGCTTTTGAGTCACTTACATCCTGTTACCAGCTTCCCTGAGCTGTTACCAGGTGTATAAGCGTATGAGTCCATTCGCTATTCTTGAATAGAATCAGCTCAGGTGTCCTCATAGCTGGTTACCTACTGTGTGGTGTAGGCTCTCACCTGTTATCTTAGAGGAGTAGTGGTGATGGTTCTATGCACCAGTTTCTATTAGTGTCAGGGGGTCACATTTCGAGGAGGGCAGGATGCTGACAGCCTTCCTTCAAGTGTCAGTGAGGTAAGTGTGGCTCTATTCTCTAGAGCGCTCTGGTGGGTGGGCTCTGCAGCTGTATCTTAGGCACCCAATGCTTGGGTAGACGTCACTATTCTCAGACCCCTCTAGCAGGTGGCTAGGTGGTGTGGGTGGAGTTTCAGCCCTCTTTTCGCTGGTGTGGATCAGTGAGGGCTCTGTTTAATAGGTACAGAGGTATCTGACCTCCAAAACTTGCCTTTCCACTGCTGAGCTGAAACAGTTATGGTGAGATCTCTATCAGAATTGCCTTTGCATTATAATAGCCACCTAGTTACCTGTAGGGTGAAAGCCAAAGACTATGGGTTTCTTAATGCCTGGATGGAGCTGATTCTGTATTGTTAATTTCAGCTTAGGGAAGTCAGGGAAGGATTTTTTCTTTGATGGCTAAATGCTGCTTTTCTCCGGCCAGGAGAATGGGTTAGAAAAGAAAGAAGAAAAAAAATCCAGCAGTGCACTTCACTCTCTGGCACAGGGAATTCCAATGTTAATGAAGCTGGCTGGGGCAATAAGGGGTGGAATCAGATATATAGAAGAGAGTAGCCTAGCAAAATATAGAAAGTTACTTATGTTGTTTGGTGAGGACTGTTTTTTCTGAGATTCCAGAGCATTGTGCAGCTTGCGTGTGCTGGCTGTATCCCTGCTGAGACTGTCTCAGAGGGTTAGGGCTGCGTCCATGATCACAACGTCTCAGGAAGATGCAATCAGCTCCCCCACACTTATTCCAAAGCCCAGCACCAAGGTTTCCTTTCTGGGACCCTGCACTCCAGGCTCCAAAACCAGTCGCTGCTTCCCCATAGTTTTTCATTTCCCTGTCAGCCGCGTCTGTGTGGAGCCTGCGTGTGCTGTCTGGGTCTCCTCCGAGGTTGGTCCTGAAGGTTAGGCCTACATCCGTGCTTCCCTGTCTCAGTAAGCTACAATCAGCCCCATCACTCTGGCACCAGGGAACCATGAGGGCTCTAGGCGGCGGCATGGGACACTGGCTCTGGAAGCGGTCCCTGCTGCAGTGTGACTTTTCACTTCCGTGTCACTCAGGTCAACTCCTTAGTTCCGTGTTTGATGGTCAGGGTTTGTAGATTGTCCTTTATGTAATTGATTCATTTGTTTTTCGAGTGTTTGTTTCAAGAGGGATGAGCAGAAGCTTCTACCTAGTGAGCCATCTTGGTCCTGCCCCCGTGTCTGCCTCTTTATGTGATTTGATATCGACTTATCTGAGCCATCTATAAGTTATTGTATTAGTTTATTTTATGCTTGCTTTTTGTATCCTACCTTCTTGCTTTGTTTAGTTTTGGTATACCCAGATAAGCTGCTTGAGTGCACTAGGTTGATTATTTTCACCTTCGAAGCTCTAATGTACTATCACCAGATGGCTAGCACTGTTACCAGGTATATGAGCCTAGGAGTTCATTTAGTTTTCTTGTATGGATTCAACTCAGGTGCCCAGGTAGTTGGTCATAAAGTGTGTGGTACGGGCTCTGTCCTACAGTCTTAGAGGGGCAGGGGTTATTGGTGTAGGCAGAAGTATCTGGCTGCAGTAGGGGGTCAGGCTCTGATCAAGGCAGGGGTCTGACAGCTGTGCTCTGAGTGTCTGTGAGGAAAGTGCATCCCTGTTCTGTAGAGCACACGGGTGGGTTCTGCAGAAGGGCGATGGGTACCCAATGCTTTTGGTTGTAAGTTCTGGGCGGTACTACTTATCCTTGGAGCCCTGTCACAGGTGGCTAGGTATGGTGGGTGGAGCCACCAGTCCTTAGGCCCCTGATGTGGGTAGGTGAAGACCCTGTTTAATAGGCAAAGCGGTGTCAAACATCGAACACTCATCTTTCCACCGTCCAGCTGAAACAGTTGCAGTCTGGCAACAAGGGCCTATTCTCCTGAAATGGGCCCACACAGATCCATGCTGGGGTGAAAGGTATTCAAACCCATGGACTGTTTGTTCCTGAACAAGAGCTGCTTCTGTCCTGAGCTCCCCAGCTTAATTGAGCTGGCAGATTATCTTTCCCCCAGTTGTGAACTTATACCTTCTTCAAGGACGGAAGAATGGCTCAGAGTGGTACCAGGGCCTATCTCAGGCCCAGGGAAGTTGACAGCCACTGAAGCCGGCTTGGGGGCTGGGGGCGTGGTAAAATAAACACAAGTAATTAGCTTTTCCCGAGAGTGTCGTTCTTCTCTTGTTCTGGAGGTGTGAGTGGTCTGTGCAACTAGCTGTCTTTCCGTGAGGGAAGCGCCTCTGGAACGCCACTGCCAGCCCCACTGCAGTCGCTCCAGGGAACGGTGCCTGAGGGTTCCTGGCTGTTCAGGTCCAGTAACTCCTCTCCACTTCTGAATAGTCTCTCCCTCCCCCTGCCTCTGAGTCCGTTTTCTAACTTTGCCTTTGATGTTCGGGGCTCCTAGCTTGTCATAAATATAATCGCTTCACTTGTTTTTTCGTGTCTTTTTTGTAAGAGGGATGACTGGCAGCGTCTCACTACTCTGCCATCTTGGCCTCGCCTCTCTAATATAATCAACAATTTAAAAAAAAAAAAAAGTGAAACGTGTAGAAACAACAAATAACAGAATGAGATTCACAGAAAAACTAGATATTGGAGCTATCAGACAAAGACACTGAAATAACTCTATTATGTTCAAAGAAATAAAGGCAAGACTTAGAAATTTGGCAAAAAACTAGAAAACTAAGAAAAGTATCAACTTAGTCAACTGAAAACTATAGCTGAAGTTAAAATCTTAATGCATGTATATAACAGCAGATTAAAAATGCTGAAGAGAGATTCAGTGAAGTGGAATATATGTTGGAATAAAATAGAGGCATAGACAAAAGGAAAAATATATATAACATAAAAAGGAATAAGATACAGAGAATACGATGAGAATATCTAGCAGAAGATACTTTAAGAAGGAAGAAAAAGAATGAGGCAGAAAAACTGAGATTATGGCTGAGAATTTTCTTCAAATGATTAAAGATATGAAGTCACAGATCCTAGAAGACTTACAAAACCCAAACCAAAAAAAAAAAAAAAAAGAACAAAGCCACTGCCTTCGAGTCGATTCCGACTCAAAGCGACCCTATAGGACAGAGTAGAACTGCCCCGTAGAGTTTCCAAGGAGCGCCTCCTGGATTCGAACTGCTGACCTTTTGTTTAGCAGCCATAACACTTAACCGCTACGCCACAAGGGTTTCCTAATAAGACCCATGTAGGGTAAATACAAAGAAATTCGTATGTAGGTACATCATACTAGGACTGCTGAAGCTAAAGACAAAAAAACCCACAAAAAACAAATAATTTAACACTACTTAAAGAATGGAAGAGATTATCTTTAAAGGACAAACAAAAAAACTGGCTGATGACTTCTGTACAGAAATAGTGAAAACCCTAAGACAATAAGATGGTATATTTATATTATAGAGAGAAAATACGTGGCAAGCCAGAACTCTGTGCTGAGGAAGAACATCCTTCATGAATGAGCAAAGACCTTTTTTTTTCAGAGAAACAAAACCTAGATAAGTTAACATCAGCATGCCCACATTAAAGAAAATTCCAAAGGTATTCTTCAAGCAGGAAGAAAATAAGGTGAAAGGCTTAAGATGCAAGAAGGAATGAAAGTTAATGAAATGGGTAAAAATAGATGATTACTGACTGCATGACATAATAAGAATAGACTTTATTGGGTTTAAAATATGTAAGAAATTAAAATGTATGATAACTACAGCGTTTTGACTTTTATGGCTTTATGGTCAGGAAACATGCTGTGTAATATTTTGATGTTTTGGATTCTGTTAATGCTTGCTTTGTGGCCTAATACGTGGTCTATTCTCAAGAATGCTCCATGAGTGTTAGAAAAGAAAGTTTACTTGACTACCGTTGGGTGGAGTGTTGTGTATAAGTCTTTGAGATCAGTTGGCTGATTGGGGTATTTAGATCTTCCGTGTCTTTATTGAGCTTCTTTATGGATATCCTGTCTGTCATCAGAAGTGGTATGTTGATGTCTCCTACAATTATTGTGGAGCTATTTCTCTTTTCCATACTGTTTGAGTTTGTTTTATGTATTTTGGAGCCCTGTCATTGGGTATATAAATATTTATTATGATTTTGTCCTCCTGGTATAAAAAAAATTATTGACCCTTTAATAATTATATAGTGTATTTCCTTTTCCTTTGTGGTGTATTTTACTTTAAAGCCTGTTTTATCAGAGATTAATATTGCCACTCTTATTTTTTATTGTTGTCTGCTTGATATATATATATATATATTTTTTTTTTCCATTTTTTGAGATTTAGTTTGTTTATGTCTTTGAGTTTATGGTGTGTCTCTTGCAGTCTGCATACATACGGATCATGTTTTTTAATCCATTCTGCTACTTTCTCCTTATTGGTGCAATTAAACCATTTACATTTATCATAATTATTCATAGTTATGAGTTTAGTGCTGTCATTTTTGTCTTTTTTTGTGTATGTCTTGTTGACATTTTCCTTATTCCACTTAATTTTCTTGAGTTGTTGTTCTTTGTGCATTTTCTTTCCATCTTCTTCATTTTTGTTGCCTTTGTATTTACTGCTATTTTTTTCTGTGCTGAATCGTTTTTCTTTTTAGTCTTTCATCTTTTCCTTGTTGCTTTTGTATTTGCTGAAAATTTATGTTTTCCTTGTTTTTTTTAATTTTAATGTGTAGCATTGTTAGTTTCCTTTGGGTTACCTTAACATTTACCTGTTTTTCTAAGTTTAAACCAATCTTTTATTTCTTTGTATCGTCTTGACTTCCTCTCCATATGAAAGATCTATGACTACATTATTTAGTCCCTCTTTTTTGTCTTAATGTTGTCATCTTTTACAGATCAATGTCTCTGTTTCTATATTTTCAGTGTTTTAGCTTTCATTTATTTGTGAAGTCCCTATGTTGGTTGGTATCTGGTTGTTCTGTCCCGTGTTCTAGCCTTGGGTTGTTAGCTGATGTTATTGCTTTTCTAACTGGAGAACTCCCTTTATTATTTCTTGTCATATTGGTTAGGTTTTTAAAAATTCCCTAAACTTGCTTATCTGGAAGTGTCCTAATTTCACCATCATATTTCAGAGACAGTTTTGCTGGATATATAATTCTTGGCTGGCAATTTCTTTTTTTTCCTTCAGGGCTTTGTATATGTCCTTGCCTGCATGGTTTCTGCTGAGTAGTCTGAGCTTAGTCTTACTGACCCTTCTTTATAGGTGACTTTTTGTTTATGCCTAGCTACTCTTAAAATTCTCTCTTTATATTTGGTTTTGACAAGCAAGATTATAATATGTCCTGGTGACTTTATCTTGGCATCTACCTTGCGTGGGGTTCAGTAAGCATCTTGGGTAGATATCTTCTTATCTTTCACAAGATCAGTGAAGTTTTTAGCCAAGAAGTCTTCAACAATTCTCACTGTGTTTTCTGTTATCCCTCCACCCCCCGCCCCGATTCTGGTGTTTCAATCACTCTTGACAGAGTCCCGCATAATTCTTAGAGTTTCTTCAAGTTTAAAAAAAAAATTTTATCTGATTTTTCCTCAAATGAGTTGGTGTCAAGTACTTTATCTTCAATCTCACTAATTCTGACTTCCAGTGCCTCAATTCTGCTCCTCTCATTTTCTATTGAGTTGTCTAATTCTGAAATTTTATTGTTACTCTTTTGGATTTGCTTGCTATCTTTCTATGGATTCTTGCAGCCTGTTACATTTGTCATCGTACTCTTGTATAACCTTCTTAAGTTCCTCTATTGTTTTATCTGTGTGTTCCTTGGCTTGTTCTTCGTTTTGCCTGATCTCCTCCTGGATCTCTTGAAGAGCTCGGTATATTAATCTTTTAAATTCTACCTCCAGTAATTCCTGGAATTTCTCTTCATTTGGAAGATTTCTTGATTTGTTGTTTTGGGAGCTTCCTGAATCCATCATGGTCTGCCTCTTTATGTTATTTGATATTTACACTTGTCTCTGAGCCATCAATAAGTTATCATATTCATTTATTTTATGTTTGCTTACTGAGTCGGAATCTACTTGATGGCACTGGGTTTGTTTTTGTTTTTTTCTTTTTTTTTGGTGTACTGTGTCCTAGCTTCTTGTTTTATTTTGATGTGCCCAAATAGGCTGCTTGGGTGAGCTAGTTTGGCGTGTGGTGTAGGCTCTCA
This sequence comes from Loxodonta africana, assembly GCF_030014295.1. NCBI lineage: Eukaryota > Metazoa > Chordata > Mammalia > Proboscidea > Elephantidae > Loxodonta > Loxodonta africana. The sequence goes on along the minus strand of NW_026974876.1, from coordinate 495,863 downwards.
CCTACAGTCCTACATTGACAGGGTTGATTGGTGTAGGTACAGGTGTCTGCCTACTGTGGGGGGAATGACTGCCCCTGAGTGTCTGGGAGGAAAGCATGTCCCTGTTCCCTAGAGAACATAGGTGGGTGGGTTTTGCAGCCAGACCATGGGCACCCAATGCTGTTGGTTGTAAGGACTGGGATTCACCACTTATTCTTGGACTCCTGAATTGCGTGGCTAGGTGGCATGGGTGGAGCCACCAACCCTCAAGTCACTGATGTGGGTAGGTGAGGGCTCTGCTTAATTGGCAGAAAGTTGTCAAATATCACGAATCTGCCACTCCACTTTATAACTGATACAGTTGAAAATAGGCTTCAGGTATGTACCCTGTCGTAGTGTGCTAATGAGGGCCTATGCTGTTGAAATGGGCCTACACAGATCTATGCAAGGGTGAAAGGCATTCAGAGTCCTTGGACCCCTTATGTCTGTGCCTTCCCTGAGTTCCTGGCTTAGGGAAGCTGGCAGATTATTTTTTGTTGTTTGTTCCTGCTCCAAGGCATGTGATAGTTCCTACTTCTGGCCCAGGCGACCCAGAAATAGCTGAAGCTGGTCCAAGACTAAAAACAGAGAGGGAGGAAGCAGGTAAATGGGAGAGATGTTCTTCCCAAAGGGGATGATTTTTGATTTGTGTGGCATTTTAAATACATGTACTTATCTTTTGCCAACTTAGCACTGCTTTTCACTGGTTCTCGAAGCTTGTGTAGGCTTTCCACCACTCGATCTCTTCTGATGTGAAAAACATGTCCCGAGCATCACTGCTTGCCTCACCACACATGCCATCCAATCCAGCCTGCAGGGTGCTGGTTTCTGCCGGGTCAGGTCTGTCAGCATCTCACTGCTTCTGAACCATATCCCCCTCGCCGTGCCACTAAGTCCAATTCTGTAACTTCACCTTTGATGTTCAGGGCTCCTAGATTGTCATATATAATCGATTTACTTCTCTGGGTCTTTGTTATAAGAGGGGCTACACAAAGCATCTGACTACTCTGCCATCTTGGCCCCACCCCCTACAAGAGACATTTTTCATCACATTCCTGAATCTGACCCTATCAGAGAAAATTATCTCTGAGAAAATGAAATAGGAATGAGGCACTAGGCAGAACAAACCCGTTGGGTTGGAGTCGATTCTGATGCATAATGACCCTACAGGTCAGAGTAGAACTGCCTCATCGGGTTTTCAAGGAGCGGCTGTTGCATTTGAACTACTGGGCCAGAGTATATTTGGAGCACTGGTGGTGCAGTGGTTAAGAACTCAGCTGCTAACCAAAAGCTTGGCAGTTCGAATACATTAGCTGCTCCATGGAAACCCTATGGGGGCAATTCTACTCTGTCCTATAGCGTGGCTATGTGTTGAAATCAATTCACCAGTAGTGGGTTTGGTTTTTTGGTTTACACGCCTACATGAGTAAAATTTGTTTTGAATCTCTAAACTTAATTCTAACGTAAGAATGAAATTGTAGCACTTCTCCATAAAGGTTTGTCTTAAGTCATCAGGATAAAAACCAAACCCACTGCCGTCGAGTCGATTCTGACTCATCCCGACCCTATAGGACAGAGTAGAACTGCCCGATAGAGTTTCCAAGGAGCGCCTGGTGGATTTGAACTGCTGTCCTCTTGGTTAGCAGTCGTAGCACTTACCCGCTGTGCCACCAGGGTTTCCTCATCAGGATAAGCCTGTGCTAATTTATTAGGTACCTTCAGGAATTCTTCATCATTTATATTCATGTTAAGAAGGAAAAAAATATCAGAAAGAACTTCATACATCATCATCCTTCATTTCATGGAAGATTCAAGTGTGTCAGTGATGGTGGTTATGTGAAATTGATCTCTGGCCCTCAGTACTTCTGGAGCATTTCTGTCATTTACTTGTTTCTTTTAATGCTTCTGCAACAATAAACTGCTTGATAATCAGTATTTGGCAGTATTTGTTTTATTGTGTTTTCAAAATATTCTCTTATGTAAATATCTTGTTAATAGCTGGTAGAGATCTATGCATGTCTATAAATTTACTTCTGAATCTTGGAGAATTGACTCATCAAATGAAAATGATGGAATATATTATTATACATAACAAACATAAATATATGGGCTGTGTTTCCATTTTGTTGGCGACGTTTTAAGCTTCTGTTCTGGTATTTCCAAAAGGTCGGCAGTTCGAATCTGCCAGGCGCTCCTTGGAAACTCTGTGGGGAAGTTCTACTCTGTCTTATAGGGTTGCTATGAGTCAGAATCGACTGGACGGCAGTGGGTTTGGTTTTGGTTTCTGATGGGATGAATATGTTTTCCATTTTCAAGAATGTGATTTTGGGGGAGCCAAAGGGTTTAAAGGGTAGAATGTCATGGATTGAATTATGTCCCCCCAAAATGTGTGTATCAACTTGGATAGGCCATGTGAGGTTGTCCTCCATTTTGTGATGGTAATTTTATGTTGAGAGGATTAGGGTGGGATTTTAACACCTCCCTGATCTTAGATACAGGGAGTTTCCCTAGAGTGTGGCCTGCACCACCTTTTATCTCTCAGGAGATGAAAGGATAGAGAGTTGGGGACCTCATCCTCCCAAGAGCAGAGCATATCCTTTGGACCCGGGGTCCCTGCGCCTGAGAAGCTCCTTGACCATGGGAAGATGGAGGACAAGGACCTTCTTCCAGAATCAACAGAGAGAGAAAGCCTTCCCCTGGAGCTGACGTCCTGAATTTGGACTTGTAACCTACTAGACTGTGAGAAAATAAATTTCTCTTTGTTAAAGCCATCCACTTATGGTATCTGTTATGGCAGCACTAGATGACTAAGGCAGCGATGATTTTAGCTTCTGTTTTGGTGTTTCCTTTCTGTATCTGGTCTTCAGCAATATTCTGTGTGGCACCTAGAATTGTACTTGTTGCTATAGCATGTGCTTCCCAATGTGTATTAGACATTTTAATGCTCAATCATTGCCTGAATGTGTTTTAAGAACAGCTCATCAGTGAGTAGAGGTGGCAAAAAATTTGTAAAGGAACTGAATATTAGAAAAAACATCAATTGCTTTTGGACAAAAAAAACTATTGTGATACATCCTACAAAATTAAGTGAATGTGCAGCACCTTGGTATGAAAATGGCATATTAATTTCATTCCAGAATTTTCTGTCGCATGCCTTTATAATGCAGTGACGTAATGGCAGCATTGTCACAGGATTGGTCTCTGCACTTAGAAAAATCAATTTTGCAAACTTCACATAATTAGTGAAACACTTGCTTTGCAATGTCTTTACCAGTATGATTTTTTAGATTTTTTAAGCTAGCAAATGTGATAAATCACCACACAGGTTTTCTGTCTGTTGGAGATATGGATCTTTAAACAATCCTTAGCTGGCCTGTATGAGAAGGCTCAGAAGTGGAATCCACAGACAAAATGAAATATCGAGCTATACTTATTTCACTGACAGTAGTTGATTGAACTTCATCACTTATCAAGATTATAAATTTTTTACACATTATTTTAGAATTATAGGATGGATTGCCCTTTCCTGTGTCACCGTGTTTTGAGATGTGACTTGCTAAAAATAGATCAAACGAGCAACAAGTTGAAGCCAACTTTAAAATTTTCCATTTCGTGGGGACCCAAAGACTTCATTTATTTTTCACGAAGATAGTCCACATTCAGTGATTGTTATGACAACAACGACACATTACAAAATGGCTTTTCAATACTGATGTTCATTAATTTGTGATTCCAGTTCATAAATTAAGCCAGAACAATGTGTTTGGTTTAAATATGATAACATGATCTCTGTGAATTGAACTATTTTCATGTTTGCCGATCCTATTCAATTTGCACCAATTGCTAAATTCATCTGTAACAATTCGAGAATTAAATGAGGATGACGGGTTTGTTTGTTTGGTTAGTAGGTTTGCAAACAAAACAATACAGGGAGCTGACTGATGGAGATTGCAGTAGCCACTCCCTCTTATAGTTTTCATCATTAACTTTGCACTCTAGAAAAAATTCTGGCTACAGAACTTTGTTTACCATCCAGGAATTTTCAACACAAATTTACAAGTGGACAACTGTGATGTTGACAATCACTTGGGCCTCTTTTGATCTAGTAATTTACTTCGTTGGAAGAAAATTATTCCACAAGGCAGGATCTGCATTTCTGTTATTTATGGGGTCTGCAGATGTGACCATTTAATATTCTTAGTTTCACTTTCTAGATCATTACTAATTTTTTTTTTTTTTTTTTTTTACTACAGCAAGAAATGGATGCAGAATTTGGAACAAATTCTGTTATATTTGTATTGCCATCGTTAATTTCAGCACTAGTGGTACTAGTAGGATGATTCCCACCCATTAAGCACGTACCTTTAATAGCAGAAGTCTCTTCTGATTTATTACATTCTAAAAAGGAATTTTGGAATTGTCTTTAGGGATTCACAAATCATTTTATCTTCTGCAGGCTTCCATTTTTGCACTCCAGTTAGTTATTGGCATTTCATTTTGTCTGGATATAAAATTATGTCACTTTTTTTTTTTAATAACTTTTATTAAGCTTCAAGTGAACGTTTACAAATCCAATCAGTCTGTCACATATAAGTTTACATACATCTCACTCCCTACTCCCACTTGCTCTCCCCGTCTTGAGTCAGCCCTTTCAGTCTCTCCTTTCTTGACAATTTTGCCGGCTTCCCTCTCTCTCTATCCTCCCATCCCCCCTCCAGACAAGAGTTGCCAACACACTCTCGAGTGTCCACCTGATATAATTAGCTCACTCTTCATCAGCGTCTCTCTCCCACCCGCTAACCAGTCCCTTTCATTTCTGATGAGTTGTCTTCAGGGATGGTTCCTGTCCTGTGTCAACTGAAGGTCTGGGGAGCATGGCCGCCGGGATTCCTCCAGTCTCAGTCAGACCATTAAGTTTGGTCTTTTTATGAGAATTTGGGGTCTGTATCCCACTGATCTCCTGCTCCCTCAGGGGTCCTCTGCTGTGCTCCCTGTCAGGGCAGTCATCGATTGTGGCCGGGCACCAACTAGTTCTTCTGGTCTCAGGATGATGTAGGTCTCTGGTTCACGTGGCCCTTTCTGTTTCTTGGGCTCTTAGTTGTCGTGCGGCCTTGGTGTTCTTCATTTTCCTTTGCTCCAGGTGGGTTGAGACCAATTGCTGCATCTTAGATGGCCGCTTGTTAGCATTTAAGACCCCAGACGCCACATTTCAAAGTGGGATGCAGAATGATTTCGTAATAGAATTATTTTGCCAATTGACTTAGAAGTCCCCGCAAACCATGTTCCCCAGACCCCCGCACTTGCTCCGCTGACCTTTGAAGCATTCATTTTATCCTGGAATCTTCTTTGCTTTTGGTCCAGTCCAATTGAGCTGACCTTCCATGTATTGAGTGTTGTCTTTCCCTTCACCTAAAGCAGTTCTTATCTACTGATTAATCAGTAAAAAACCCTCTCCCACCCTCCCTCCCTCCCCTCTCGTAACCACAAAAGTATGTGTTCTTCTCAGGTTTACTATTTCTCAAGATCTTATAATAGTGGTCTTATGCAATATTTGTCCTTTTGCCTCTGACTAATTTCGCTCAGCATAATGCCTTCCAGGTTCCTCCATGTTATGAAATGTTTCAGAGATTCGTCACTGTTCTTTATCGATGCGTAGTATTCCATTGTGTGAATATACCACAATTTATTTAACCATTCATCCGTTGATGGACACCTTGGTTGCTTCCAACTTTTTGCTATTGTAAACAGAGCTGCAATAAACATGGTTGTGCATATATCTGTTCGTATGAAGGCTCTTGTATCTCTAGGGTATATTCCTAGGAGTGGGATTTCTGGGTTGTATGGTAGTTCTATTTCTAACTGTTTAAGATAATGCCAGATGGATTTCCAAAGTGGTTGTACCATTTTACATTCCCACCAGCAGTGTATGAGAGTTCCAATCTCTCCGCAGCCTCTCCAACATTTATTATTTTGTGTTTTTTGGATTAATGCCAGCCTTGCTGGTGTGAGATGGAATCTCATCGTAGTTTTAATTTGCATTTCTCTAATGGCTAATGATCGAGAGCATTTTCTCATGTATCTGTTGGCTGCCTGAATATCTTCTTTAGTGAAATGTGTGGTCATATCCTTTGCCCACTTCTTGATTGGGTTGTTTGTCTTTTTGTGGTTGAGTTTTGACAGAATCATGTAGATTTTAGAGATCAGGCGCTGGTCGGAGATGTCATAGCTGAAAATTCTTTCCCAGTCTGTAGGTGGTCTTTTTCCTCTTTTGGTGAAGTCTTTAGATGAGCATAGGTGTTTGATTTTTAGGAGCTCCCAGTTATCGGGTTTCTCTTCATCATTTTTGGTAATGTTTTGTATTCTGTTTATACCTTGTATTAGGGCTCCTAGGGTTGTCCCAATTTTTTCTTCCATGATCTTTATCGTTTTAGTCTTTATGTTTAGGTCTTTGATCCACTTGGAGTTAGTTTTTGTGCATGGTGTGAGGTATGGGTCCTGTTTCATTTTTTTGCAGATGGATATCCAGTTATGCCAGCACCATTTGTTAAAAAGGCTATCTTTTCCCCAGTTAATTGACACTGGTCCTTTGTCAAATATCAGCTGCTCATACGTGGATGGATCTATGTCTGGGTTCTCAATTCTGTTCCATTGGTCTATGTGTCTGTTGTTGTACCAACACCAGGCTGTTTTGACTACTGTGGCTGTATAATAGGTTCTGAAGTCAGGTAAGGTGAGGCCTCCCACTTTTTTCTTCTTTTTCAGTAGTGCTTTGCTTATCCGGGGCTTCTTTCCCTTCCATATGAAATTGGTGATTTGTTTCTCTATCCCCTTAAAATATGACATTGGAATTTGGATCGGAAGTGCGTTAAATGTATAGATGGCTTTTGGTAGAATAGACATTTTTACTATGTTAAGTCTTCCTATCCATGAGCAAGGTATGTTTTTCCACTTAAGTATGTCCTTTTGAATTTCTTGTAGTAGAGCTTTGTAGTTTTCTTTGTATAGGTCTTTCACATCCTTGGTAAGATTTATTCCTAAGTATCTTATCTTCTTGGGGGCTACTGTGAATGGTATTGATTTGGTTATTTCCTCTTCGGTGTTCTTTTTGTTGATGTAGAGGAATCCAAGTGATTTTTGTATGTTTATTTTATAACCTGAGACTCTGCCAAACTCTTCTATTAGTTTCAGTAGTTTTCTGGAGGATTCCTTAGGGTTTTCTGTGTATATAATCATGTCATCTGCAAATAGTGATAACTTTACTTCTTCCTTGCCAATCCGGATACCTTTTATTTCTTTGTCTAGCCTAATTGCCCTGGCTAGGACTTCCAACACGATGTTGAATAAGAGCGGTGATAAAGGGCATCCTTGTCTGGTTCCCGTTCTCAAGGGAAATGCTTTCAGGTTCTCTCCATTTAGAGTGATATTGGCTGTTGGCTTTGCATAGATGCCCTTTATTATGTTGAGGAATTTTCCTTCAATTCCTATTTTGGTAAGAGTTTTTATCATGAATGGGTGTTGGACTTTGTCAAATGCCTTTTCTGCATCAATTGATAAGATCATGTGGTTTTTGTCTTTTGTTTTATTTATGTGATGGATTACATTAATGGTTTTTCTGATATTAAACCAGCCTTGCATACCTGGTATAAATCCCACTTGATCGTGGTGAATTATTTTTTTGATGTGTCGTTGGATTCTATTGGCTAGAATTTTGTTGAGGATTTTTGCATCAATGTTCATGAGGGATATAGGTCTATAATTTTCTTTTTTTGTAATGTCTTTACCTGGTTTTGGTATCAGGGAGATGGTGGCTTCATAGAATGAGTTGGGTAGTATTCCGTCATTTTCTATGCTTTGGAATACCTTTAGTAGTAGTGGTGTTAACTCTTCTCTGAAAGTTTGGTAGAACTCTGCAGTGAAGCCGTCCGGGCCAGGGCTTTTTTTTGTTGGGAGTTTTTTGATTACCGTTTCAATCTCTTTTTTTGTTATGGGTCTATTTAGTTGTTCTACTTCTGAATGTGTTAGTTTAGGTAGGTAGTGTTTTTCCAGGAATTCATCCATTTCTTCTAGCTTTTCAAATTTGTTAGAGTACAATTTTTCATAATAATTTGAAATGATTCTTTTAATTTCAGTTGGTTCTGTTGTGATGTGGTCCTTCTCATTTCTTATTCGGGTTATTTGTTTCCTGTATTTCTTTAGTCAGTCTAGCCAATGATTTATCAATTTTGTTAATTTTTTCAAAGAACCAGCTTTTGGCTTTGTTAATTCTTTGAATTGTTTTTCTGTTCTCTAATTCATTTAGTTCAGCTCTAATTTTTATTATTTGTTTTCTTCTGGTGCCTGATGGATTCTTTTGTTGCTCACTTTCTATTTGTTCAAGTTGTAGGGACAGTTCTCTGATTTTGGCTCTTTCTTCCTTTTGTATGTGTGCATTTATTGATATTAATTTGCGTCTGAGCACTGCTTTTGCTGTGTCCCAGAGGTTTTGATAGGAAGTATTTTCATTCTCGTTGCTTTCTATGAATTTCCTTATTCCCTCCTTGATGTCTTCTATAACCCAGTCTTTTTTCAGGAGGGTATTGTTCATTTTCCAAGTATTTGATTTCTTTTCCCTAGTTTTTCTGTTATTGATCTCTAGTTTTATTGCCTAGTGGTCTGAGAAGATGCTTTGTAATATTTCGATGTTTTGGACTCTGCAAAGGTTTGTTTTATGACCTAATATGTGGTCTATTCTAGAGAATGTTCCATGTGCGCTAGAAAAAAAAGTATATTTTGCAGCAGTTGGGTGGAGAGTTCTGTATAAGTCAATGAGGTCAAGTTGGTTGATTGTCGTAATTAGATCTTCCGTGTCTCTGTTGAGCTTCTTACTGGATGTCCTGTCCTTCTCCGAAAGTGGTGTGTTGAAGTCTCCTACTATAATTGTGGAGGTATCTATCTCGCTTTTCAATTCTGTTAAAATTTGATTTATGTATCTTGCAGCCCTGTCATTGGGTACATAAATATTTAATATGGTTATGTCTTCCTGGTCAATTGTCCCTTTTATCATTATATAGTGTCCTTCTTTATCCTTTGTGGTGGATTTAAGTCTAAAGTCTATTTTGTCAGAAATTAATATTGCTACTCCTCTTCTTTTTTGCTTATTGTTTGCTTGATATACTTTTTTCCATCCTTTGAGTTTTAGTTTGTTTGTGTCTCTAAGTCTAAGGTGTGTCTTGTAGGCAGCATATAGATGGATCGTGTTTCTTTATCCAGTCTGTGACTCTCTGTCTCTTTATTGGTGCATTTAGTCCATTTACAGTCAGGGTAATTATAGATAAATAAGTTTTTAGTGCTGTCATTTTGATGCCTTTTTATGTGTGTTGTTGACAATTTCATTTTTCCACATACTTTTTTGTGCTGAGGCGTTTTTCTTAGTAAATTGTGAGATCCCCATTTTCATAGTGCTTGACTTTATGTTGGTTGAGTCATTACGTTTTTCTTGGTTTTTATCTTGCGTTATAGAGTTGTTATACCTTTATGTGGTTACCTTATTATTTACCCCTATTTTTCTAAGTAAAAACCTAACTTGTATTGTTCTATATCGCCTTGTATCACTCTCCATATGGCAGTTCAATGCCTCCTGTATTTAGTCCCTCTTTTTGATTATTGTGATCTTTTACCTATTGACTTCCATGATTCCCTGTTATGTGTTTTTTTTTTTTAATTAATCTTAATTTGTTTGTTTTTGTGATTTCCCTATTTGAGTTGATATCTGGACGTTCTGTTTTGTGACCTTGTGTTGTGCTGATATCTGAGCTGATATTATTGGTTCTCTGACCAAAGAATATCCTTTAGTATTTCTTGTAGCTTTGGTTTGGTTTTTGCAAATTCTCTAAACTTGTGTTTGTCTGTAAATATCTTAATTTCACCTTCATATTTCAGAGAGAGTTTTGCTGGATATATGATCCTTGGCTGGCAGTTTTTCTCCTTCAGTGTTCTGTATGTGTCGTCCCATTCCCTTCTTGCCTGCATGGTTTCTGCTGAGTAGTCAGAACATATTCTTATTGATTCTCCCTTGAAGGAAACCTTTCTTTTCTCCCTGGCTGCTTTTAAAATTTTCTGTTTATCTTTGGTTTTGGTGAGTTTGATGATAATATGTCTTGGTGTTTTTCTTTTTGGATCAATCTTAAATGGGGTTCGATGAGCATCTTGGATAGATATCCTTTCGTCTTTCATGATGTCAGGGAAGTTTTCTGTCAGGAGTTCTTCAACTATTTTCTCTGTGTTTTCTGTCCCCCCTCCCTGTTCTGGGACTCCAATCACCCGCAGGTTATCCTTCTTGATAGAGTCCCACATAATTCTTAGGGTTTCTTCATTTTTTTTTAATTCTTTTGTCTGATTTTTTTTCAGCTATGTTGGTGTTGATTCCCTGGTCCTCCAGATGTCCCAGTCTGCATTCTAATTGCTCGAGTCTGCTCCTCTGACTTCCTAGTGCGTTGTCTAATTCTGTTATTTTATTGTTAATCTTTTGGATTTCTACATGTTGTCTCTCTATGGATTCTTGCAACTTATTAATTTTTCCAGTATGTTCTTGAATAATCTTTTTGAGTTCTTCAACAGTTTTATCAGTGTGTTCCTTGGCTTTTTCTGCAGTTATCTTAATTTCATTTGTGATATCATTAAGCATTCTGTAAATTAGTTTTTAATATTCTGTATCTGATAATTCCAAAATTGTATCTTCATTTGGGAAAGATTTTGATTCTTTTGTTTGGGGGGTTGGAGAAGCTGTCATGGTCTGCTTCTTTAAGTGGTTGGATATGGATTGTTGTCTCCGAGCCATCACTGGGAAACTAGTTTTTCCAGAAAATCCGCTAAAAAAAAAATGCAGTCAGATCCCTATCAGAGTTCTCCCTCTGGCTCAGGCTATTCAGATGTTAATGAAGCCACCTGCGTCCAGTCCAAATCCCTGCGGGACGGTTCCCCGGCTCGGACGCTGCTTTTTCTGCTCCAAGACCAGTCACTGCCTCCCGGGGACTTCTCCTACCGGCTGCGTCCCACGCCGCCCGTGGAACCGGCTGGTCCCCCTCCCGGGGTTAGTTCAGGGGGGTGGAGCAGCTCTCTGTGCTTGTGCCGTACCTGACTGGTACGCTGGCTCCAGGCTCTGGAAACAATCGCTGCTTCCCCGTATTAGTTCGTTCTCCGTCTCTAAATCTGTGTTTGTTGTTCAGGGTTCGTAGATTGTTATGTATGTGATCGATTCACTTGTTTTTCTGTGTCTTTGTTGTAAGAGGGATCCGAGGTAGCGTCTGCCTAGTCTGCCATCTTGGCTCCGCCCCCTGTCCATTTTCTTTTTGATGACTTCCAATTTCCCTAGATTCATAATTCCTTCATTCCACGTTCTAGTTATTAATGGATATTTGTGTCAGTTTCTTCTCATTTTGAGTTGTGCCCCATCAGCAAATGTCATTAAAGTGGGATCTACTTTGAGGAGGTAGCTCTTCCCCACTTGTATTTTGAGTGCCTTCCAACCTAAGGGGTTATCCTCTGTCATTCAATCAGACAGTGTTCCAGTACTATTCGTAAGATTTCACTGGCCAGTTTTTTTTTTAGAAATAGATCACTAGGTCCTTTTTCCTAGTCTGTCTAAATCCAGAGCTCCACTCAAACCTGTCTACCATGTGTGAACCTGGTGGTATTTGAAATACTGGTGGCATAGCTTCCAACATCACAGCAACATGCAAGCCACCACAGTACAACAAACTGACAGAAGAGTGGTGGGAGTTAAAAATGAGAAGAACCAAAAAGAGTGCTTCTTCCATGTCTGCTGATTTAGAGGAACCATGAGAAATTGTCAAATGAAGAGTGATTCAGAGAAAAACATGGGTAGAGTGTGACCTAATTTCCATAAAAACGAACAAATGAATGTCCTTACATGTGTCCCGGCAAAAAGCAGTGTGTAAAAGGGTACATATGTATCTTTGGACACTGGACACTTTGGGGGAGCAGGTACAATATACTTATGTGGGGATGGCTCTTATTATAACTTCTATATACAAATCTCTATTGTTAAATGTGTTATAAGAATGTAAAACCTTTTAAAGTTTAGTAACATCATACGTGTATGTGTGTGTATTTGAAACTTTCAACAGTGGCTGCAGCAGTGCATTGACAGAAACTGTCAGAAATTTAAGCCAGATTCAAAAGAGGACGTGGGAACAGGTGAGTCATTGTTGATGTCAGATGAATCCTGGCTGAAAGCAGAGAATATCGGAAAGATGTTTACCTGTGTTCTATTGACTATGCAAAGGAATTTGACTCTGTGAATCATAACAAATTATGGATAACATCACAAAAAATGGGAATTCCAGAACACTTAATTGTGCTCATGGGGAACTTCTGCATAGATCAAGAGGCAGTCATTCAAACAGAACAATGGGCTACTACTGCATGGTTTAAAGTCAGGAAAGGTGTACATCAGGGTTGAATCCTTTCACTATAATTATTCAATCTGTATGCAGTGCACATAGTCCAACAAACTGAACTGTATGAAGAACAGAGCATCATGATTGGAAGAAGACTCATTAACATCCTGTGATATGCGGATTGCACAACCTTGCTTGCTGAACCTGAACAGGACTTGAAGCACTTACTGATAAAGACCAAAGACTATAAAGACTTAGGTATGAATTACACCTCAATGTAAAGAAAACAAAAATCCTCATCAGTGGAGCAATAAGCAACATCATGATAAATGGAGAAAAGATTGAAATTGTCAAGGATTTTGTTTTACTTGGATCCACAATCAACACCCATGGAAACATCAGTCAAGAAATCAAATGATGCATTGCATTGGGAAAATCTGCTGCAAAAGAAATTTTTCAAGTGTTAAAAAGCAAAGATGTCACCTTGAAGACTAAAGTGTCCCTGATCCAAGGCACGGTGTTTTCAGTTGCCTCATATGCACGTGAAAGCTGGACTATGAATAAGGAAGACCTAAGAAGACACAGGACCTGGCAGTATTTCATTCTGTTGTACATAGTGCCACTATGATTTGGAACTGACTTGAGGGAACTAACAACAACAATGCAAGGCAATACACGTCATGATGATATGTAATTTATTTCAAACTTGGAAGCCATTGGAGGATATTCCTTTACATAATATGTACACCCTGACTTACTAAGGAGACAACATGGGTGTTTCTTTGTAAGCAAAATCTCCTAAGAACAGATACTTTTGAATTGGGAGCAATACTTTAATTGGAGTTCATTAGGAGGCTCTGAGAAGCCATTTTTCTGTGATAGTGTATATGTCTTCTTCTATCATCAGATTTGGGGTTTTTTAGAATAACTCGCTGTTGAATGAGAATATGTTAGAGCCAGGACATATGATGAAATATAAACACAAGAATTTGTTAAAATGAATAAATTTTTAACACTAAAACAGTTTCATCCGGGAATAAAAATTCTTTTATATGTATTGTTGATCCTCTACTATACAGGGAATTTCTATTTTAATAACTTTCGTTTCTTTCTTCCTACCTTCCTTCCTCCCTCTCTCTTTCTCTTCCTCCCTCCCTCCCTTCCTTTACTTCTTTCCTTTCTCTCTCTCTTTCTGTTCTATGTCATTAAAAAGTGTACCACCCTTTAGATTCACCAGTTCCAAATAGTTGAGAGATAATATAGGGTAGCTGTGAGTTGGAATCAACTCTATGGCAATGGGTTTGATTTACAGGGTATGTATTTTAAAAGGTTTTATATATATATAATTTAGCTGGACATTTAGGGAAAACTACTTAAAATCTCCTCATATCAATTTTATCATGTATAAAATGTCAGTGGTGATATCAACCTTAAGAGGTTGTGTGAAGTATAAACTACAATTTAATCCTGACACAAATCCTGAAATATTTTAGGTGTCACCCAGTGAAGGTGGTGAATAAAAGTTTTACCTCCCATGTATGGTCATGGACCAGATTTAAGGCTTGTTTCTCCCACTTTTGTTTCTTCTCTGAAATTATCATCAGAATTTTTTCTCCTTGTCCTTTCTTTTTGTGTATAATGTAATAAATGCTAATACCCATATCACAAAATTATGGGGGAAAATTAAAAATAAAGACAGGTGAAAAAGTTTTGTAAATAGACTATAAATAAATATTTATTTCTCTTTCAATGGATAAAAATAAAAGGGACAAAAAAAAAACCCTATTTGGATTTCTTTTTACAGAAAAAAAAAACATCCTCTTCTATTTAGACCTGGGGAAAATGCTTAAAGCTGCTTCCGGGTCAGGCACACAGCCCTTGAAATGAGTTCACAGGACAGGATACTAGCACATAAACAGGGAGACATGGATAAAAAACAATATGTTCCATTGGCAGTCATAAGACATGGCATCAAATAACTGATCTGATGTGGCATTCATTATTTCTGTATTGTGCTGTTTTCCCCACTTCTTTAATTTAGGAAAATATTAGCTACCTCGTGGGCAAAATCATTTTAAAAACGTGATTGTAAATATGACGTACATATATTCACAAAACGTGGAGGAATTCTGTCCCTTCAAAAATACAGGAAAAAACATTTGGGGAACTAGTGACTAAAAACAATGAAACATATCAATCCTTAGATTAGGGAAGGCAAAGATATCCCAAGAGGGCAAAGTAAAAATAAATCTGAATCAAGATATAATGTAGTGAAACTTCAGTACATGAATACAATAAAAAATCTTAAAAAGAACCAGACAGTAAAGAAAGATTTATATAGTTATATATATATATAATAAATAAACAAAATAAGACTAATAATGTATTTCTTAAAAAAAAAAAAGATGGAGTTTTTTAGATGAAACAGATCATCCAACAGTTTTAAGTTCAAACCTTTATTTAACAGAAGAAACGAGAAAATAATCTCTCCTATTAACACTTCTATTCATAATTACATTTCAGATTTAAACACCCCCCCAAAAAAAGAAAAAGAAATTATAATGGTTGTGAATTGATATAAAAATTATTATTGAAGGTTATAAAATAGTCTAAGCAGAAAACCTAATAGAAATTAAATGCAATTGATGAATTTTAACAGAAAGCTTAGCAATGATTTTAGATGAATTTTCAAAACCATTTAATTAAACAAAAGCTTTATAAGATTTATTTTAAAAGATACAAGTTACAGAAGAACAAAACCGCACACACTCCTCAAAGTAGAGTTGACCTCAATGACATGCATGGAATCAAGCTTTCGAGACCTTCATTTGCTAATGTGGTATGACTCAAAATGAGAAGAAATGGCTGCAAACATCCATTAATAATAGAAACATAGAATGTATGAAGTATGAATCTAGGAAAATTAGAAATCATTAAAAAATGAAATGGAACACATAAACATCAATATCTTAGGCATTAGTGAGCTGAAATGGACTGATTGATATTCACCATTTTGAATTGGTCAATCATATGGACTTTTTTTTTTATGGACGACTGTGCCAAATCGAACAGAGTTCATCATCAAAAAGAACATTTCAAGATCTATCCTGAAGTACAGTGCTGTCAGTGATAGGATAATATCCATATGCCTACAAGGAAGACCAGTGTCTTAGTCATATAGTGATGCTATAACAGAAATACCACAAGTGGGTGGCTTTAACAAAGAGAAATTGATTTTCTCACAGTCTAGTAGGCTAGAATTCAAAATTCAGGGTGTCAGCTCCAGGGGAAACTTTCTCTGTCTGCACTGTAGGAAGGTCTCCATCATCAATCTTCTTCTGGTCAAGGGGCTTCTCAGGTGCAGGGACCCTGGGTCCAAAGGACATGCTCTGCTACTGGGGATGTTTTCTTGGTGTTATGAGGTCCCCATATCTCTCTGCTTGCTTATCTCTTTTATACCTCAAAAGGTATTAGCTTAAGACACTATCTAATCTTATAGATCTCATCAACATAACTGCGACTAATCCATCTCATCATATCATTGTGATAGGATTTACACCACATAGGGAAATCACATTAGATGACTAAATGGTAGACAGTCATACAATACTGGGAATCATGGCCTAGCCAAGTTGACAGATATTTTTTAGGGACACATTTCAATCCGTGACAAGCAGTTAACAAGACTATTATTCAAATTTATGCACCAACTGCTAATGCCAAAGATGAAGAAACTGAAGATTTTTACCATCTTCTGCAGTCTGAAATTGATCAGACATGCAATCAAGATGCATTGATAATTACTGATGATTGCAATGTGAAAGTTGGAAACAAAGAAGAAGGAACAGTAGTTGGAAAATCTGGCCTTGGAGACAGCATGATAGAATTGTGCAAGACCAATGACTTCTTCATTGCGAATACCTTTTTTCAACAACTTAAATGGTGAGTATACGCATGGGCTTCACCAGATGGAATATACAGGAATCAAATGTCTACATCTGTGGAAAGAGACAATGGAAAAGCTCAATATCATCGGTCAGAACAAGACCAGGGGCTGACTGTGGAACAGACCATCAATTTCTCATATGCAAGTCTACGAGAGCCAAAGTACAACCTTGATTATATCTCACCTGAATTTAGAGACTATCTCAAGAATAGATTTGATGAATTGAAGGCTAATGATTGAAGGCCAGATGAGTTGTGGAATGACATCAAGGACATCATATTTGAAGAAAGTAAGACGTCATTGCTCTGACAGGGATCACAACAGAGGGTCTGAGAGCTGGAGAAAAAATGTAGAACAAAATTCTAACTCTCAAAAAAGACCAGATTACTCACCTGACAGAGACTGGAGAGATGCTGAGTATGTCCCCCGGACACACTTTTAGCTCAGTAATGAAGTCACTCCTGAAGTTCACCCTTCAGACAAAGATTAGACAGACCCATAAAGCAAAACTAAAGGGGCACAAAAGCCCAGGGGCAAGGGCTAGAAGGCAGGAGTGGACAGAAAAGCTGGTCATAGGGAACCCAGGGTCAAGAAGGGGAGAGTGTTGACATATTGTGGGGTTGGTAATTAGTGTCACGAAACAATATGTGTACTAATTGTTTAATGGGAACCTAGTTTGTTCTGTAAACCTTCATCTAAAGTATGACAATAAAGATATAAAATAAAATATATATGTATATCTGTCAGAAAAAAAAGAAAGTAAGAGGTCATTAAAAAGCCAGGAAAAAAAAAAAAGACCAAAATGGATGTCAGAAAAGACTCTGAAATTTGCTCTTGAATGTAGAGTAGTTAAAGCAAAAAGAAAATGATGAAGTAAAAGAGATGAACAGAAAATTTCAAAGGGCACCTCAAGAAGACAAAGTAAAATATTATGAAATGTGCAAAGACCAGGAGTTAGAAAACCAAAAGGGAAGCACATGCTCGGCATTTCTGAAACTGAAAGAACTGAAGAAAAAATTGAAGCCTTGTGTTGCAATATTGAAGGATTCTACAGGGAAAATATTAAATGACGCAGAGAGCATCAAAAGAAGATAGAGAGAGGTGGAGTCAAGATTGCACAGTAGTCAGACACTTCCAGTGATCCCTCTTACAACAAAAACCAAAAAAAAGAAAAAAAAAGACCTGTAAAAAGAAGTGGAACAATTTTATACCTGACAAGATAAGGGCCCTGAACATCAAAGGCAAAGTTAGGAAATCGGACTGAGTGGCAGGGGGAGGGAGATACGGTTCAGAAGTGGGGAGCAGTTGCTGGACCTGACTTGGTGAGAAATGGCACCCCTTGGACACAGTCCCCTGGAGGGACAGTGGCAGGGCTGGCAGTAGCATTCAGGATTCAGTTTCCTCAGGGGGAGACAGCAAGTCTCACAGTCTACTCACAACTCCGGAACCAGAGAAGAGCAGTGCTTTTGGCAAAAGCTAAGTCCTTGCATTCGTTTTACTGTGCGCTCAGCCCCCAAGGTGGCTTCAGTAGCTGTAGATTTCCCTGCACCTGAGATAGGTGTTGCTGTGCAGCCTGAGCCATTCTCCTGGCCTTGGAGAAGGAATAAATTAACAATTGGGGGAAAAGATAATCTGCCAGCTCCACTAAGCTGGGGAGCTCAGGACAGAAGAAGTTCCTTTCCAGGCACAAATGGTCCACGGACTTTAAATACCTTTCACCCCTGCATGGACCTGTGTAGGCCCATCTCGGGAGATTAGGCCCTTGTTACTGCAATGGTGTATGTGCTGGGTATCCAACTTCAACTGCTTCACCTTGCGGTGGAGAGGTGTGTTTTTGATGTTTGACACTGCTCTGCCTATGAAACAGGGTCCTCACCTACCTACATTGGGAGCCTGAGAACTGGTGGCTCCACCCACATCATCTAGACACCCACAACAGGGGTCCGGGATAACAGGTGCCTCCCAGTCCTTACAAACAAAAGCATAGGGTGCCTGTGGTCTGACTGCAGAACCCACCTACCTGTGCACTATAGAAAACAGAGGTGCACTTTCCTCACAGACACTTGGGAGGTGGTTGTCAGCCCCCTGCCTTTGTTCAGAGTGTGACCCCCTGCTGCAACCAAATACCCGTGTCTCCAACAATCACCCCTCCCCATCTAAGACTATAGGACTTGATGACCTACAATTGATGACCAACTACCTAGACACCTGAGCTGAATCTATACAAGAAAAGTGAATGAACTCCTAGGCTCATATACCTGGTAACAGCTCGAGCCATCTGGTGACAGGATGTTAAATCTTGAAAGTTGCAAATGATCAAGCGAGCTCACTCAAGCAGTCTATCTGGGCATATCAAAACAAAACAAAGCAAAAAGCTAGGATACAGTAGGCAAAAGTAAAAAAATAAAATAACTTATAGATGGCTCAGAGACAGCAGTCAATATCAAATCACATAAAGAAGCAGACCATGATCACTTCAACAATCTCTCAAAACAAAGAATCAAGGAATCGTCCAGATGAAGGTGTTTTCCTGGAATTACCAGATGCAGAATACAAAAGGTTAATATACAGAACTTTCAAGAGATCTGGGAGATCAGGCAAAATGCAGAACAAGCCAAAGAACACACAGATAAAGTAGCTGAAGAAATTAAAAAGTTACTCAAGAACATAAAGAAAAATTTAATAGGCTGCAACAATCCATAGAAAGAAAGCAATCAGGAATTCAGAAGATTAACAATAAAATTACAGAATTAGACAACTCAGTAGACAGAGGAACAGTATTGAGGAAATGGAAAGCAGAATTGGTGAGATTGAAGATAAATAACCTGGCACCAATATATTTGAAGAAAAATCAGATAAAATTATTTTAAAAAAACATCGAGAAACCCTAAGAATCAAGCGGGGCTTTCTATCAAGAGAAATAATCTATGAGTGATTGAAGTATCAGATTAGGGAGGGGTAACAGAAAAAACAGAGAGAATTGTTGAAGATTTGTTGGCAGAAAACTTCCTTGATACCATGAAAGATGAGCAGCAGATATCTATCCAAAATGCTCATTGAACCCCACATAAGGTAGATCTCAAAAGAAAGTCACCCAGACATATTATAAACAAACTTGTCAAAACCAAAGACAAAGAGAGAATTTTAAGAGCGGCTAGGAATAAATGAAAAGTCACCTACAAAGGAGACTCAATAAGAATAAGCTCAGACTACTCGAGAGAAACCATGCAGGGAAGAAGGCAATGGGATGACTTATATAAAGTGATGAAGGAAAAAAATTGCCAGCCAAGAATCATACATCCAGCAAAACAGTCTCTCAAATATGAAGGTGAAATTAGGACATTTCCAGATAAACAGAAGATTAGGGAATTTGTAAAAAAAAAAAAAAACCTACAAGAAATACTAAAGAGGGTTTTCTGGTTAGAAAGTCAACAATATCAGATATCAACCCAAGACTAGAATGCAGGACAGAGCAACAAGATATCAACCCAGGCAGGGAAATTACAAAAATAAATCAAGATAAAAAAATGCTCAGAACAGGGAAACAGTGATGTTATTATGTAAAGGATGACAATACTAAAATAATAAAGAGGGACTGAAAAATGTAGTCATTGATCTTTCACACAGAGAGATAGTCAAAGGGATCGAAAGAAATAAAAGTTAGGTTTAAACTTAGAAAAATAATGGTAAATATTAATGTAACCAAAAAGGAGACTAACAATCCTAGACATTGAAATAAAATACAAGAAAAACATAACAACTCAGAAAAAAAAAAAATCAACAATGAATAAGAGGAAAAGGCAATATACAAAGAAAAACTACTCAGTACAAAAAATTAAGCAGAAAAAAGAAACTCGACAACATACAAAAAAAAGATATCAAAATGATGGCACAAAACTCATAACTACCATAATTACGCTGAATGTAAATGGACTAAATGTACCAATAGAGACAGAGAGTGAAAGAATGGATCAAAAAACACGATCCATCTATATGCTGCCTACAAGAGACACTCCTTAAAGACACAAACAAACTAAAACTCAAAGGATGGCAAAAATAAATATCAAGCAAACAACAATCAAAAAAGAGCAAGAGTGGCAATAATTTCTGACAAAATAGACTTTAAAGTTAAATTCACCAAAAAGGATAAGGAAGGACACTATATAATGATTAAACAGACAACATACCAGGAGGATATCACCATATTAAATATTTACACACCCAATGACAGGGCTTCAAGATACATAAAACAAACTCTAACAGCATTGTAAAGTGAGATAGACAGCTCCACAATAATATTAGCTGACTCCAACATACCACTTTGGTGACGAACAGAACATTCAGAAAGAAGCTCAGTAAAGACATGGAGGATCTAAATGCCACAATCAACCAACTTGACTTCACATACATATACAGAACACTCCACCCAACAGCAGCCAAGTATACTTTCTTTTCCAATACATATGGAACATTCTCTGGGAAAGACCACATATTAGGCCATAAAGCACACCTTAACAGAACCCAATACATCAAAATATTGCAAAGCATCTTCTCTGACCATGAAGGTATAAAAGTAGAAATCAAAAACAAAAAAAAAAGCAGGGAAAAGAAACCAAACACTCAGAAACTGAGCAATACCTTGCTCAAAAACGACTGGGTTATAGAAGACATTAAGGATGGAATAAAGAAATTCACAATATCCAATGAGAATGAAAACACTTCCTACCAGAACCTTTGAGACACAGGTAAAGAAGTGCTCAGAGGTCAATTTATAGCAATACATGCACACATCCAAAAAGAAGAAAGGGCCAAAATCAAAGAATTATCCCTACAACTTGGACAAATAGAAAGAGAGCAACAAAAGAAACCCTCAGGCATCAGAAGAAATTAAATAATAAAAAGTAGAGCAGAATTAAATGAAATAGAGAACAGAAAAAAAATTGAAAGAGTTAACAAGACCAAAAGCTGGTTCTTTGAAAAAATTAACAAAATTGCTAAAACATTGGCCAAATGGACAAAAGAAAAACAGGAAAAGAAGCAAATCCAACATCACAACAGACCCAACTGAAATTAAAAGAATCATATCAGATTAGTATGAAAAATCATACTCTTAACAGCTTTGAAAACCTAGAAGAAATGGATAAATTTCTAGAAACACATTGCCTACCTAAACTAACAGAAACAGAGGTAGAACAATTAAATAAACCCATAACAGAAGGAGAGGTTGAAAAAGGTAATTAAAAAAATTAAAAATCTCCCAACAACAACACCAAAAAAAGCCCTGGCCCTGACAGCTTCCCTGGTGAGTTCTACCAAACTTTCGGGGAAGAGTTAACACTACTACTAGTGAAGGTATTTTAGAGCATTGAAAAAGATGGAATACTCCCAAACTCATTCTATGAAGCCAGCATATCCCTGATACCAAAACCAGCTAAAGACACCACACACACACACAAAAAAATTAAACACCTATATTCCTCATGAACTTAGATGCAAAAATCCTCAACAAAATTCTACCCAATAGAATTCAATAACATATCAAAAAAATAATTCACCATGACCACGTGGGATTCATACTAGGTATGCAGGGATGGTTCAACATTAGAAGAACAATCAAAGTAATCCACCATATAGGTAAAACAAAGGACAAGAACCACATGATCTTATCAATTGATGCAGAAAAGGCATTTGACAAAGTCCAACACCCATTCATGATAAAAACTCTCAGTAAATAGGAATAGAAGGAAAATTCCTCAACACAATAAAGGGCATTTATATAAAGCCAACAGCCAACATCATCCTAAATGGAGAGAGTCTGAAAGCATTCCCTTGAGATGGGGAACCAGACAAGGATACCCTTTATCACGACTCTTATTCAACAGTGTGCTGGAGGTCCTAGCCAGAGCAATTAGGCCAGATAAAGAAATAAAGGGCATCCAGATTGGTAAAGAAGAAATAAAAGTATCTCTATTTGCAGATGACATGATCTTATACAGAGAAAACCCTAAAGAATCCTCAGGAAAACTACTGAAACTAATAGAAGAGTTCAGGTGAGTATCAGGATACAAGATGAACATACAAAAATCAGTTGGATTCCTCTACACCAACAAAAAGAACATCAAAGAGGAAATCACCAAATCAATACCATTTACGGTAGCCCCCAAGAAGATAAAATACTAGGAATAATTGTAACCAGAGACATAAAAGACCTATACAAACAAAACTACAAGACACTACTACAAGAAATCAAAAGAGACTTACGTAAGTGGACAAGCATACCTTGATCATAGATAGGAACACTGAACATTGTAAAAATGTCTCTTCTACTGAAAGCGATCTATAGATATGCTGCAATTCCAAGCCAAATTCCAAGGACATTTTTTAATGTGATGGAGAAACAAATCACCAACTTCATATGGAAGGGAAAGAGGCCCCAGAAAAATAAAGCATTACTGAAAAAGAAGAACAAAGTGGGAGGCGTCACATTACCTGATTTTAGAACTTATTATACCACCATAGTAGTCAAAACAGCCTGGTACCTGTACAGCAGCAGACACATAGACCAATGGAACAGAATTGAGAAACCAGACATAAATCCATTCACTGATTAGCTGATATTTGATAAAGGCTCAAAGTCAGTTAAATGGGGGAAAGATAGCCTCTTTAACAAATGGTGCTGGCATAACTGGATATCCCTCCACAAAAAAATGAAACAAGATCCATACCTCACACCATGCACAAAAACTAACTGAAAATGGATCAAAGACCTAAATATGAAATCTAAAATGATAAAAATCATGGAAGAAAAAACAGGGACAACACTAGGAGCCCAATACATAGCATAAACAGTACAAAAAACATTACTAACAATGTACAAGCACCCGAAGAAAAATTAGATAACTCCTAATAATCAAACACTTATGCTCATCCAAAGTCTTCACCAGAAGAGTGAACTGATTACCGACAGACTGGGAAACAGTTTTTAGCTATAACATTTCCGATCAGCATTTGATCTCTACAATCTACATGATATTTCAAAAACTCAACAACAAAAAGGCAAATAACCCATTTTAAAAATGGGCAAAGGATAGGAACAGGCACTTCAACAAAGAAGACATTCAGGCAGGTAACAGATACATGAGGAAATGCTCACAATCATTAGCCATTAGAGAAATGTAAATCAAAACTACAATGAGATACCATCTCACTCCAGCAAGGCTGCCATTAATCCCAAATCACAAAATAATAAATGTTGGAGAGGTTGTAGAGAGCCTGGAACACTTATTCACCGCTGGTGGGAATTTAAAATGGTGCAGCCACTTTGAAAATCAATCTGGCACTTCCTTAAAAAGCTAGAAATAGAACTACAATAGGATATGGCAATCCCACTCCTTGGAATATATCTTAGAGAAATAAGAGCCTGTATATGAACAGATATATGCACAACCATGTTCATTGCAGCACTGTTTACAATAGCAGACAGATGGAAGTAACCAAGGTGCCCATCAACAGATGAATGGATAAATGTGGTACATTCACACGATGGAATACTTCACATAGATCAACAACAATGATGAATCCGTGAAATATTTCATAGCTTGGAGAAATCAGGAGGGCATTATGCTGAGTGAAATTAGTCAGTTGCAAAAGGACAAATATTGTATGAGACCACTATTATAAGAACTCAAGAAATAGTTTAAACAGAGAAGAAAATATTCTTTGATGGTTATGAGGGTGGGGAGAAAGGAAGGGAGAAGGATATTCGCAAATTTAGATAGTAGACAAGAACTATTTTAGGTGAAGGGAAAGACAACATACAATAAAGGAGAGGTCAGCATAACTGGACTAAATGAAAAGCAGTTTCCTGAATAAACCAAATGCTCCAAAGGCCAGAGGAGCAGGGGCAGCAGTTGGGGGACCATGTTTTCAGGGGACATCTAGGTCAATTGACATAATAAAATTTATTAAGAAAACACTGTGCATCCCACGTTGGTGAGTGGCGTCTGCAGTCTTAAAAACACTATCAAGCGGCCATCTAAGGTGCATCAATTGGTCTCAACCCACCTGGAGCAAGGAGAATAAAGAACACCAAAGATACAAGGTAATTATGAGTCCGAAAGACAGAAATGGCCACGTAAATCCAAGACTACATCAGCCTGAGACCAGAAGAACTAGATGGTACCCGTCTACAACCGAAGACTGCCCCGACAGGGAACGAAACAGAGCATCCCTGATGGAGCACGAGAGCAGTGAGATGCAGACCTCAAAGTGTCATAAAAAAATCGGACTTAATGATCTGACTGAGACTAGAGGAACCCTGGAGGTCACGGTCCCCAGACCTTCTGTTGGCCGA
This sequence comes from Loxodonta africana, assembly GCF_030014295.1. Classification (NCBI taxonomy): domain Eukaryota; kingdom Metazoa; phylum Chordata; class Mammalia; order Proboscidea; family Elephantidae; genus Loxodonta; species Loxodonta africana. Next base: position 471,148 of record NW_026974876.1, on the reverse strand, counting down.
AGACTGGAACCATTCCCAAAGCCAACTCTTCAGACAGGGATTGGACTGGATTATAGGATAGAAAATGATAGTGGTGAGGAGTGACCTTCTTGTCTCAAGTGGACACATGAGACTACACGGGAAGCTTCCGTTTGGAGGGGAGATGAGAAGGCAGAGGGGGACAGAAAGTGGCTGAATGGACACAGGGAATTCAGGACTGAGAGAAGGAGTGTGCTGTCTCATTAGTGGGAGAGGAACTAGGAGTACATAGCAAGCTGTATACAAATTTTTGTATGAGAGACTGACTTGATTTGTAAAGTTTCACTTAAAGCACAGACACACAAAAGATGGAAAAAATACACAGAGTCACAGTACCAAAAGAAATGGTCGACTTTCAGTCGTTTCATGAGGTGGCATATGATGAAGAACTGGTAGTAGTGAAGCAAGAAGTCCAAGCTACACTGAAGCCACTGGCGAAAAACAAGGCTCCAGGAGCTGACAGAATACCCACTGAGTTGTTTCAACAAACAGACGCAGCACTGTAGATGCTCACTCCACTATGCAAAGAAATTTGGAAGCTAGCTACCTGGCCAACAGGCTGCAAGAGATGCATGTTTGTGTCCATTCCAAAGAAAGGCGATCCAACAGATTGTGGAAGTTATCAAATGTAAGTTATAGTAAATATGGTAAACAAACAAACAAAAACTCTATCTATTCTACAGTGAATGTGACATTATATCCCCAGGAGATCTAGTGAGTTTATGATGTTGTTGTTAGGTGCTGTTGAGTCAGTTCCAACTCATAGCGACCCTGTGTACAACAGAACGAAACAGTGCCCAGCCCTGGGCCTTTCTCATCGCAATGTTTGAGCCCACTGTTGCAGCCACTGTCTCAATCTGTCTCATTGAGGATCTTTGTCTTTTTCACTGACCGTCTGCTTTACCAAGCAGGATGTGTTTTTCCAGGGACTGATCCCTCCTGATAATATGTCCAGAGTACGTGAGACCAAGTCTTGCTACCTACCTTTCTAAGGAGCATTCTGGCTGTACTTCTTCCAAGACAGGTGTGTTCATTCTTCTAGCAGTCCATGGCATATTCATTATTCTTCACCAACAACATAACTCAAGTTTCAGTTCTTTTGTCTTCCTTATTCATTGTCCAGCTCTAGCTGCATATGAGGCGATTGAAAATACCATGGCTTGGTTCAGGCACACCTTAGTCCTCAAAGTGACATCTTTGATTTTTAACACTTTAAAGAGGTCTTTTGTGGCAGATTTGCCCAATAAAATATGTCATTTGATTTCTCGAAGTGTGCTTCCATGGGTGGTGATTATGGATCCAAGTAAAATGAAATCCTTGATGACTTCAGTATTTTCTCTGTTTATTGTGATTTTTTTATTGTTCCAGTTGTGAGGATTTTTGTTTTCTTTATGTTGAAGTGTAATCCATACTGAAGGCTGAAGTCTTTGATCCTCATCAGTAAGTGCTTCAAGTCCTCTTCACTTTCAGTAAGCAAGGTTGTGTCATCTGCATGTCTAGGCTGTTAATGAGTCTTCCTCCAATCCTGGTGCCCCTTCTTCTTCATACAGTCCAGCTTCTTGGACTGTATGGATTATATGTTTTTTTAAAGACACTCAGTTTTTGGTAATTTACTACGGCAGCCCTAGAAAATGAATACAGAGCCCTTCACCAAGAACAAGTCAAGTTAGCACCAAAAATGCTCCTGTAAGGGTAGCCGTGTAGCACGAGACATGGCAGTTTTTAAAAAGTATGAAGTAAAACTTTCAGCTTTGACAAAGAAAGGGCTCCTCTAAGTCCAAGTTGTAAGTCCTTTGCTGTTGGGTCAATTCTATCTCATAACGACCCTAAAGGACAGAGTAGAATTGACCCATAGGGTTTCCAAGGAGTGGCTGGTAGATTCGAACTGCCTGAATAAGTATTGTGAAAAAATACAACCCTGACACACAACTTTTCTGAGCTTAGTATTAAAACAAAACAAAAAAGTCGCTGTCGAGTGGATTCTGACTCATAGGGACCCTATAGGACAGAGTAGAGCTTCCCCACAGGGTTTCCAAGGAGCGACTGGTAGATTCAAACTGCAGACCTTTTGGTAGCACCCAAGTGCATAATCATCGCACCACCAGTGGCTTTCAAATCAGCTATAGGCTGATGATCTCCAAATACTTAGAACCCAGAAAACTACTCTACCTCAGAGTGGTATCCACAGCTGGGAACTGTTCTCCACACTTGGACGAACTCAGACATCTAAATCTAACATGTCCAGAAAAAATCTTTTGCTCATTTTCTCAAGTTTGTTCCTCCATGGTTTTCCACGTGGTAGAGGATGGCTCTGGTGACCATGCTCTCATGGTAGCCTGAATTCTAGAAGTCACCTTTGATTCTCCATTCCCCTCATCCCATACATCTGATCCACCAGCAATTCTTGGCAGCTCAAGCTCCAGATTACACCTCAAGCCTGCCCACTGTTCCCACCTGTACTACCACCATCACTCCTCACCCTGACCACTGCAGAAGCATCCTGACCGGTCCTCTGTATTTGCTGTCTTCAAGTTCTCCTGGGCTACAGTTAATTCCTGGGACACATTCTTTCTCAAGACTATTGAACAATAGAAGTAGAAGGGCATTTAGTTGTATGCTACCTCCTCCACTTGAGCTGCACGCCCCTCAGAAATCACTTTTCACTGTCCACTCTATAATGTCTCTATTCCAGTTTCCTGTCTTTGGCTGCACTGCTTTGATAGCACGCATGGATGTGTGCTTCAGGGGTCATGTAGACAGATACCTGGAGGAATTTTTCTTAGTACAATCATGGTTGTGTGCCATCAAGAGATTCTAACTCATATCAACCCTGTATGACAACTTAGAACTGCCTCACAAGGTTTCCTAGGTTGCAGTCTTTATGGCGCAGCCCTGGTGGCACCCGTGGTTAAGAGCTCGGCTGCTAACCAAAGGGTGGACAGTTCGAATCCACCAGTTGGTTCTTTGCAGAAAGACATGGCAGTCTGCTTCTGTAAAGACTTATAGCCTCAGAAACCCTGTGGGGCAGTTCTACTCTGAGTCAGAATTGATTCAACAGCAACTGGTTTGGGATTTTGTTTGGTTAGAATCTTTATGGGAGCCCATCTCCAGATCTTTTCAACCCCTGAGCTGGTGGGTTCCAACGGCCGCCCTTTCAGTTACCCAAGCACTTAACTTTTGCACCTTCAATACTTAACTCTGCGCCGGAGAGGGCCCTCTCCTGACGTCTCCCGTCTCCTCACCCCTCACACCTTGGCGTTGTCCTTGCTTCTAGACCCCACCCTCCCCTCTGGAGGCCCAACCCCCCCATGCCCGCCCCCCACCCGGGCCGCTGGGGGGGGGCCGGCAGCCATGTTCCACACCGTCCAGCCAGTTACTCCCGGAAGCGCTGGGACGGGCGGTCAGGGGCCCGGGCCGGATGGCGCGCCTTAGAGAGGATGGTGTTCGTGCTGCTTTCTGTGCCGTGTTTTTTGAAAGGTATGAAACTCCGGCAGGTGGGTGGAGGGACCCGCTCCCAGACTGAACAAGCCCGGCCCCTCAAAGGTGTGGAGGGAAGGCGCCAGGAGGGCGGTTCCCAGTGCCAGCATCCCGGGGGCTCCAGAGTTTGGAGAGTCCGGAGGTTGGGTTAGCAGCTCGCATCACCCCCTCCGGCGTACCCCGTCCCGAGTGATCCCCTGGGGCGGACGCGGTGCGGGGCCGGGCGGACGCAGCCACTCTAAGGGCTGCGAGAGGGAGCCTCTGGCCCGGGAGACGCAGCTGGTCTGCGAAATTTGCATCCCCATGGATTTGCGGGGGGCGGGGGTGGGGGTCCAGCCGCGGGATCCAGCTGCGGAGTGCCCTCGGGCCTGGGGGCTTGAAGGGCTTGGGGAGAAAGGCCGTGTCCAGGGCTGCGCCCAGGTCCCTACTCTGCCCGGGGCGGGTTTGCAGGCCAAGCTGGGTGATGGGCTCCTGCCCCCCCCGCCCCCCACCTGCTCCCTGTGCCAGAGGGGAAACCAAGGCCCAGAGTTCGCCCGCGGGCGGTGAGACTCCAGACTGAGGGCGGGGCACTCGCCCCCATTCGTCGTCCCACCCCCACCAGACTCCGTAGGGTGCCAGGGACGGGGAGAGAGGGATCCCCCGCCCAAGGCCCCGCTGCCCCTTACTGTTTTGGGCGCTGTGCCTGGGAGGCTGAGGCACCCCGCGCCCGCGCCCACGCCCGGCTGGTCTACTCTCGGGGCTGGGGCGTCGGCGCGGCCCCGGCCCCACCGGGAAAGGAAGGGGTCCTGGGAACCTGTGGAGCAGTGCGGGGATCCTACTCCTTGTGGAAGCAGCAGCGATTCAGTGTGTGTTAACAGTGTGGATGCCGGGTCCCGCTCTCCGCTGGGTGGCGGGGGTGGGGGTAGCAGGAAGGGGTCCTGAGCAAACATGTTGTTTGTTAACTTAAACGTTTGTGCGGCGTTGTGTAGCGGTAGCTGTGGACGCGGTCTCTGGTGCTGAGGGGATTTGAGGGTTCCTCAAACTGGCGGGATTTGGAGCCTCTACCCTGGTGGCAGTGGGTTCAGTGGGTTACCCTGGTGGCGTAGTGGTTAAGTGCTAAGGCTGCTAGCCAAAAGGTTGGCAGTTTGAATCCACCAGGCGCTCCTTGGAAACTCTGTAGGGCAGTTCTACTCTGTCCTATAGGGTCGCTATGAGTCAGAATTGACTCGATGGCCAACAGGTGTGGTTTTTTTTTTAGGTTGGGTATTAGGTGTCTCTCAGGCTGACATTTGAAGGTCTGGAGCTGACGGTTTATGAGGGTTTATAAGGGTTTTAAGCGCTCCGGCCATGGGCACCAACCGGATCTTCCAGCCCCTGCGGACGGACCTCCCACCGCCCCGGGGGGATTGGCTGCTCTGGGACCCCGAGCCCAGAGGGCGGTGAGAAGCTGACAAACGTGAGTGATGCCCTGCAGGCTCCAGTCGGTGGGGCAGCGCTGCTCATGTGGTCTCAATACGGGCAGTCGGGCAGTGGGCTTCGTGCCTGGGGGGTGGTTTCCGAATGTTCACTCGTGTCCCCCCACCCCGTGCAGGGCGACAACTCTCCCCTGGGCGGGGACCTAGTAGAGGCCTGCAGGGCATCAGGGTATGGAGGGGCAGAGCTTGGGCGGGGAGGGAGCGGCCCTACAGGTTCCTGTACGTGACCACGGCAGGGGGTTGCGGGTACTGAAGGCTGGGCCTGGTCGAGGACCCACTAGGTTGCTCAGAAGGAGTGGGTCAGGATAATCATAGCATTAATGGGAGTATTGAGAGAGCGCCCTGGGGCGTTGGGTCCCTCGGAAAGAAAAGCTTCTGCTATCGCCACTGGAGCGGTACCCAGGTCGGTCCCGGCTTCGGTCCAGGAGGTTCCCATGCTCGGAGGGCCTGGTGGGCAGAACAGAACCGGCGGTGCGCGCGCCCTCTCGCCCCCTTGCGCCGAATCACTGAAGTTCAGTGTCAGGCAATTCTAAGCCATGGTTTTGGAACTCAATAGTGAAGCAGAGCAAATGATGCAGTGCCTTGATGGGACCGGTGGAGACAACAAGAAGCAAAGCACAGCTGAAACTTCAAAATTCCACTGAGTGTTAGTAGGATTTGGAGGGAGAAAACAGACGGAGAGTCAAGAGGCCCAGAGATGCAGAAGGGTTAGAGGATTAGGGTTAGGGGTTAGGGTTTGGTGTTAGGGGTTCAGGTTTGGGGGTTAGAGGTTTGGGAGTTAGGTTGAGGGGTATAGGTTTTAGGTGGTTGCGGTTAGGGCTGGGGTTACTAGGCTAGGGCACAAGTGGTTTAGGGTTATGTTTAGGGTTAGAATGAGGCTGAGGTTGATTCCCCAGTCTTGTGTACCGTCTCTTCCTTCACCAGAGTTAAGGTTTCATATATCTGTTGTTTGGTTGGAAACCCTGATGGTGTAGTGGTTAAGAGCCACCGGAGCTAACCAAAGGTCTGCAGTTCGAATCCACCAGGCACTCCTTGGAAACTCTATGGGGCAGTTCTAATCTTTTCTGTATCCATTGATAAAATTATGTGGTTCTTGTCCTTTTTTTTCCTGTGGTGGATTACAGTAATTGTTTTTCTAATATTGAACCAACCTTGCATACCTGGTATAAATCCTACTTGGTTATGGTTGATTATTTTTTTGATATGTTGTTGAATTCTATTGGCTAGAATTTTCTTGAGGATTTTTGCCTCTATGTTCATGAGGGATATAGGTCTGTAATTTTCTTTTTTTGTATTGTCTTTAGCTGGTTTTGGTATCAGGGTTATGCTGGCTTCATAGAAGGAGTTAGGTAGTATTCCATTCTTTTCTATGCTTTGAAATACCTTCAGTAGTAGTGGTAAGTCTTCCCTGAAAGTTTGGTAGAACTTTGCAGTGAAGCTGTCAGGGCCAGGGCTGTTTTTTCTTGGGAGTGTTTTGATTACCTTTTCAATCTCTTTTTCCGTTATGGGTTTATTTAGTTGTTCTACTTCAGTTTGTGTTAGTTTAGATAGGTAGTGTTTTCCTAGGAATTCATCCATTTTTTCTAGGTTTTCAAATTTGCCAGAGTACGATTTTTTTGTAGTAATCTGATATGATTGTTTTAATTTCAGTTGGATCTGTTGTGATATGGACCATCCCATTTCTTATTCAGATTATTGGTTTCTTTTCCTGTATTTCTTTAGTCAGTCTGGCCAGTGGTTTATCAATTTTGTTAATTTTTTCAAAGAAGCAGTTTTTGGCCTTGTTAACTCTTTCAATTGTTTTTCTGTTCTCTAATTCATTTAATTTTGCTGTAGTTTTTATTTTTTGCTTTCTTCTGGTGCCTGATAGTTTCTTTTGTTGCTCTCTTTCTGTTTGTTCTAGTTATAGCGACAGTTCTTTCATTTTGGCTCTTCTTTAATATGTGTGCCTTTATTGATATAAATTGACCTCTGAGCACTGCTTTCACCATGTCCCAAAGGTTTTCATAGGAAGTGTTTTCAGTCTCATTGAATTCTGTGAATTTCTTTATTCCCTCCTTAAGGTCTTCCATAACCCAGTCTTTTTTGAGCAGGGTATTGTGCAGTTTCCAAGCATTTGATTTCTTTTCCCTGGTTTTTCTGTTATTGATTTTTACTTTTATGGTCTTTCATTCAGAGAAGATGTTTTGTAATATTTCAATGTTTTGCGTTCTGCAAAGGCTTGTTTTATGACCTAATATGTGATCTATTCTAGAGAATGTTTCATGTGCACTAGAAAAGAAATTATAGTTTGCAGCTGTTGGGTGGAGTGTTCTGTATAAGTCTATGAAGTGAAGTTGTTTAATTGTAGCACTTAGATCTTCCGTGTCTCTGTTGAGCTTCTTACTGCATTTCCTATCCTTCACCGAGAGTGTTGTGTTGAAGTCTCCTGCTATAATTGTGGAGGTCTCTATCTCACTTTTTAATTCTGTTAACATTTGTTTTATGAATGTTGCGGCCCTATCATTGGGTGCATAAATATTTAATATGGTTATATCTTCCCGGTAAATTGTCCCTTTAATCATATGTAGTGTCTTTCTTTATCCTTTGTGGTGGATTTAACTTTAAAGTCTATTTTGTCGGAAATTAATATTGCCTCTCCTGCTCTTTTTTGATTGTTGTTTGCTTGATATATTTTTATCCATCCTTTCAGTTTTAGTTTATTTGTGTCTCTAAGTCTAAGGTGTGTCTCTTTTATGCAGCATACAGACCGATGGTGTTTTTTTATCCAGTTTGCAACTTTCTGTCTCTTTTTTGGTGAATTTAGTCCATTTATATTAAGTGTAATTAGATAAGTATGAGTTTAGTGCTGTCATTTTGATGCCTGTTTTTGACAATTTCATTTTTCCATTTACTTTTTTGTGCTGAGTTTTTCTTTGTAGAATGTGTGTTCCTCCTTTTTATAGTAGTTGAATTTATTTTGCTGAGTCGTTATGTTTATCACACGCAAATTATTCTTGATAGAGTCCCCCATGATTCTTAGGATTTCTTCATAGTTTTAAATTCTTTTATCTGCTTTTTCTTCAACTATATTTGTGTCAATTGTCTTGTCCTCCAGCTCCCCGACTCTGACTTCCTATTGAACTGTCTGATTCTGTGACTTTATTGTTAAACTTTTGGATTTCTGAATGCTGTGTCTCTATGGATTCTTACAGCTTATTAATTTTTTCACTATGTTCTTGAATAATCTTTTGGATTTCTTCAACTGCTTTATCCGTGTGTTCCTTGGCTTTTTCTGTAGATTGCCATATTTCATTTGTGAGGTCATCCCTGATGTCTTGAAGCATTCTGTATATAATTTTTTTATATTCTACATTTGGCAATTCTAGGACTGTATCTACATCCGGGAATGATTTTGATTCTTTGATTTGGGGGTTTGTAGAAGCAATCATGGTCTGCCTCTTCATGTGATTTGATGTTGACTCCTGTCTCTGACCAATCTATAAGATATTGTAATGTTTTCTTTTATATTTGATCACTGTGTCTTATCTTCTTGTTTTGTTTTGTTACAGTACACCCAGATGGGCTATTAGATTGTGGTATCTTGATTGCTGTAGCTTTTGAATCACTTACGTCCTGTTACCAGCTTGCCTGAGCTGTTAACAGGTATGTAAGCATATGAGTCCATTCACTATTCTTGAATACAATCAGCTCAGGTGTCCTGATAGCTGGTTACCTAGTGTGTCATGTAGGCTCTCACGTATTATCTTAGAGGAGTAGTGGTGATGGTTGTATGCACCAGTCTCTATTAGTGTCAGGGGGTCACATTTCAAGGAGGGCAGGATGCTGACAGCCTTCCTTCAAGTGTCAGTGAGGTAGGTGTGGCTCTATTCTCTAGAGCACTCTGGTGGGTGGGCTCTGCAGCTGTATCTTAGGCACCCAGTGCTTGGGTAGACGTCACTATTCTCAGACCCCTCTAGCAGGTGGCTAGGTGGTGTGGGTGGAGTCTCAGCCCTCTTTTCGCTGGTGTGGATCAGTGAGGGCTCTGTTTAATAGGTACAGAGGTATCTGACCTCCAAAACTTGCCTTTCCACTGCCCAGCTAAAACAATTATGGTCAGATCTCTATCAGAATGGCCTTTGCATTATAATAGCCACCTAGTTACCTGTAGGGTGAAAGCCAAAGACTATGGGTCTGTTAATGCCTGGATGGAGCTGATTCTGTATTGTTATTCCAGTTTAGGGAAGTCAGGGAAGGATTTTTTCTTTGATTGTTAAATGCTGCTTTTCTCAGGCCAGGAGAATGGGTTAGAAAAGAAAGAAGAAAAAAAATCCAGCAGTGCACTTCACTCTCTGGCACAGGGAATTCCAGTGTTAATGAAGCTGGCTGGGGCAATGAGAGGTGAGAGTAGCCTGGCAAAATATACAAAGTTACTTATGTTGTTTGGTGAGGACTGTTTTTTCTGAGATTCCAGAGCATTGTGTAGCTTGTGTGTGCTGGCTGGATCCCTGGTGAGACTGTCACAGAGGGTTAGGGCTGCATCCATGCTCACGCCGTCTCAGGAAGCCGCAATCAGCTCCCCCACACTTAGTCCCAAGCCCAGCACCAAGGTTTCCTTTCTGGGACGCTGCACTCCAGGCTCCAAAACCAGTCGTTGCTTTCCCGTGGTTTTTCATTTCCCTGTCAGCCGCGTCTGTGTGGAGCCTGCGTGTGCTGTCTGGGTCCCCTCCGAGGTTGGTCCTGAGGGTTAGGCCTACATCCGTGCTTCCCTGTCTCAGTAAGCTACAATCAGCCCCACCACTCTGGCACCAGGGAACCATGAGGGCTCTAGGCTGCAGCGTGGGACACTGGCTCCGGAAGCGGTCCCTGCTGCAGTGTGGCTTTTCACTCCCGTGTCACTCAGGTCAACTCCTTAGTTCCGTGTTTGATGGTCAGGGTTTGTAGATTGTCCTTTATGTAATTGATTCACTTGTTTTTTCGAGTCTTTGTTTCAAGAGGGATAAGCAGAAGCTTCTACCTAGTGAGCCATCTTGGTCCTGCACCCTGTCTGCCTCTTTATGTGATTTGATATTAACTTATCTGAGCCATCTATAAGTTATTGTATTAGTTTATTTTATGCTTGCTTTTTGTATCCTACCTTCTTGCTTTGTTTAGTTTTGGTATACCCAAATAAGCTGCTTGAGTGCGCTAGGTTGATTATTTTCACCTTTGAAGCTCTAATGTACTATCACCAGATGGCTAGCACTGTTACCAGGTATATGAGCCTAGGAGTTCATTTAGTTTTCTTGTATGGATTCAACTCAGGTGCCCAGGTAGTTGGTCATAAAGTGTGTGGTACGGGCTCTGTCCTACAGTCTTAGAGGGGCAGGGGTTATTGGTGTAGGCAGAAGTATCTGGCTGCAGTAGGGGGTCAGAGTCTGATCAAGGCAGGGGTCTGACAGCTGTGCTCTGAGTGTCTGTGAGGAAAGTGCATCCCTGTTCTGTAGGGCACACGGGTGGGTTCTGCAGAAGGGCGATGGGTACCCAATGCTTTTGGTTGTAAGTTCTGGGCAGTACTACTTATCCTTGGAGCCCTGTCACAGGTGGCTAGGTATTGTGGGTGGAGCCACCAGTCCTTAGGCCCCTGATGTGGGTAGGTGAAGACCCTGTTTAATAGGCAAAGCAGTGTCAAACATCAAACACCCATCTTTCCACCGTCCAGCTGAAACAGTTGCAGTCTGGCAACAAGGGCCTGTTCTCCTGAAATGGGCCCACACAGGTTCGTGCTGGGGTGAAAGGTATTCAAACCCATGGACTGTTTGTGCCTGAACAAGAGCTGCTTCTGTCCTGAGCTCCCCAGCTTAATTGAGCTGGCAGATTATCTTTCCCCCAGTTGTGAACTTATACCTTCTTCAAGGACGGAAGAATGGCTCAGAGTGGTACCAGGGCCTATCTCAGGCCCAGGGAAGTTGACAGCCACTGAAGCCGGCTTGGGGGCTGGGGGCGTGGTAAAATAAACACAAGTAATTAGCTTTTGCCGAGAGTGCCGTTCTTCTCTTGTTCTGGAGGTGTGAGTGGTCTGTGCAACTTGCTGTCTTTCCCTGAGCGAAGCGTCTCTGGAGTGCTACTGCCAGCCCTGCTGCAGTCGCTCCAGGGAATGGTGCCTGAGGGTTCCTGGCTGTTCAGGTCCAGTAACTCCTCTCCACTTCTGAATAGTCTCTCCCTCCCCTTGCCGCTGACTCCGTTTTCTAACTTTGCCTTTGATGTTCGGGGCTCCTAGCTTGTCATAAATATAATCGCTTCACTTGTTTTTTCGTGTCTTTTTTGTAAGAGGGATGACTGGCAGCGTCTCACTACTCTGCCATCTTGGCCTCGCCTCTCTAATATAATCAACAATTTTTTAAAAAAAGAAAGAAAAAAGTGAAACCTGTAGAAACAACAAATAACAGAATGAGATCCACAGAAAAACTAGATATTGGAGCTTTCAGACAAAGACACTGAAATAACTCTATTATGTTCAAAGAAATAAAGGCAAGACTTAGAAATTTGGCAAAAAACTAGAAACTAAGGAAAAGATCAACTTAGAAAGTCAACTGAAAACTATAGCTGAAGTTAAAATCTTAACGTATGTATATAACAGCAGATTAAAAATGCTGAAGAGAGATTTAGTGAACTGGAAGATACGTTGGAAGAAAATAGAGGCATAGACAAAAGGAAAAATATATATAATATAAAAAGGAATAAGATATAGAGAATACGATGAGAATATCTAGCATAAGATACTTTAAGAAGGAAGAAAAAGAATGAGGCAGAAAAACTGAGATTATGGCTGAGAATTTTCTTCAAATAATTAAAGATATCAAGTCACAGATCCTAGAAGACTTACAAAACCCAAACCAAAAAAAAAAAAAAGAACAAACCCACTGCCGTCGAGTAGATTCCGACTCAAAGCGACCCTATAGGACAGAGTAGAACTGCCCCGTAGAGTTTCCAAGGAGTGCCTGGTGGATTCGAACTGCTGACCTTTTGCTTAGCAGCCATAACACTTAACCGCTACGCCACCAGGGTTTCCTTATAAGACCCATGTAGGGTAAATACAAAGAAATTCGTATCTAGGTACATCATAGTAGGACTGCTGAAGCGAAAGACAAAAAACCCCACAAAAAAACAAATAATTTAACACAACTAAAGAATGGAAGAGATTATCTTTAAAGGACAAACAAAAAAACTGGCTGATGACTTCTGTACAGAATTAGTGAAAACCCTAAGACAATAAGATGGTATATTTAAATTATAGAGAGAAAATACGTGGCAACCCAGAATTCTGTGCTGAGGAAAAACATCCTTCATGAATAAGCAAAGACCTTTTGTTTTCAGAGAAACAAAACCTAGATAAGTTAACATTAGCATGCCCACATTAAAGAAAATTCTGAAGGTATTCTTCAAGCAGGAAGAAAATAAGGTGAAAGGCTTAAGATGCAAGAAGGAATGAAAGTTAATGAAATGGGTAAAAATAGAGGATTACTGACTGCATGACATAAGAATAGACTTTATTGGGTTTAAAATATGTAAGAAATTAAAATGTATGATAACTACAGCGGTTTGACTTTTATGGCTTTATGGTCAGGAAACATGCTGTGTAATATTTTGATGTTTTGGATTCTTTTAATGCTTGCTTTGTGGCCTAATACGTGGTCTATTCTCAAGAATGCTCCATGAGTGTTAGAAAAGAAAGTGTACTTGACTACCATTGGGTGGAGTGTTGTGTTTAAGTCTATGAGATCAGTTGGCTGATTGTGGTATTTAGACCTTCTGTGTCTTTATTGAGCTTCTTTATGGATATCCTGTCTGTCATCAGAAGTGGTATGTTGAAGTCTTCTACTATTATTGTGGAGCTATTTCTCTTTTCAATGCTGTTTGAGTTTCTTTTATGTATTTTGGAGCCCTGTCATTGGGTATATAAATATGATTTTGTGCTCCTGGTATATTGACCCTTTAATAATTATATAGTGTATTTCCTTTTCCTGTGTGGTGTATTTTACTTTAAAGCCTGTTTTATCAGAGATTAATATTGCCACTCTTATTTTTTATTGTCTGCTTGATATATATGTATTTTTTTTTCCATTTTTTGAGATTTAGTTTGTTTATGTCTTTGAGTCTATGGTGTGTCTCTTGCAGTCTGCATACAGACAGATCATGTTTTTTAATCCATTCTGCTACTCTCTCTCTCCTTATTGGTGCAATTAAACCATTTACATTTATCATAATTATTCATAGTTATGAGTTTAGTGCTGTCATTTTCGTCTTTTTTTGTGTATGTCTTGTTGACATTTTCCTGATTCCACTTAATTTTCTTGAGTCGTTGTTCTTTGTGCATTTTTTTCCATCGTCTTCATTTTTGTTGCCTTTGTATTTACTGCTAATTTATTTTTTTCTGTGCTGAATCGTTTTTCTTTTTAGTCTTTCATCTTTTTCTTGTTGGTTTTGTATTTGCTGAAAATTTATGTTTTCCTTGTTTTTTTTTATTTTAATGTGTAGGATTGTTAGTTTCCTTCGGGTTACCTTAACATTTACCTGTTTTTCTAAATTTAAACCAATCTTTTATGTCTTTATATCGTCTTGACTTTCTCTCCATATGAAAGATCTATGACTACATTATTTAGTCTCTCTTTTTTGTCTTAATGTTGTCATCTTTTATAGATCGATGTCTCTGTTTCTATATTTTCAGTGTGTTAGCTTTCATTTATTTGTGACGTCCCTACGTGGGTTGGTATCTGGTTGTTCTGTCTCGTGTTCTAGCCTTGGGTTGTTACCTGATATTATTGCTTTTCTAACTGGAGAACTCCCTTTATTATTTCTTGTCATATTGGTTAGGTTTTTAAAAATTCCCTAAACTTGCTTATCTGGAAATGTCCTAATTTCACCATCATGTTTGAGAGACAGTTTTCCTGGATATATAATTCTTGGCTCGCAATTTTTTTTTTTTTTTCCTTCAGGGCTTTGTATATGTCCTTCTTGCCTGCATGGTTTCTGCTGAGTAGTCTGAGCTTAGTCTTACTGACCCTTCTTTATAGGTGACTTTTTGTTTATCCCTAGCTACTCTTAAAATTCTCTCTTTATATTTGGTTTTGACAAGCGAAATTATAATATGTCCTGGTGACTTTATCTTGGCATCTACCTTGCGTGGGGTTCAGTAAGCATCTTGGGTAGATATCTTCTTATCTTTCACAAGATCAGTGAAGTTTTTAGCCAAGAAGTCTTCAACAATTCTCACTGTGTTTTCTGTTATCCCTCCACCCCCCGCCCTGATTCTGGTGTTCCAATCACTCTTGATAGAGTCCCGCATAATTCTTAGAGTTTCTTCAATTTTAAAAAATTATTTTATCTGATTTTTCCTCAAATGAGTTGGTGTCAAGTACTTTATCTTCAATCTCACTAATTCTGACTTCCAGTGCCTCAATTCTGCTCCTCTCATTTTCTATTGAGTTGTCTAATTCTGAAATTTTATTGTTACTCTTTTGGATTTGCTTGCTGTCATTCTATGGATTCTTGCAGCCTGTTACATTTGTCTTTATACTCTTATATAACCTTCTTAAGTTCCTCTATTGTTTTATCTCTGTGTTCCTTGGCTTGTTCTTCGTTTTGCCTGATCTCCTCCTGGATCTTTTGAAGAGCTCAGTGTATTAATCTTTTAAATTCTACCTCCGGTAATTCCTGGAATTTCTCTTCATTTGGAAGATTTCCTGATTTGTTGTTTTGGAAGCTTCCTGAATCCATCATGGTCTGCCTCTTTATGTTATTTGATATTTACACTTGTCTCTGAGCCATCAATGAGTTATTATGTTCATTTATTTTATGCTTGCTTACTGAGTCGGAATCTACTTGACGGCACTGGGTTTTTTTTTTTTTTTTTGGTGTACTGTGTCCTAGCTTCTTGTTTTATTTTGATATGCCCAAATAGGCTTCTTGGGTGAGCTAGTTTGATTATTGGCACCTTTGAAGGTCTTACATCCTGTCACCAGGTGATCAGAGCTGTTACTAGGTATGTGAGCCTAGTAGCCATTTTACTTTTCTTGTATGCATTCAGCTCAGGTGTCCAGGTAGTTGGTCACCAAGTGTGTGGTGTGGGCTCTCACCTACAGTCCTACATAGACAGGGTTGATTGGTGTAGGTACAGGTGTCTGGCTACTGTGGAGGGAATGACTGCCCTTGAGTGTCTGGGAGGAAAGCATGTCCCTGTTCCCTAGAGAACATAGGTGGGTGGGTTTTGCAGCCAGACCATGGCCACCCAATGCTGTTGGTTGTAAGGACTGGGATTCACCACTTATTCCTGGACTCCTGAATTGGGTGGCTAGGTGGCATGGATGGAGCCACCAACCCTCAGGTCACTGATGTGGGTAGGTGAGGACCCTGCTTAATTGGCAGAACACTGTCAAATATCACAAATTTGCCACTCTACTTTATAGCTAATAGAGTTGAAAATAGGCTTCAGGTATATACCCTGTCGTAGTGTGCTAACGAGGGCCTACGCTGTTGAAATGGGCCCACACAGGTCTATGCAAGGGTGAAAGGCATTCAGAGTCCTTGGACCCCTTATGTCTGTGCCTTCCCAGAGTTCCTGGCTTAGGGAAGCTGGCAGATTATTTTTTGTTGTTTGTTCCTGCTCCAGGGCATGTGATAGTTCCTACTTCTGGCCCAGGGGACCCAGAAATAGCTGAAGCTGGTCCAAGACTAAAAACAGAGAGGGAGGAAGCAGGTAAATGGGAGAGATGTTTTTCCCAAAGGGGATGATTTTTGATTTGTGTGGCATTTTAAATGCATGTACTTATCTTTTGCCAACTTAGCACTGCTTTTCACTGGTTCTGGAGGCTTGTGTAGACTTTCCACCACTCGGTCTCTTCTGATGTGAAAAACATGTCCCGAGCATCACTGCTTGCCTCACCGCACATGCCATCCAATCCAGCCTGCAGGGTGCTGGTTCCTGCCGGGTCAGGTCTGTCAACCTCTCACTGCTCCGAACCATATCCCCCTCCCCCTGCTACTAAGTCCAATTCTGTAACTTCACCTTTGATGTTCAGGGCCATCACATTCCTGAATCTGACACTATCAGAGAAACTTATCTCTGAGAAAATGAAACAGGGATGAGGCAGTAGGCAGAACAAACCCGTTGGGTTGGAGTGGATTCTGATGCATAATGACCCTATAGGTCAGAGTAGAACTGCCTCATAGGGTTTTCAAGGAGCGGCTGTTGCATTTGAACTACTGGGCCAGAGTATATTTGGAGCACAGGCGGTGCAGTGGTTAAGAACTCAGCTGCTAACCAAAAGCTTGGCAGTTAGAATACATTAGCTGCTCCATGGAAACATGGGGGCAATTCTACTCTGTCCTATAGCGTTGCTATGTGTTGAAATCAATTCACCAGCAATGGGTTTGGTTTTTTTGGTTTACATGCCTACATGAGTAAAATTTGTCTTGAATCTCTAAACTTAATTCTAACGTAAGAATGATATTGTAGCACTTCTCCATAAAGGTTTGTCTTAAGTCATCAGGATAAAAACCAAACCCACTGCCGTCGAGTCGATTCTGACTAAGCCCGTCCGTATAGGACGGTGTAGAAATGCCCGATAGAGTTTCCAAGGAGCGCCTGGTGGATTTGAACTGCCGTCCTCTCGGTTAGTAGTCGTAGCACTTACCCACTATGCCACCAGGCTTTCCTCATCAGGATAAGCCTGTGCTGATTTATTGGGTGCCTTCAGGAATTCTTCATCAGTTATATTCACGTTAAGAAGGAAAAAAATATCAGAAGGAACTTTATACGTCTTCACCCTTCATTTCATGCAAGATTCAAGTGTGTTAGTGATGATGGTTATGTGAAATTCATATCTGGCACTCAATACTTCTGGAGCATTTCTGTCATTTACTTGTTTCTTTTAATGCTTCTGCAACAATAAACTGCTTGATAATCAGTATTTGGCAGTATTTGTTTTATTGTGTTTTCAAAATGTTCTCTTATGTAAATATCTTGTTAATAGCTGGTAGAGATCTATGCATGTCTACAAATTTACTTCTGAATCTTGGAGAATTGACTCGTCAAATGAAAATGATGCAATATATTATTATACATAACAAACAATTAAATGGTCTGCATTTACATTTTGTTGATGACGTTTTAAGCTTCTGTTCTGGTGTCTCCTTTTTGTGACTGGTCTTCAGCAATATTCTCTATGGCACCTAGAATCTGAGTGTGTGATTCCAGGTTTGCACTCGTTGCTATAGCATGTGCTTCCCAGTGGGTATTAGAAAGACATTTTAATGCTGATCATTGCCTATGAACAGCTCATCGGTGAATAGAGATGGCAAAAAATTTGTAAAATATCTGAATAGAAGAAAAAAAATCATTTTTTTTGGCAAAAATCCATTGTGATATATCCTATAAAATTAAGTGAATATGCAGCACCTTGGTATGAAAATGGCATATTCATTACATTCCAGAATTTTCTGTTGCATGCCTTTATCATGCAGTGACATTTCCCAGCATTGTGATAGGGTTGGTCTCTGCACTTAGAAAAACCAATTTTCCAAACTTCGCCTAATTAGTGAAACACTTGGTTTGCAATGTCTTTGAGGGCTAATGCGATGTGTTCTCCTGACTCGCTTGGTGCATGTTATGCCTTCTTTCCCTCAAGTTTCTTCAGTTTGTAACGGAAATGTCTAGCTTGTGCCTTTTATGCCATTGTACCTTTGAAAGCAGATAACTTGTGTCCTAGATTTCACAGATGAAGAGGGATTTTTGAATTTTGGACTTGGACTTGATTTAAGACTTTTTCTATGCTATGATGGGATGAGGAAACCCTGGTGGCCTAGTGGTTAAGTGCTACGGCTGGTAACCGAAAGGTCAGCAGTTCGTATCTGCCAGGCGCTCCTTGGAAACTCTATGGGGAAGTTCTACTATGTCCTATAGGGTCACTATGAGTCAGAATCGACTGGACGGCAGTGGGTTTAGTTTTGGTTTGTGATGGGATGAATATGTTTTCCATTTGCAAGAATGTGATTTTGGGTGGGGTCAAAGGCTAGAATGTCATGGATTGAATTATGTCCCCCCAAAATATGTGTATCAACTTGGATAGGCCATGTGAGGTTGTCCTCCATTTTGTGATGGTAATTTTATGTTGAGAGGATTAGGGTGGGATTTTAACACCTCCCTGATCCGAGATACAGGGAGTTTCCCTAGGGTGTGGCCTGCACCACCTTTTATCTCTCAGGAGATGAAAGGATAGAGAGTTGGGGACCTCATACTACCAAGAGCAGAGCATGTCCTTTGGACCCGGGGTCCCGGCACCTGAGAAGCTCCTTGACCATGGGAAGATGGAGGACAAGGACCTTCTTCCAGAATCAACAGAGAGAGAAAGCCTTCCCCTGGAGCTGACGTCCTGAATTTGGACTTGTAACCTACTAGACTGTGAGAAAATAAATTTCTCTTTGTTAAAGCCATCCACTTATGGTATCTGTTATGGCAGCACTAGATGACTAAGGCAGCGATGATTTTAGCTTCTGTTTTGGAGTTTCCTTTTTGTATCTAGTCTTCAGCAATATTCTGTGTGGCGCTGAGAATTGTACTTGTTGCTATAGCATGTGCTTCCCAATGTGTATTAGACATTTTAATGCTCAATCATTGCCTGAATGTGTTTTAAGAACAGCTCATCAGTGAGTAGAGGTGGCAAAAAATTTATAAAGTAACTGAATATTAGAAAAAACATCAATTGCTTTTGGCCAAAAAAACTATTGTGATACATCCTACAAAATTAAGTGAATGTGCAGCACCTTGGTATGAAAATGGCATATTAATTTCATTCCAGAATTTTCTGTTGTATGCCTTTATAATGCAGTGACGTAATGGCAGCATTGTTATAGGATTGGTCTCTGCACTTAGAAAAATCAGTTTTGCAAACTTCACATAATTAGTGAAACACTTGCTTTGCAATGTCTTTACCAGTATGATTTTTTAAGCTAGTAAATGTGATAAATCACCACACAGGTTTTCTATCTGTTGGAGATACGGATCTTTAAACAATCCTTAGCTGGCCTGTATGAGAAGCCTCAGAAGTGGAATCCACAGACAAAATGAAATATCGAGCTATACTTATTTCACTGACAGTAGTTGATTGAACTTCATCACTTATCAAGATTATAAATTTTTACACATTATTTTAGAATTATAGGATGGATTGCCCTTTCCTGTGTTACTGTATTTTGAGATGTGACTTGCTAAAAATAGGTCAAATGAGCAACAAGTTGAAGTCAACTTTAAAATTTTCCCTTTCGTGGGGACCCAAAGAATTCATTTCTTTTTCACGAAGATAGTCCCCATTCAGTGATTGTTATGACAACAACGACACATTACAAAATGGCTTTTCAATACTGATGTTCATTAATTTGTGATTCCAGTTCATAAATTAAGCCAGAACAATGTGTTTGGTTTAAATATGATAACATGATCTCTGTGAATTGAACTATTTTCATGTTTGCCGATCCTATTCAATTTGCACCAATTGCTAAATTCATCTGTAACAATTCGAGAATTAAATGAGGATGACGGGTTTGTTTGTTTGGTTAGTAGGTTTGCAAACAAAACAATACAGGGAGCTGACTGATGGAGATTGCAGTAGCCACTCCCTCTTATAATTTTCATCATTAACTTTGCACTCTAGAAAAAATTCTGGCTACAGAACTTTGTTTACCGTCCAGGAATTTTCAACACAAATTTACGAGTGGACAACTGTGATGTTGACAATCACTTGGGCCTCTTTTGATCCAGTAATTTACTTCGTTGGAAGAAAATTATTCTACAAGGCAGGATCTGCATGTCTGTTATTTATGGGGTCTGCAGATGTGACAATTTAATATTCTTAGTTTCACTTTGTAGATCATTACTAATTTTTTTTTACTACATCAAGAAATGGATGCAGAATTTGGAACAAATTCTGTTATATTTGTATTGCCATCGTTAATTTCAGCACTAGTGGTACTAGTAGGATGATTCCCACCCATTAAGCACGTACCTTTAATGGAAGAAGTCTCTTCTGATTTATTACATTCTAGAAAGGAATTTTGGAATTGTCTTTAGGGATTCACAAATCATTTTCTTTTTATCTTCTGCAGGCTTCCATTTTTGCACTCCACTTAGTTATTGGCATTTCATTTTGCCTGGATATAAAATTATGTTACTTTTTAAGTTTGATTCTACTATAACAATGAATTTGAATGATAGAAAATAAATTTATAAAACAGGTAGTTTATAAAATAGAATTTACTTTAGAATTTAGACATTAACACAAAAAATTTGTATTTGAAAATTAAATAACTCATTGCTGTGGATTAAATTTTAACTAACAGTGACCCTATTGGACAGAATAGAACTGCACAGCAGGGCTTCTAAGGAGAGGCTGGTTGAAACCTTTTAGTTTCAGCCAAGCTCTTAACCACTCTTCCACCAGGGCTACATTTGAAAATTAGTAAGTAAAAACATTAATTTGGACCATGAGATTTTGTTCTTGAGGTCTTAGATAGTCCAAAGAAATAGTACATGATATCCTTCTCCATGGACTAATTCCTCCTGAAAACAGGTCCAAAGTATGTAGGATGTAGCCCAGGCATCTTTGCTTCTAGGCTAGGGTACATTCTGGTTATACTTCTTTCAAGATAGATTTTTTTGTTCTTTTGGCAGTTCATGGTATATTCAGAATTCTTCACCAACATGACAATTAAAAGGCATCAGTACTTCTACGGTCTTCCTTATTCATCAGCCAGCTTTCCCACTCATACGAGGCCACTGAAAACACTGTGGCTTGGATCAGTTGCATCTTAGTTTTTAAGGTGATGTCTTTGCTTTTCAACACTTTGGAGGTCTTTTGCGCCGATTTGCCTGATGGCAGTGCATCTTTTGATTTCTTAACTGCTGTTTCCATGGGTGTCGATTGTGGATCCAAATAAAATGAAATCCTTGACAACTTCAGTCTTTTCTCCGTTGATCATAATGTTGCTCATTGGCCCAGTTGTGAGGATTTTTGTTTTCTTTATGTTGAGGTGCACTCTCTACTGAAGGCCGCGGTCTTTGATCTTCATCAGTAAGTGCTTCAAGTGCTCTTATCTTTTAGCAAGCAGGGTTGTGTCATCTGCAAAATGCGGGTTGTTAATGAGTCTTCCTCCAATCCTGATGTGGTGTTCTTCGTATAGTCTAGCTTCTCAGATTATTTGCAGATTAAATAAGTATTGTGAAAGGATACAACCCTGACACACACCTTTCCTGACTTTAAACCACACAGTATCACTTTTTTCTGTTTGAACGTCTACCTCTTGATCAGGTTCCTCATCAGCACAATTGAGTGTTCTGGAATTCCCACTCTTCGCGATGTTATCCATAATTTGTTATGACCCAAGCAGTCAAATGCCTTTGCGTAGTCAATAATACACAGGTAAACATCTTTCTGGTATTCTCTGCTTTCAGCCAGAATCGATATGACATCAGCTGTGATATCCCTCCTTCCATGTCCTCTTCTGAATCCTGCTTAAATTTCTGACAGTTCCCTGTCAATGTACTGCTGCAGCTGCTTTTGAATGATTTTTAGCAGAATATTACTTGCATGTGATATTAATAATATTGTTTGATAATTTCCACATTTGGTTGGATCACCTTTCTTAGGAATAGGCGTAAATATGGATCCTTTCCAGTTCGTAGGCCAGGTAGCTGTATTCCGAATTTCTTGGGATTAGACAAGTGAGCGATTCCAGTGCTGCATCCATTTGGTGAAACATCTCAGTTGGTATTCCATCAGTTCTTGGAGGCTTTTTTTTCTCACAAATTCCTTCAGTGCAGCATGGACTTCTTCCTTCAGTACCATCGGTTTCTGATCATATGCTACTTCCTGAAATGGTTGAAGGTCGACCAATCCTTTTTGGCATAGTAACTGTGGGTATTACTTTCATCTTCTTTTGATGCTTCCTGCGTCATTTAATATTATACCTGTAGAATCCTTCAGTATTGCAACTCAAGGGTTGAATTTTTTCTTCAGTTCTTTCAGCTTGAGAAATGCTGAGTGTGTTCTTCCCTTTTGGTTATCTATCTCCAGATCTTTACACATGTCATTATAATACTTTTTCTTCTCAAGCCCCCCTTTGAAATCTTCTGTTCAGCTCTATTACATCATCATTTCTTCCTTTCACTTTAGCTACCGGACATTCAAGAGCAAGGTTCAGAGTCTCTTCTGACATCCGTTTTGGTCTTTTCTTTCTTTCTTGTCTTTTAAAGGACCTCTTGGTTTCTTCATTGTGATGTCCTTGATGTCATTCCACAACTCACCTGGTCTTCAGTTGTTAAGTTTAACACATAAAATGTATTCTTGAGGTGGTCTCTAAATACAGGTGAGATATACTCAAGGTCATACTTTGGCCCTTTCTGACTTATTCTCATTTTCTTCAGTTTCAACTTGAACTCCCATATGAGCAATTAACAGTCTGTTTCACAATTGATCCCTGGCCTTGTTCTGACTGATGATATGAGTTTTCCCATCTTCTCTTTCCACAGATGTAGTCAGTTTGATTCCTGTGTATTCCAACTGGTAAAGTCTACGTGTATAGCTGCCGTTCATGTTGGTGAAGAAAGATATTTGCAGTGGCTGAGTCACTGGTCTTGCAAAATTCTGTCATGAGATTTCTGGCATCATTTCTATCAGCAATGCTGTATTTTCCAACTACTTTTCCTTCTTTGTTTCCAACTTTAACATTCTAAAGACCAGTAATTATCAATGCATCTTGATTGCATGTTTGATCAATTTCAGGCTGCAGAAGTTGTTTAAAATCTTCAATTTCTTTATCTTTGGCATTGGTGGTTGGTGCATAAATTTGAATAGTCGTATAAACTGGTCTTCCTTGTAAGTGTGTGGATATTAGCCTATCAGTGACAACATTGTACTCCAGGCTAGATCTTGAAATGTTCTCTTTGATGACTAATGTAACGTCATTCTTTTGACTCTGGTGGAATATCCGTGTTTGTAAGACTGCTCACAGACTGTTTCACCAGAGAGTTTTCTGGTACTGCAATATCTACCACTAATCTCTGTGATCCCTGTGAATTGGCAAAAGAAGAATAGTGCTATAGATTTTCCAAATACAGAAAACATAATTATGAAAATGTTCTTGCTATTGATTATGTTCATTACCAATCTGTTTGTATGGGATTTTTGATACTTCACTTGAAAAATGAGTGCAAGGTACTGTGATGTGATTTTTTACTTTGTGTGGCCTTTCTAGCCATGGTCTTATAACATCCACCCTGGTGCTTGGGCAGGACTGTGTGATAGGGTAATTGTGGCTCACCAAGGGGATTGCTTAGTTTTCCCTTCAAAGAGAACCAGTTCCAGAGCAAAGAGGAGGATTCAACTCCCATCAAGGAAGAACAGCCAGGAGCTGAGCATATATTGTGGACCTGAGATCCCTGCACTGAGAAGATCCTAGAAGCAGGAGACTGAGATAGAGAGAGGAAGCTGTAACCCTGAAGACGGTAAGATGCCATGGCAGGAGAGACCAAGCAACAGGGACCCGGGTATAGGAGATGCTGGCCTATGGAGAAGGAAAGCTGAGTGCCTTTGGAGAGAGGCCCAAGGCCAGGCAGAGGCACACCTATGAGCACAGGAGGGAAGAGGCTGTCCTGATAGAAGAACTGTATTCTGAGTGTCTTTGAGCCTGAGTTATAAATGTTACTTCCCTAATAAACCCCATAATCATGAATATGGACTATGAGCTCTGTGTGGCCATTGCAATGAATTACTGAACCCAGCAGAGAAGTAGGGAGTGCTGTATGAGGGACAGTTGGTGTCAGAGTTAGTGAAGATGGTGGAGAGAGGATAGTTTTTCACCAATGCCTTCAATGCAGCTTCGATTTCTTCCTTTTATACCATCAGTTCTTGATCTTATGCTACCTCTTGAAGTGGTTGAAAATTATCCAGTTCTACTGCAGTAGCTATATTAATATCAGACAAATTATACTTCAGAAAAAGTAGTATTATTGGGAATAAGTAGGGACATAACATAATAAAAGTTCAATTCTCCAAAAAGACACAGCAATCCTAAATGTGTATGTATTTAACAACAGGGCTCCAAAATACAAAAACTAATAAATCTGAAAGGGGAAATGGACAAATACACATTTATAATCGATATCAGTACTTTTCTATGAATAATTAATAGAGCCCTGCTAGTTGAAGTCCAAAGCATCTGTATGAACCACTCATGGATGTCTATGTGTGTGTGTATGTGTATATGTATGTATATAGTATAAAGACAAGTAATACAGAAATAAACATAGATATATGTTGTAGTCCTTGGGAGGTACAAACGGTTGATGCATTCAGCTGCTATCAAAATGTTGGAGGTTTGAGTCCACCCAGAGGCACTTTGGAAGAAAGGCTTGGTGATGTACTTTTGAAAAATTAGCCATTGAACTGACACAGTTGTGTGTCACTACTACTATGACACACATGGGGGAGGGGTCACCCTGAGTCAGATCAGCTTGATAGCAATTGTATGATTTTTTTATTCATTCTTTCAATGTTTGCCTTTTAATTGGTATCTTAGGCTGGGTTCTCTAGAGAAGCAAAACCAGTGAGGTATATATATATATGTATTTATATATAAATAGATTTATAACAAGGAAATGGCTCACGAGGCTGTACAGGCTGGTAAGTCTCAAGTCCATGGGTCAGCCTGGTGGCTTCTCCTGACTCACATAGATGCAGGGACTGCAGAACTCAAGATCTGCAGGTCATACAACAGGTCTGTGGCTCACAGGCTGCAAAGGGTGACAAATCTCAAGATCGGCAGATAAGCTGGCAGCCCGCGGCTCACAGACTGCGGAGGCTGATGAATCCCAAAATTGGAAGGTAAGCTGAGAGTTCAAGTCCCAAAAACTTGAGATCAGATGAAGAGGAGCCAGCTGCAGGATTCAGAGTGAGCAAAAGCTCAAGAGCCTTGCCAGAAAGTCCACCTATATTGGATGCAGTCCCCACCCCCGAGGAAACTCCCTTACATTTGATTGGCTACTCACAGCAGATCCCATCATGGAGGTAATCACATTATGTCACATCTCAACATGGAAGTGATTGCATCGTTATACGACTGCTAAACTACATCATAACTGCCAAAGCACTGAGAATCATGGTCCAACAAAGTTGACACACAACTTTAATGATCCCAATTGTGAATTTAATCTATTTATATTTAAAGCAATTAATGATAAGGAAGGACTTATATCTTCTACTTTGTAGTAGGTCGTATACGTATTTTGTTTCTCATTTTTTTCACTACTGTCCACTTTTGTGTTTGACTGATTTTTTTCAAGTGTACAATTTTGATTCTCTCCTTATTTCCTTTCCTTATATTTTTTAACTTCTTAGTGGTGACCATGAGGATTACAATTAATGTCTTATATTTATAACAATCTTCTTTTAATTAATACAAATTTAGCTTCAACAGTATACAACATTCTGCTTTTATTTAGCTCAGTTACCTCCCCTACTTACTTTGCTGTTACAAAAATTGCATCTTTATACATTGTGTGTCCATTAAGAGAGAAGTGTAAGTATTTTTATGCATTCGTGCTTTAAATCATATATGAAAAAAAGAGAGGCGTGATATAAAAATATTACTGACTGTGTTTTATCTAAGTAGTTACCTTTACGGAGTCTTTGTTTGTTTTTATGGCTTCAAGTTACTGTCTAGTGTCCTTCCATGGCAGCCAGAATGATTCCCTGTAGCATTTCTCATAAGGCAGTTCTGCTACTAACACACTCCCTCAGGTTTTGTGTATCTGGGCATGTCTTAATTTCGCCTTCATTTTTGAAAGATAGTTTTGGTAGATATTGAAATCTTGGTTCATAGGTTTGTTTCTGTATTTTTTTTCCAGTACCTTAAATACATCATTCGACTATTTTCTTGTCTCAATGGTTTCTGATGAAAAATCAACAGTTAAACTTGTTGAGACTCTCTTGTACATTAGGGGTCACTTATCTCTTGCTGCTTTCAAGTTTCTGTCTTCGTCTTTTGACATTTTGATTATGTCTGTCTGTGGATATCTATGTATTTACTGTCCTTTGAGTTTATTGAGCTTCTTGGATATCTAGATGACATTTGGGAAACTTCCAGTCATTACGTTTTTAAATATTCTTTCTGTCCTTTCATCTTTCTTTCCTTTCCGAGACTCCCTTAATGAGTATATTGGTATGCTTGATGTTGTCCCGCAGGTCCCTTAGGCTCTGTTCATTTTCTTCATTCTTTTTCCTTTACGCTCCTCAGTTAGAACAATTTCAGTTGTGCTTTTTCAAGTTTACATTTTCCTGCTTTCTTGCTCAAATCTGCTGTTGAGCTCCTCTAATGAAATTTTTATTTCAGCTATTCTACTTTTCAGCTCTATAATTTCTATTTGGTTCTTTTGTATAATATTTCTTTATTAATATTTTCTACTTGTTCATAACATTCTTCTCTTGGTTTCCTTTTTTTTTTGTCTATGGTTTGTTTAGCTCTTTGAGGAAATTTAAGACAATTGGTTTAAAAATTTTGTCTAGTAATCCCAATATCTATGTTTACTTAGGGATGCTTTCTGTTCATTTCTCTTCTTTCTTTCTTCTTAACAAATGAACCATCCTTTTCTTTTTCTTTTTATGACTTGAAATAGCGTGTTGAAAACTGGATATCTTAAATATTATAATGTAACTCTGGAAATCAGATTCCCTCCTGTCATTAGGGTTTGCTTTTTTTTTTTTTTTTTTTAGTTCTTGAGGGCCAGTCATCCATTTGCTTAGTGATGTTTCCAAACTATTTCTGCAAAGATTGTATGTCTTCTCATGTGTGGACACTGAAGTTCTGTTCTGTTATCTCAGCAGTCAGTTCATGACCTGACAGTGATTTCTTTAAATGCTTGTAGCCAAAAAGGAAAAGTAACATTATCCCAGTCTTTGCAGATTGGCTCTGAACTGGGGCGTTCTTTCAATGCTAAGCAAGAGTGCCTAAAACTCTGCCTTAGCCTTCACTTCCTGCCCCCATGGAGCCCAAAGATCAGCCAGAGGTGCAAGCCTAAAGTTTTGTCAGGATCTTTATGAGCTTGTCTTCATCCTTAGGCAAGAACATTGCACTCCAGACTGCTCAGTATATGTGGTAGCCCTTCAAAGTCCTTAAACCTCTAAACATCGTCCTCTCAGCCTCCTTTTTTCCAAGCTTTTGGAAGTCTCTGCTGTTTTCTCTGTCCTTCATCCTTTGACCCTGAAGATAGGACCAATTCTTTGAGCTTCATACTCCTGAGTTTCCGTCACATCATACATTTTTTCTTATGTGCTGTTGAGTCAATTCTGACTCATAGTGGCTATAGGATGGAGTAGAACTTCTCCAAAGGGTTTCTAAGGCTGTAATCTTTATGGAAGGAAACTGTCATATCTTTCTCCTGTGGAGTAGTTGGTGGATCAAATCAAAAGGTTTAACAGCTGAGTGCTTAACCACTGCACTACTGGGGCTCCTTTTGACATCATGCATCATAATAGATTTTTAACACACCCCCCAGAAACATAGAAGTCCATAAATTATCAAGGATACAGAAGATTTAACATGTAAAAAAATACCAAATTGATATATGTGTATGTGTGTGTATTATCTAACCACTAAAGAATATACATTCATCTCATGCAGAAAATACATAGTGTTCATAAAAATTGACTATATACTGTGTTATAAAGCAAGTCTCAACAAATTTCAAGAGTCTGCAATAATATAGAGGATACTATGTAAGTACAGCATAATTTAAAAAAAAAATATCTTAGAAAAAGAAAATACAAAATCTCCAAGTCCTTGGATATTTTAAAATACTATGAGTCAAAAAAGACATCATAATGAAAATTAGAATATATTTTGAAGTGAACAATTATGAACATAGTGCATATAAAAATTTGTGCAGTACAGACAATATAATACAGGAAACTTATAGCCTTAAAAATATAATTGGAAAGAACAAATCTTGAAAAATAAGTGAGTTAAACATCCATTCAAAATGTTGGGAAAAAACCAGAAACAAACATTCATAGGAATTTTTGTTTCTATTAATGATTGAATACATGCAACAGACGATCAACAAAGACTAAAGTTGATTCTTAGAAAATGCTAGTAAAATTGACAAACTTCAGGCAAGATTGATTAAGTGAAAAAGAACGAAGGTATAAATAACAAATATCAGGAATTAGAAAGAAAATGACTAAAGATCTTGCAGAACAAAGATAATGTGAGAATGTTATGAACCATATTAGCCAATAAATTTGCAAATTTAGGTAAAGTAGGCAAACGTATCATACCATGTAAGTTAGTAACAACGATTCAAGAAGAAACAGGAAGCAAAAGTAATTCCACAACTGTTCATAGAATTGAATTAGAGCTCAAACTATTTGCAAAAAGGAAACTTCATGTCAGATGGCTTTTCCTGCAAATTCTGCCAAATATTCAAGAAATATTTCACAAATTCTTCAATATAAAATGAAATATATACCCAAACTCATTTTATAAAGCTTGTAGAATGAATATTGATACCAAAACCTGACAAGAGCAGCACAAGATGGGAAAATTACAGGCCAATGTCACTGATGAACATAGATGCAAAATATAAAAGTAAATAGGCAAAAGAAATCCAGCAATACTATAAAGAAGAATATATTATGACCAAGTTGGGTCTATCCCAAGAATTCAAGGTTAGTTTAACATTCAAAAATGAATCAGTATAATTTGCTATATGTACAGGAAAAATAAATGTGATTATATTAATAAAAAAAAAATAAGTATTTGATAACCTTCAGCATCCACTCATGTTTTTTAAAAGAACATCTAGCATGCCATGAGACCAGAAGAACCAGAAGGTTCCCGGCTGCTGTCGCTGAACCTTTTGATCAAAGAGTCCATAGAAAGGCCCTGATTAAAAGGGGGAAAATGCAGAACAGAATTTCTAATTCTCATGAACCCTGGACTTTTTGGAGCCGTTGAGGGTGAATGAACTCCTGAAACTATTGCCGTGAGATAATCTTTAAACATTACACCAAAAGCATTCCCTTGAATCATCTTAAAACCGAAGTATAAAAAAGAAAAAACCAAACTGTTGCTGTTGAGTTGATTCCGACTCAGAGACCCTGTAGGACAGAATAGCACTGCCCCATAGGGTTTCCAAGGTGCAGGTGGTGGATTCAAACTGCTCTTCTTTTGCTTGGCTACCGTATCACTTAACCACTGTACCACGAGGGCTCCAGAACATTGGCTTACTTAACTAATACAAATGGTCTACCTTAAGCATATGCTCTTTTAAGAACTCTCTATGTGGCATCAGATTGACAACAGCTACTGAAAAGATTAGATAGGAACCTTAAGGAGCAGTGGGTTTATGTTAATGACAGAGGAACAACTCAGAAAAGGAGGGTAAGAATAGTTGCACAACTTGAATGTAATCGATGTCATTAAATTGTACAGGTAGGAACTGTTGAGTTGGGGTATGTTTTGCTGCATATATTCTCAACCACAAAAAATAAATTTACAGGTAATAATTAAACAAATGTCAAGGAGAGCTAAATATTTTGAAAATAAGACAGAGTTGCGTGTGAGGGAATGAGTGGGGTGAGCTGTTTTAGATTAATAGTCAGTAAAGGCTTATGGGAGTAGGATATTTGAGGAGATAACTGACCTATATCCAAGGAGAGAATAGCTGTATGAAGTTCTGGAGGGAGGATATTGCCAATAAAGGAAAGAGTTGTTTCTGAGGCCCTTAAATAACCAAGTGTTTTGGCATGTTTGAGGAAGCTCAGGAAATAAGTCATGGCTAGTGTGGAGTGAACTGAGGGAAGACTGTTAGGAAATGAGGTTAGTATGGTGGGCAAGCCCCGCATCATGAAAGACCATGGGAAGGATTTGGGAATTTTTCCTAATTGCCATGAGAAGCCACTGAGATGATGCTGTTATGTACATTGTAAGAGAGAAGATTGGTGGCATGGAGTCCAGTTATAACCAAGAGATGATGGTGGCTGTAAGGTGGAGGTAGTGAGAAGTGGATAGAGTCGGGATTTATTTTAAAGTAGAGCCAAGAGTCCAGACTATGTATCAATGGATTGGATGCAAGATTTGAATAAAGGAGAGGAATCAAGGATGATTCCTAGGTTTTTGTCCTGAACAACCCAGAGGATAGTGAGAACACTTGCTGAGATAAGGAAGACTGGAAGGTAAATAAGACGCTTGGACCAAGAATTTTATTTGAACCACATTAAGTTTGAGATGCCTAGTAGACATTCAAGGGGAGATGTAGTCAGCCATGGGTAAACGAACAATAGGGCAGAGTATGTAAATGAGGGTATCCTAGGGCTCAGGTGGAATTGACTGCCCTGAATTAGCTCAAATAACCTAGGCAGTGAGAAGTGATGAGTGATGTTACTTAAGCAGGGCATGGAAATCAATGAAAAAGGTGTGGGAGTGGCAGGGAGGCTAAGGTAGAGAAGTTTCTCTCTTCCTAAACCTGATTGGCTGGATTTGAAGACATCATAAGTTCCTGTATGAGAAATATCCAGCAAATTACCAGTTGATTTAATAAATTGATAACAAAG
Source organism: Loxodonta africana (assembly GCF_030014295.1). Classification (NCBI taxonomy): domain Eukaryota; kingdom Metazoa; phylum Chordata; class Mammalia; order Proboscidea; family Elephantidae; genus Loxodonta; species Loxodonta africana. The sequence continues at coordinate 440,580 of NW_026974876.1, read as the reverse complement.
TCTACCTTTCAGCCAAAGATTGAAAAACAAACAAACCAATTGCCATCTAGTGGATTCTGAATCTTAGCAACCCTATAGGACGGAGTAGAACTACCCCATAGAGTTTCTAAGGAGCAACTGGTGGATTCAAAAAGCAGAGCTTTTGTTTAGCAGCTGAGCTCTTAATCACTGCACCACTAGGGCTCAAACCAAGAATAACACATGTGAGGAACTTACTCCTTAGTTCAATCAAGTATGTAGAAATTCAAATTTGTAATTTTGGAGATTCCCCCTCTTTTTTTTGAAAATGGGGGGCATTGAGATGGAGGATTTTCCCATGCCCACCATCCTAAGGGATTTAATTAACCCATAGTTGAGACATTGTAAACATCTCAAGAAATTATTACCTTTGAGAAACTTGAGGGTGAGTAGGCATATCACCTGGCTCCTCTTAAACTCCTTTTAAAAACCTGACTTGAAGACTCACCTGCCTTTTTGAATAAGTGCCAGCTTGAATAGGCAGGGTTCAGGGAATTGCCAACCAAAGGTATGGTTTCTCCAGAGGCCTCCAAGGGGTGTACAAGAAGAGCGGAGCCAGACCCCGTGCTTGGGACACACCCTTGGTAGGAAATATTTGAGTGTGTGTGTGGTGAGGGGAGCACTGGGTGTAGGAGAGTGGGGTGGGTGGGTAATAGGGAAATGCCTGTTTTTCTTTTTTTTTAAGAAACAGTTTTTTACTTTTTTTTTTTTTTTAATTACAATGAACAGTTCAGTGGAGACACATTCCTTATCTGCAGGGGCTAGTGGAAGTGCTGATAGCTGAGAATGTACCCTGCTCCCCAAGTGCGAGTTGGCATTTTGGAGAGAAAACTTGATGTTTGGAGCACTGACTGGCCCTGCCTTTTCTAAATAATTAAGGGTGGTGGGGTGGTGGTAAGAGAAAGAGGATGGTCTATGAACACTGACCCTGGAAAATTAACCCGAGTGTGTGGGTTGTGGATAGCAGGAAAAGAATATCACCCGCAAATGACAGCAGTGCCTTTATTTATTTATTTATGCTTCTTTTTAGTTCTGAGTTGTTTTTAAGCCACAAATTAATGGGGCCACCATGAGTTTTCAGAGAATGAGTTTTACAAAAATCCAAGTGTTTTAAATATTGCAAGGATTTACTTATATATGCTGTATATGAGAAAAGTCCTTCCAGTTATAGGGAGGAGAAAGAAAGTATATTCAGGAATTAAATTTTCACAGTTCTCTGAATTCTTATATTTGTCCTGTTGTCCATTTTTCTTTTTTTGTCCTTCATCCACCCCTTCCACCTTGACCCACTGTCTTCATCATCTAGTGCAGCCGTAACAGAAATACCATGAGTGGATGGCTTTAACCAAGAGAAATTTAATGCCTCACATTAAAGTAGGCTAATAGTCCACATTCAAGGCATCAGCTCTAAGGGAAAGCTTTCTCTCTCTTTCGGCTCTGGAAGAAGGTCCTTGTCCTTAGCCTTCCCATGGTCAAGGAGCTTCTCAGGTGCAGGGACCCTGGGTCCAGGAGACATGCTCTGCTCCTGGTGCTGCTTTCTTGATGGTATGAAGCCCCCAACTCTCCGCTTGCTTCCCTTTCCTTTTATCTCTTGAGAGATAAAAGGTGGTGCAGGCCACACCCCAGGGAAAGGTGACCTGAGTGAGGGTGGTGTTACAATCCCACCCTAATCCTCTTAAAGTAAAATTACAATCACAAAATGAAGGACAACTACACAATAGTGGGAATCATGACCTAACCAAGTTGAGACACACATTTTTTAGGGTCATAATTCAATCCATGACACCCACCAAACCAAACTTGTCACCATCAAGTTGATTCCAACCCGTAGAGACCCTAGGTGATTTGAACTCACAGAGACCCTATAGCATAGAGTAGAACTACCCCATAGAGTTTCCAAGGACTAGTTGGTGGATTCGAACTGCTGACCTTTTGGTTAGCAGCTGAGCTCTTAAGCACTATACCACCAGGGCTCTTCTTGATCCACAGTCCACCCTAATTCACCACTGTGTTAGAAAAAGGTTTTGCTACTCTGAAATAAGAATCTTTTACTATACTTTTGTGTTAGTGGTTGCTTTGGGTATGTCTTTAAGAACTGAACAGTTACCTCATACCCGTTAAAAACCCATTGCCACTGAGTCTATTCTAACTCGTAGCAGCCCTACAGGGCAGAGCAGAACTGTGCCATAGACTTTCCACGGAGTGCCTGGTGGATTTGAACTGATGACCTTTTGGTTAGCAGCCATAGCCCTTAAACAGTACACCACCAGTGTGGGAGGGGTTTAATTGATAACATGATGTCTGGGCTCCAAGGGAGATGGAATGGATGTGCAGGAGAAGGGTGTGCAGAGTCTGCCTGTATAGTCCCCAGAACTCTGTTCAAGATCATAACACACCTCAGTAATCACTTGAATCTAAACATACAACTTTAACAGTTGATGTAAATGACTTTAGACATGAATTTTGGAACTCAACTCTTTCTCAATGGAAGTTCCTTCAACCTAGTCGTTTGTTTGTATTCCCTTAATAATTATGAAAGCTAACATTTATTGTGTTCATTCTGTGTGTGAGGCCTTTTTCTAAGTGCCTTGTGTGTTTTATTTAACTTGCGTAACAACCTTTTGAATAAGATCCGTTTTAGAAATGGGAAACTGAGGCAGTGAGAGGTAATGTTCCCAGATCACCCAGGTGTTAAATTGAGTTAGGATTTAAACCCAGGCAGTTTGTTTCAGAATTTGCTTATGTAATCGCTGTACATGACAGCAGTGAGCCCTAGTGGCTCTGTGGTTAAAGAACTTGGCTGCTAACTGGAAGGTCAGTGGTTCGAACCCACCGGCCTCTCTGTAGGAGACAGATGTGGCAGTCTGCTTCAGTGAAAACTTACAGCCTTGGAAACCCTATGGGGCAGTTTTACTCTGTCCTTTGGGGTCACTATGAGTTAGAATCGACTTGATGACAGTGGGTTTTGGCACATAATACTAATGTACAGTGTATTCTATATGCCGTATATATGTTCAGAAACTAATTTTCCGAAGATTTATGCCATATATAGATTACCAATCCAGTTGCCGTTGAGTAGATTTTCACTCATGACGACCCCGTGAGTTTTCAGAGTAGGACTGCCCTCCATACGGTTTTCAATAGCTGTGACCATTTGGAGGTAGATTGCCAGGCCTTTATTCCAAGGCAACTCTGAGTGGATTTAAACTGCCAACTTTTCAGTTAGTAGCTGAGCACTTAACTCTTTGTGCCACCTCATACATACATATACTAGAAGGTTTTCCTCCTTATTTGTACTTTAACATTTTTTAGACTGTTATGAATACGTGTTCCTGGCAGTTAACTAGATGCTAAAGAACAGAATAGGCACATGTAACCCTCTCTCACCTTCTCCCACCCCTCTTTCACAGAGATGAAATGAAAAGGAATTAATGAGGACAGATTATTGGATTAGGGCCCATACTCAGGGCTCTAACAGCATGGGGGGTTTCTCCTGTCACTTCAGTTCTTGTTCAGGAATTGACACCTGCTTTTTGTGAATCACAAATACCAGTGCTTTATATCAAGCCATTTAGATTTGGGGTATGGAGCAGTGATTTAAAAAAATTAAATTTTATTTTCAGAGATTTTTTTCTAATAATTGTTTCCATTTATTTTAATTGTATATTCTAAAACCCCTAAAAAAGGCTGAATGAAGTTCTTCCCTGAAGGGTGCATATTTTGCAGTCCAGACATCCTGCTCCTCTCAGTTTAAGAGTCCTAGCACGTCTTCAGGTGCTTTCTCCTTTGACCTTGAGGCCATGCCTGCACCCTCTGCAGCCAGGTCTCCCACATGTGTAGCAGCACCAGTAGGTGTGGTAGCCTCTTCAGCCCCTGTCTCCTCCTCCAGATGCTCCTGGAGGTGCCTGGCTCTTCTTGACAGGACTCCAGGATGCTGACCAGGGACTCAGTGTTGGTTAGACTGAGGGCAGACCTGATGGCACTCACTTTCTTCAAAAACTCAGCCTCAAGACCAGGGGCCTTTTGCTGACAGGGGTGCGAGATGTTTTGGTCTGGTTTGCCAGACCATGGCTAACCCCTTGACCTTACACACTTGGCTAAAATACTCATACTTGACCTTTTGATCTCTGGAGTAATTAGATGAGTGGGAATTCTGCCTAGTGGAAGCTGATGAAAAAGACCTCGCTGATACTTGGGGAATCCTCCTGGGCTTGGAACTTGGGCTTTTTGTTCTCATGTTCTACCCTGAGTGACACTTTCCTCTTGGGTTGAGACTTGCAATAATGGAGAGTTAATTTACATGAGCCCTCTGGGCTCTGGTGTCTCAACTGTGACCTAAGTCTCTGGTCTCAGGGATCCCTGGAGACCTGTCCATCACCACCACCATTCTCCACTTCCACAGTCCCCATGGTTTCTTTCTTCTTCCCCAGGCACCGACCATACTTTAGGGAATTTACTCTTGGCAATAAAGTCTCCTCCAGAAAATTTCAGTGATGGTACTACCTTATAGCAAAAGTCTATCGTTTTTCAAAAAATTATAATACATTGATTTAAAAAAAAAAACTCCCAGTTTTCTTTTAGTAGATTCCAATTCATAGCAACCCTATAGGACAGAGTAGGACTCCCCATAGGGTTTCCAAGGAGCGGCTGGTGGATTCCAACTGCCAGCCTTTTAGTTAGCAGCCAAAGGTTTATCCAGTGATAGTTTATAATATAAACAGAGGACAGCCACATTAAAAAAAAAATTTTTTTTTTTTTTTTTTTGCATTTGTTGGATGGAAGTGAATTTGCTCCTGTGGAATATGGAAATTACCTCATTCTCTGCACCTTCATGATAATACATGGTTTCTCTAAAAGCTGTTTTCTATGAAAGTTATTTTTTTTAGTAAATTTAGAGTGTAAACATTGAAACAGGAGAATCGGTCTCCTCTTTGTAACTTGGTTTCATCCTACTTTTAAGGGAAGGCTTTTATAGAAGGAATTATACTTAAAGAGACAGCGTTATTTGTACTTTTCTGTATAATTGAAAACTTCTCCTTGTACCCTTAACTAGCCTACACCAGGAGATTAAAATTGCCTTTCTCTGAACAGAAGCCCATTACCACGTCCTTCAGGGTGAGGCAGAAACAGATGTCCACATTTGAGAGTCTGATGGCACAAACCTTAGTAGCCAAATCACAACCATGCCTCCTGTGCGGGGGGGTCAGGGCTTGAATATGTCAGCATAAGGCTCAGTATTTTTCTGAGTATGAGGGAAGGATTGGCGAGTTAAGGAAGAAAGAGAAGGAGTTTGGGAGGGGAGTGTAAGCTCCAGTGACAGACAGAAGATGGGGTGGGGGATCTCTCAAAGGGTATTAGAGGCCAGTCAGAAAAGCAGGAAGCAGCAGGAAGCAGGGCCAGTGGAGGGCAGCACTGGGTGGAGGAGGACAGCAGAGGTAATAGCAGTGGGGAGGGCAACAAAACTGGCCTGAAAAGAGTGATACATGACGGGTCCTAGATGAAACTCAGGTTAAGAAAAGTAGGAAAATAAAAAATTCTATCCATCTTTGTGGTTAGGGGTTGTTAGGCTCTTGAGGGAGGTGGGCAGGAGACACAGGAGGGGAAGGGGAGTTCCTGGATCTAGGGAGGAGTCTACAGCCCTTCTTCTGCCCTCAATGATGTGCGTTCTGGGCTCTTCAACCTACTACTCCCAGAACCTCCTGAGTAATTTCCTTAGTTCTTCACATGGTATATTAATTCCATCTCATTAGAAAATATAATAATTAAGTACACTTCTTGCAACCCACCCTTTCCACCATCCTATACTCTCTGCCCCAGTTACCCACTGGCTTCCTTTCCTTCCATCATGTTCAGATCCAAAACAATAGAGTGCCTTGTCTGCAGCTATTCTGGAAAGCTCTGAAACTTACAATTGGATTCTTTCGTTTCATCCCTCATTTATTCCTACATTTCTTATTGACAAAATAAACTTCGGTTAATTATCTACTAAATGACAGAAAGTGCTTTCTCAGGAGAATCTTCCTTATGACCTTATCCATTCATCCCAAATCCTTCATTTTGTCCTACCGTGGCTCTCTTTTCTGGTGGAAGTCAGACCTTTTGTTCTGTAGCGCTCATCAATCTGGGACAATTTTTCCTCATCTTTATCTAGAGTCTTAGAGAAAGGCCTTTTCCTCGTGTATCACTGTTTCATCCTGCCTGGGTGAAGATGTCCAAACATAATGGTCTTCTGAAGGACTTTTATCCCTTCTCCCAGCAGGAACCTTTGATAACCTGGGGACCCTGGCTTGCTCCTGAATTTCCTTGATTCAGTAGCTACGGTTTCTCTCCCACAAGACCTGAGGTTGGCACCCTTTTCAAAAAGCAGCTGAGATCTGAGTTAGCACCAAGGCTTCCGTAATCCTGTGTGACATCATTGCTGACACTGCTGAGTTCCATGGGCCCAGTTTGAAGCTAAACACGGCAACCAGAAAAACATGAAACTGTCAGGTAGGTGCTTGAGAAGTGCTAGGGCCAATGTGGGAAGAAGGAGATTAGATATCAAAAATGAATTGCAACGTTTCCGTGCCCTGTAAGGGGTTACTATCCCTTGGTGGGTAAAGAGAGCACAGGGAATGATAACAGTATCATGGGCAGCTGCTTTCTCCCAGTCCTCTCATTTGACTCTGTTGGAATCATGTCTCTCCAGCTCTGGTTATAAAATGTCCAGTCTGAGCCCGACTTAGGTCTCCTTAGCCTCTGAGTCTTCACACAGGCTCTGCTCTCTGACTAGGAGATGTTCTCTCCCTTCCCATCTGCTGGCCTACTCTCCCTCGTGAAGCGTGGAGGTGAAGAAAACTGACCCCATTGGAACAGATTAGGCTTATGACTTACCAAAAAGCCCTAAGACTCAGGAGTTTTGTGGTCAGCCAGAATGGGAAGTTTGGGAGTTGACTTGGGGAAAGCCCATGACAGACTCTGCTTTTGTTTAGGATGCCATTTAGAAGAGAAACCAGCAAATGGGGAGACCATTTGAGGAAGAAATTAAGAAGGTTGGGGTGGTGATGAGGAAGGAGCAGACTTCTCCAAGGAAAATAAAAGCTTCCACACGGGGATGGTAGGGGCTTGTTTTGTGTGACCCCAAAGGACAGAAGAGGCAGGAATGGTAGGGAAACAATAGAACAAAAGATAATCTGTGCCTGTTCACAAATATAACAAATGTCCCAGTGTTTTCACCCTGTTTCCTCAGACTTTTCTCATCAAGACATCCTTCCCCTTTTACTGAAGCCTGTGGAAAATACCTGGGGCTTCCTGGATGCTCGGCCTTTTTTCACTCCTTAACTATTCAGTCATATTCCCAACTTGGTTCAGGCATGACTTCCTGGTTGTAGTCTTCCCTGAATCTTCTCCTGGTAGATGAGTCCACTTCTTGCTCTGTACTCCATTGTACCCAGGAAACCCTTTACCACAGCATAAAACACAATTGTATTTACTACACATTCTTCCCCTCTCTGTGCCCATGCCTTCTATGAGACTCCAGAGCACCTTTCATTAGCAGTAGGAGTCTTCTTCTACCTGTTGAAGGCCGACCTTACGGTTGCTTCAGCCATTGAAATAGTAGCAGAGATGATAGAAGGAGAGAATTGAAAAGAGTTTACATTGAGTCTTGCCCTTTTGTTGCTCTTCAACCCTGAGAACCTGTGGGAATGACCCCAGGCCAGCCTGCTGAATGATGAGGGACCATTGGAAAGAGGATCCAGCGGTTTCCCTGAGTTGATTTGAGGCAAACTGGCTCGCAGGTGACCTGGAATCAAACTGTAGACACATGAGTAAGCCCTGCTGCGAGCCACTGAGGCTGGCCCAGATCAGAAGAACCCCAAAGTGACAACCTGAAAAATTGTGAGCTTAGTAAATGGTTGTTTTTTTTAAGACACTACCTTTTGGAGTCATTTGTTACACAGCAATACGTGACTGATACACCTGTTAACTTGGCCGTTTCTCTCACCAGGCAGTGAGGCAACTTCTCTAAGTCATTTCATCACCAAGAGCATCTGGCCTAGGGTCTGACATGTAGCTGTTTATACAGGAAATCTTTGTTGACTTAATGCATGAATTAGTAATACGAATTGTATGTGCGAGTCTGCACAAAATCATGTATGAAAAAAAGCATGATTTTTTAAAAAATAAAATAAATTGAGGCTCAGAACTACGTGCTTACAAAATTGAGGGGAGTTTTTAACCTCACTTACTTTTAGGGTACTCCCTCGTCCAGATATGCAGTAATTCCCAGGGTCTAATGGAGGACCAGTGCTTGGAGAAGACCTTCAACACACCCGTTGTCTCAGCCTATGTGGGTGATCTCTCTAGAAGCATTCGTTCTGCTGTTTCCATTCTCAGCTGGAGCGTGAGAACCTTGGTGGGGCTGTCAACAGCATAACAGGGTTTGTCTACTTATGTGCCTGCATCAGCCTTTGAGGTGCTGTAACCTACTCCAGGGCACTATCAAGAAGGAGGTCCTACCCCTTCCCAATGTCTAGGACCCTACTATCTGACTGTCACTCTTCCCCTGGGCTCCAGTTCACTCAGTGTGATCACCTTAGTGAGCTGAGGCTTTTACCACAGACACTTCAGAGTCTTGAAGTTTCAGGGCTTCAACACTGTGAGTCCAGCTATCTCCTTGAAATGAGGTAGGGAAGGAGGAAAAATGTAGGAAGACTTTATTTTCTATTTAATGTTGCAATAAAATTTCTTGCCCTGCATTTTCGAAGGGTCCTGCCTAACAATTCCCTCTGTTCTCTTCCAAGATGTAGGACGATGAAGAGTGAATGTTTGTTGTGTCATAATCTGCAGAAGGCTGCAATGTGCACATGGGGTCCATTCCCCCGATGCTCACACTAGAGCACCCCACCCATGTGGAAATCTCTGCAAGTGTTACTGAGTCCCTCCCACATCCACAGTGAACAGCTTTCAGATTCTTATAAGAGGGAATTGTGTCCTAACACCAGCTGCTCCCTGGAAACCCTATGGGGCAGTTCTACTCTGTCGTATACGGTCTCTGAGTCAGAATTGACTAGATGGCTACGGGTTTGGTTTTTTCTTTCAGCCAAGTGGTGAGAGTTTGATGTCAGCTCCATAATCGTGTTATTAAAAAGTAATGACAAGGTACCAGGTGAGAAAGTAACAAAACAAAACTGAAATGTAATGGCTTTTTCACATTTATTGGCCCCACAGAGTTCCTTCGAGGTGTTTACTTTTCACTAGATTCGGAGAAATGTTTGTGAGAGAGACACAGCTTGAGATAGCTCCAAAATTACGTTTCCCTCCTTAATGTTAGGTTACATTAAGAGCTGGTTGGCTGGTTTATCATCTGCCTGCTTCACAAAAATAGAAGGCCCATGCGGGCAGGAACTTGTCTGTTGTGTTTGTCCGAGTATCCTGGTACCTGGCACCTAAGAAGTGCTAAAAAATGATTTGAGTGAATGTGGGTGGGTTTTTATAAAAAACACTGTGTTGCTGTCTTTATTTAGTTAAATAGTGAAAACAGGGATAAGGAAAATGGAGACAATTATTTGTATAATTTAGAGTTACATAAGATGAGAATAGAACTTGAATAATGAAGAGATAAAAAAATAAGCTGTACGGATGGAATGTACCCCCTTCCCTTTGCTCTGGAGGGAGACATTTTAAAATTGGATTGTTTTTTCCCTACTGATTTATAGGTTCTATATGTGAATTGAAAAGTTAGTCTATTAGGAATCACAAATACTTCTATTAAGATACAATTCACCTGCCGTAACACTGCCTTTGAAAATATGCACAATACCGTGGCTTTTAGTATATGGGCAGACTTGGCACAACAGTCACCACTGTCTAGCTTCAGAATATTTTCAGTGCCCCGTAAATAAAGGCCCTTGTTAATAAAGGCGTATTAACAGTCACCCTCATTACTCCTTTCCTCCAAGCCGTAGCAAACACTAATCTAGTTCTGTCTGTGTTGGTTTGTCTGTTCTGGACATTTCATGTAAATGGAATCATACACGATGCGGTCATTTGTGTTTGGCTTCTTTCATTTAGCGTAATATTCTCGAAGTTCGTCCATGTTGTGGCATGTATCCGTACTTGGTGCCTTTTTGTGGCTGAGTAATATTCCAGTCTATGAATATACCACATCCTGTCTATCAGGTCATGACATTTGGGTTCTCTCCACATTTTGGCTGTTACGAATAACACTACTAGGAATCCTCTGTGTGAGTTTGTATGTGAACATGCTTTTGATTCTCCGGGTGCAGACCTAGGAGTGCAATTGCAGTGTTGTATGGTAATTCTGTGTTTAACTGTCTGCAGAATTGCCAAACCATTTTCCAAAACAATTGGATCATTTTACATTTCCACCAGCGGTATTCCAGCTTCTCCACATCGTCGCCGACACTTGTTGTCCATCCTGTTGAGTTTAGCCATCTTACTGCTTTTGAAATAATAGTGCACTTTAGTTTAGATTTGCATTTCCCTGATGACTAATGAGGTTACGCTTCTTTTCCTGTGCTTGTTGAGAGTTTCTGTATCTGCTTTTGAGAAATCTCTATTCAAATCCTTAGCCTGCAAACTTTTTTCAGCTTTTTGCCTGTATTTTTACTCTCTTCATGTACTTTTTGATATGCCAAAGATCTATAGATCTTAACAGTTTTAGCCTTCATATTTTGGGATTTTTAAAAAGTCTTTCTCTTTTATCAATAAAAAGAAAATAAAAACTTCTAAAATTTTTATGGTTGCATATTTTAATTTTAAATATTCGATCCATCTGGAATTTTGTTTTGTGTAAGGTATGAGAAAAAGGATGAAAACGTTTTTACAGGTGGTCTGAGTGATTACCAAATTGCTACAAACGCTCCTTTTCCCATGACCCATATCTTAACTGCATTTTCCCGTAGTCTGTACAGAGAAGCCTTTTTACAAAGGGAGGCCCACCATTCCCAGCCATTTCATTTTAAGGTTTGTTTTCTGCAATTAAATCCCTTGTGTATCTTATCTACACACCTTTTCTTTTAAGCTAATACAAATTTTGTGTGAGTAGGACCTTGGCGAGTGTAAGATGGGCTTGAATTTCATAACTGGTTCCATGTGGTGCAGCCCAGCAGACGGACAGACAGAAGCAGGGGCTGCAGAGGCGACAGAAGCTATGAGAACATGAGCCTCTGGAGATTTGCTGTGGAATTTCAGATAAAGATTCCATGTGCCAGGAATAGTCTACATCATGTGGACGCAGTGGTGAAAGTACACATTGTCCCTGCCATTGTGAAGGGGACACCCAGTGCGGGTGGGAGGGGGACTGGTAAAATGCAGTCCAGAGAAAGGACAGACCATGCTCCAGGAACCACACTGGACTTCAGAGAGCTTTGTTGGCTGCCGTTCATCTGTCCGGCTTCTAGATGTCAGAGTGCCCCCAGGCTCAGTGCTTAGTCCTTTCTCTCTATTGACACCCTCTCTCTAGGATGCCTCAGGGAGTCGGTTGCTGTCTGTCTGTAGCTGAGGATGTGATGTTTACACCTCCATCCATTTCAACTCCTCCTGGTTCATGACTTCTATTCAAATGTCAGCGTAACTCTCTGTACCGAGTTCTTCATCTGTAAAATGTGCCTTATAATGATACATTCCTCACATGGGTATCATGCAGAGCAAGTATCTTAAGAGAGGAGAAGCCCTCACAGGAGTCCTGGCACCAGTAAGTGTTAGCTGTCAGTATTATTACCTGACATCTCCACGTAGATGTCTAACAGCTGTGCCATGTTATCAACGCCATGAAACAATTCTTGGTCCCAACCCCATTCCACCCTTATCGATGAATTTCTCAGGGCTTCAGTGATGGGAATGTGTGCGTTTTTCCACCTAATGGACATGGCTAATAAAGGTTGGCCTGGTCCTTCATAATAAGTTGCTCCAAAGTTTATATGGGTGGACTCAGACAAGTGATAGCCAACTAATATAGACAAAAAATAGAACTCTCAGCTGCTCATGTTTGTACTCTCAGCCTAGAATATCTGGTGAGGGTACTATATGGACTGAATTGTGTAACCCCAAAGGTACGTTGAAATCCTAACTACTGTACCTATAAATGTGACCTGATTTGCAAATAGGGGATTTTTAAAATTACTTTAATGAGGCCATACCAGTGTAGGGTGAGTCCTAAACCTAATCCCTTCTGAGTTACAAAAAGAACAGAATAGACACAGACACAAACAGGGGAAGAGGGAGACAGACAAAGGGGAAGATAATCTACAAGGCCAGGAACGCAAAGGGTGGCTGGAAGCTGCTAGAAGCTGAAGTAGACATGAGCCATGCCCTGAATTCCTACTTCTAGCCTCCCGAACTGTGAGAAAATAAATATCTGTTCTTTAAAGCCACCCAATTGTGTTATTTTTTTCTTATGGCAGCACTAGATGACTAACACATACCCATGATTATACATGAAGCCTGGTGTAAAATAGTGTTCTCCCCTCCTTGTCTAGCCCACCTGAATCCTGCTATTTCCCTATCAGTGTCCTCTGCCTTCACTAAGAGCTACAACAGAGTCGGCTTGATGCTGATGCATAGAAATGCAGTTTATTTTTTAGTTTATATTTATGATTGACTAGCATTAATTTCAATGGTTTGTTAATTTTTCTGTGGAGACATTTCTGTAATCTATGGGTAATAGCAGTTGCAGCTTTTCCTTCTTTTTGTTGTCATTTTGTTCTAGCTTGGGTCTCCAGTGTTAAATATTTAATATAAATAATGATAGAAAGCATCCTTATTTTTTTAATATTTTTTTGTGTGCTTTAAGTGAAAGTTTTCAAATCAAGTCAGTCTCTCACACAAAAACCCATGTACACCTTGCTACACACTCCCAATTACTCTCCCCCTAATGAGGCAGCCTGCTCTCTCCCTGCACTCTCTCTTTTCGTGTCCTTTTCGCCAGCTTCTAAACCCCCTCCACCCGCTCATCTCCCTTCCAGGCAGGAGATGCCAACATAGTCTCAAGTGTCCACCTGATCCAAGAAGCTCACTCCTCACCAGCATCCCTCTCCAACCCATTGTCCAGTCCAATCTATGTCTGAAGAGTTGGCTTCGGGAATGTTTCCTGTCCTGGGGCAACGGAAGGTCTGGGGGCCATGACCACTGGGATCCTTCCAGTCTCAGTAAGACCATTAAGTATGGTCTTATGAGAATTTGGGGTCTGCATCCCACTGTTCTCCTGCTCCCTCAGGGTTTCTCTGTTGTGTTCCCTGTCAGGGCAGTCATCAGTTGTAGCCGGGCACCATCTAGTTCTTCTGGTCTCAGGATGATGTAGTAGCTGATTCATGTGGCCCTTTCTGTGTCTTGGGCTCGTAATCACCTCGTGTCCTTGGTGTTCTTCATTCTCCTTTGATCCAGGTGGGTTGAGACCAATGGATGCACCTTAGATGGCTGCTTTCTAATGTTTAAGACGCCAGATGCCAGTCTTCAAATTGGGAAAGCATCCTTATTTTAATGCTAATTAATTTTAAAGAGAATGTCCCACATTTCACCATGAACTATCATGCCAGTTGTATTTTTCCAACTTAAGGAACTCCTTTTCTGGTCCATGATTGCTCAGAGTCCTTATCTCTCAGTGTGATTGGATTTTATCAACTGCTTTGTCCCCATCTCTTGAGATGAGCATGTCTTTTCTTCTTCCATCTATGCTTATGATGAATTAAATTATTCAATCTTTAATGTTCACTCAAGCTTGCATGCTGACGATAAACCCCCTTGATGATGGCGTATTACATGGTTTATACTTTGCTGGATTTCCTTTGCTGGTATTTTATGTAGGTTTTTGCATCTCAGTTACTTGGTGTGCTTGCCCTGTAACTCTTCTTCTATCATCCTTGTCTAATTTGGTGTCAGTATTAAACTAGCCTTAGGGATGAAGTAGAGGAGCATCTCATCTTTTTCTCTTCTTTTCTGACTTTGCACAAGATTAAAATGCTCTGTTTCTTGCTTGTTTGCTGCAACCTGAATGAAAGTGGTCTCGGCCTCCTATTTTCTTAGGGAGATCTTGAACTACTGACCCATTTTGTGTAGTGATTAAAGGTCTTTTCTGGTGCTACTTAGAAAAATTTCCACTGCATGTTCTAGGCTGCTAGGGTTTCATCTTTAAATGTTATGTTGTTATCACTATTTTCAGTCTCATCCGCGTCAATTAATCAATCCCAGATTTTCCCTCATTTTTCCAAAGTTAGACTCTACATCTATTCCTGGCACCAATTCCCTTATCTAAGACTTGTTTGCAAACAAAAATACAACCCAGCATCTTTGAGTCCATGATGTGAGAATACAGTCCCATATAACTTTTTTTGTAACTGTTGTTAAGTGTTTCTCCTCTTTTTTTTTTTGTTGTTCATTTCCCACCTATCTAGCAGTTTCAAAGTTGTGCCCTTCAGGTTGAGGTCATTAGCTGGATTGACTCCGTGCAGGGCCATGGGGTGCCAGTTGCAAATGAGCATCAAAAGAGCACTCCTCTAGAACTAGGAGGCAGGAGGAGGTGGTTGGGCTGTTGCGGGGGCGGGGGAGGGGACTGGGCAGGGCTGTGTGGAGAGGGGCGCCCAGGGGAGGTGCCAGGTCGGAGGCTGCCCCACCACAATCTCACGTGCATTAGGAAGCAGCTGGCTGCAGGAGCCTTTCGCGAGAGTCCCAGCCCACCCAGCCTTGCCCTGAACTCAGACCCGCTAGGCTCACAGGTCCCACCAGAACTAGGGGAAGCCTGAGGCTACCGATGTCAAGTCCCAGGGTACACCCCAGAGCCCAGTCACAGTGCTTATGCTGGGATAGTAGGGCAGAGGAGGCGTATGGGGACTTGGGTCCAGAGGGTGACCCAGAAAGGGTGGGAGAGTTGTGGTCACCCTCGGACTCTGGCTCCGCACGTGAAGGGCCCCAGGTTGCACTTCCAGGAGGAGAAGGTGAAGCCACAGAGGCCACACTGCTCACACAAACAATCCCCCACCCCCCTCTGCCCTTTCTCCAGGCGGGACGCCCCTTCTGTGCTGTCCTCAGAAGGGCTCTTCAGGGAGCGCACCCCTAGTTTGCGGAGCAGCAGAGCCTGCCCCAGTCTGGACTAGGGACTTTATTTCTTCCACTCTCACCACTGGCTGAAGGCAGACTCCTGTCTCCACAGACTAAAGAGGAATTATCAAAATGAGCTCGAAACTCTAGATTTGAGTTAAGGATCATAAATTAACACAGAGAAATACAACTTTAACAACAAAGACCTGTTTGGAGCCCCAGTTGGAATTAAAAAAAAAAAAAACTTGAACAGAGGGAGTGATAAAGTCTTCCTTCTTTTGCCACCCTCTCTCGGTGGTCCCAAGCTTTCTCATCTCCCACCTCACAAGACTGTATCAACTGCTTTGAGACTTTTAGAATAAAGATCCCCAGGCATATCACTGCTGTCACCCTGTGAGGATTTCCCCAGTGCTGGGTTAGACTAAGACAGAATCCTTCCAAGGCTTCCAGGGCCTGTGTACTGGACGGTCAACACACAGAGCCTCAGAGCCCACTTTGTTTTTCCTGCAGTTGGGTATGACCCCAGGGACATGACCCTTGAGAGTGCTGACACTTCCTGAAGCCAGTGACCCTCCCCCTGGGCTTCTCCCTCCCTGGGTCTCAGAATCTTTGAGGCCAACTTGTACCCTCAGAAGTGTTTCTGCTGAAGGACACGTAAACAGCACTGTGGATTTGTGTCCCGCAGTCTGCAAAACTGCCTCCCCTGAGTGGGGTGAGGAGCTACTGAAATACTGAAATCATTGAAACTAACAGAAGCCACAGCTCATGGTGCTGGGAGAAAACTGGGAAGGACGGAGAGGTGAAGAGGCTATAAAGGCCCAGTCGTGAAGGCGACCATGAGCCAGGATGTCCTGAAGTCGCAAAGCTGACCAATGCTGAGTGCCCTAAAACCTGCCACTCCTGTGCCCATCTTTTCTTTCAATGGACAAAGTCTTCCCCTGCTCTTATGTGCCTGGGCTGGAAGGGCCTTTGACTTATAACATGAAGCAGCCTCCAGAGCCTCTTGGGGCAAGTGATGGTCAAGGAGGCTCTGCCTAACCCCACCCTGCCCTTCCCACTTGTCAGAGGACCAGGAATTTCAGTCTTCCAGCTCCTGGGCTGATCTAGTGACTTGTAACAGGATTTCGCTGGAACTGGAAGGTGTTGAAGACAGGAAGTACTCCTGGGTTTCTTCACCCAGCTGAATGCCTAGTTCCTGGTCTTATTACACGGCTTACATTCAGGATAAGAAGAGGCGTTTGGAGCTTTACGCATGACCTCTTAGCAGAGGTTTCTGTTCAGGAGCGAAGAGGTAAAAAGAAAGCAGTGTCTACTAAGTCCTTTTCCAAGAGTCTCAGGAAATTCTCATGAAGACCCTCTCAGGTAAGGACTGAGGGGAAATGCCTTGGTTTAATATTGAACTTTGCCCTTGACACTTTTCGTTTATGGAGGGCATATACATATTGTCTGCTCAAGGAAGCACTGTAGTTCTTATCTAGACTTTATGTAGAATGAGTATATATAAAACCTAAACTTGGTCCTTAAGCAAGGGGTTACCTCTCAGAGAAGGCCTATGGGAAGGTTTCTACCAAATTCTGTGGTGCTGCCATTGCTCCAAGGATCCCAGGTGGTGCCAAGTTTGAGTACTCGGCTGTTAACCGAAGGTTAGTTTTTTGAACCCACCAACCTGGCGAACTGCTTCTGTTAAGATTACAAACCAGGAAACCCTATCGGGGCAGTTCTCCTTTTACACTGGGCCACAATGACTCAGAAACCCACTCAATGGCACCTAGCAATAACAACAGGAAGCCGTTGCCCCCCATGTGCTTGAAGTGCCTCTCTGGGGAAGGTTGGCCTTCAGAGCCAGCTCTTGGCCACACGGGAACTGAGGCTCATGTTTTGTTACCACACCTTAGTTTCAGTCAATAAATTTATTTTCCAGTTTATTCACGAGACTTAACTGCAGACATCTCTCAGGTATTGTCAAAATTAATTCCATTCTCTAATAATGATTTGCCAGGATGTATTTCCAAGCGTTTCCAAGAGACTGGAAAAACTTTCCAAAGAGGCTTGTCCAGCGCCATGTTGTGCAATAACTACAGTGTTGACGTAGTATATTAACCACATAGTTTCCACGTTTTCTGCTTTCCTTAAATAACAACTGAAGTTCCAAGTCTACCACCTGAAGTACTTCCCTTAGTGTTTCACTTAGAAGTCTGGTGGTGATGAATTCTCTCAGTTTTCTTTCCCCTAAGAATGGCATTATTTGTGCTTTACTCCTGAAGGTAATGATTGGACATAGAATTCTGGGTTAGTATTTCCATCTTTCAGCGCTGAAAAAATGTTGTTTCACAATCTATTTTTTTGGCTTCCTTGGCTTCTGATAGGGAATACAGAGTCATTCAAATTGTTTTTCTCAGGTGAAATGTGTTTTCTGTCTACCTCCTTCCTGAGTATTTTCTTGACCTTTGTTATTCCACAGTTGATTATGATGTATAGTATTTTTATGCAAGTAACCCATGTTCTATATATATATCTGTGTGTCAACACTTTTTCCCCTCCCGGGTATGTCTGTAACTACAGTATACTGTTTCTTTTCTTTTTACACGCTGCTGTTAAAAAAAAAAAAAAATTAGAGTAATGTACTTACAAATATACTTGGGATGTGGGGTAAGGCCCACTGGGTTGGCAAAAAACCCATAACCTGCAGAATATTTTTGTGCAAATTCAGTATTGGGGCATGGAATTCTTTAACTTGCTGTGCTTTGCTGAACTTCTTGAATCTGTAAGTTTATGTCTTTCACCACATTTGGAAAGTGTTCAGCCAGTATTTTTTCAAATACTATTTTCTTCACCACACATTTTGTCCACTTCTTCTGGAGTTCCAATAAATAGGCTTTTTGTCTAGTTCTTGAGGCACTGTCCATTTTTTTCCATACTTTCCTCTCTGTTTGCAGAATGGATATTTTCTACTGATCTATTTCAAGTATTTAGTTTTTTTCTCTGTCATCACCATTCTGCTATTGTGAAAATATCAACTGAATTTTTGATTTCTACGATTGTACTTCTAACATGTAAAATTTTCGTTTGCAAATAGCTCCTATTATCTTTCCATTTATTTAAAAAGTGTCCCTGTTATTTCTTGGATTAGAATAGCATTTTAAAATCTGTTTCTTACGATTTTGAGAGTACAAGTCCTGCTTAAATTTTATGGAGAATTTTTTTTGTTTTTAGCAGTGAATTGACCCAGTTATGTTCAGGCTCCAAGTTCTGTCCCATCTTCTGTATTCTGTGGTTCAAATGTTAGTTCAATTTTTGAAGGCTTTGCAGGTGTATTTAGGTCTAACCTATGTGAGCGCCACTCAGAATGGAACCTTGATGGCATTCTAACCCATAGTGCGGGTCTTAAAGGATTTGATAATGCTTCTTAGGGTCAGGGCAATGGATACGCACCTGGGGGGTGAACCAGGAGTTCATAGCAAGTCTGCAGAATCTCTTTCTTGCACAGCCTCCTCTTTCTCTTTCTCTTCTGCTCTCTGAGTTCAGAAGGAGTGCTTTCCTGGTCCACTGGCGGGAATGCTGGGGCTTTAATCTCCTCATTCTGTTGTGCACATCAGTGACTGGTTCTGCCTATGGGGCCAAAGCACTGGACAACCAGCCAAAAGGCTGGCACTTTGAACGTGTCAAGAAGTGCCTCAGAAGATAAGCCTGGCGATCAGCTTTTGAAAAGTCTCAGCCTTTGAGGTAGAATTGACTAGGTGTCAGTTAACAGCAGAGAGAGAAAATGTAATGGAGCTTTCTCTACAATATTTGGTTCTTCCATACTCTGGTCAGAGAGAAGGATTCTCCTCTGCCAGAGTTTCAGGTGTCTGCCCACCTGCCCAGCTGCCTGTCTCTCTCCTTTACGGACCTTCTATCCCATTTATATGAGAGAGGGCTTCTCTCGGGGCTGTTTCTGTCCACAATGGGTGTGCAGCTGTGAGATTTGGGCTCATTTAATTTCAGCCTCTAGAATGTTCATACTTTATGTTCTGGCTCCGCCCTGCCCCCATCCACCTTCAACACTTTCCTTTGCAGAGTCCTGAGATAGTGTCCCATGCATTTGTCCAGATACTTAGTTGTCAGATACCAGCATAGCCACCGGGGGCAGTGCTGTTGTGGTTGAGTGGGGAGGGACTGTACACTGAAGGAGCTGCAAGACCTGGCTGCCTTGTGTGAGCAGGACAGGGGTGTGCTGAGGAGTGGGTGCTGAAGGTGCTGAGTCAAGGGGCATTTAGTATAAAGTTGGGTCAAGGAGAGTTTGTTGACAAGGATTTATTGCTGTAGCAAGGGTTCTGGAAATGGGTTTAATATGCTGTGGGATTGCTTTTGGAAGCTTAGAAAAGGCAATGGCCCACATTCTCTGAAATCGAAATGCCAGACCTGCTGTGTCACATGTTGGAAGAGGGATTAAAAGCCTCCAATATGTGGGCATGTCTGAGTTAGTCTTCTGTAAGACCATTTCTTGGAGGTCCTGAAGGACACCCATTTCATCAAAAGAATAAGGAATGCGGACATGAGGGAGCACCAGCAACACAGAGCTTACCAATATGTATACTTTGTAGGGAGTCCCTGGGCGCCACAAACAGTTAAGTGCTTGACTATTATCCGAAAGTCTGGCAGTTTGGCAGTTTGAACGTACTCAGAGGGTCCTTGGAAGACAGTCCTGGCCATCAACTACTAAAGGATGAAAGCCTTAAAAACACTATTGAACAGTTAGTTCTACTATGCCCACATGGGGTGGTCATGAGTCAGAAATGACTTGATGACAACTAACAGCAACAATCGTCTATAGGCTCAGGTTGTTAGTGGGAGCTGGGCTGCCTAGTAGCAATGCAAATCATGGGATCCCAGCTCCACAGAGGCCAGGTGGAAGTACTTAACCGTCAGAAACAAGTTGTGTGTGATTCCAATAATGGTCAGCAGGTCAGAGTAGTAGTTATCTATTGGGGCATAATAGATTGTCCCCAAACTTAGCAGGTGTGAGATAAATGGAAAATTAATATTCAACTCATTCTGATAAATTTGGAACTAGACAAAAATTTTGGTATCACTCAACATAGTTTTAAGGTGAAGGAATAAACTAGAAAATTTAAATAACTAGTATAAGTATAATAAGAGATTTTTCAAAGAATGATGATATAATTGCATACCTGAATAAAAGACAAATACATCAAAATCAATGGTTTGTCTCCAGTATAGACATGAGGGTCTCAAATTGGCAAGGGTGAGAAGGGCAGACCGTTCTCTTTCCCCTACTACTTGACTGGATCAAACTGTGTTCAAAACTGTAAAATATTTAGGAAAACATTGTTTTGACCAGAGCAGCAAAGGACCTCTATGACGAAAACTAATGTACTAAAATACATAAAATGAAACCTGAATATATGCAAAAAATATGCCATATTTTCAAATGAGAAGTCTTGTCAATTAAATGGAGGTCCCTAAAACTAATATATAAGTGGAATGTATTTCCAGTCGGAATGTTAAGATAGTTGTTTTTGAATTGTATACAGTAATGATATGCTACAAATAGTACAGTAGATAACAGAGGATGTTGCTGGTGTTAGGAGACTTGGAGTCCATTTCTGACTCATAGTGATCCCATTTCACTGCCCCACAGGGTTTTCTAGGCTGTGATCATTATGGGAGGAGAACAATAGGTCTTTCCCCTCAGTGCCCCCTGGTGGGTTCGACCTGCCAAACCTTCTTTGGATTAGCAGATGAGCACTTAATCACTGCAACACTGCGGCTGCTTTAAAAGGTATAGAGAAGAAAAACATGAAAAAGCAGGATACTAACAGGTGTCTACCTCTTCACGGAACAGAACAAATTGATATTACATAGCATAGAAACTGACAAGTCGAGCAATGAAACAAAATCTGCTAAGAAGTCACAATAACCATTGATACAAAGGTGGTATTTTGAGAAAATTATATTTATTTAATAAACAGTGCTGACTCAAGTGATCGTTCTGGGGGACAAAGCTTGCAAAAATGTGATACACAAATGATAGATTTGGAAAATCATGTGAAATGGAGATGACAAGACTTAATAACAATTTCCATTTTACACAGAAGGATAAAAGTTAAGCACTTGAAAAACGAGCAGTGAATTCAAACAGATCGTTCACAGCAAATCCACATGCCCAATAAACATAGTCCAAGTTGCTCAAAAACACTGGTAGTTAAGAAAATATCAAAGTCCCAATGAAACTGGCACAATTTAAAAATCAACACCATCTATGGCTAGCTGGGCTGTGGGGAGAAGGATACCCTGAGACATGGCTGGAAAGGTGCTTTAGGACAGCCTCTAGGGGAAAGACATGGCCATGGCTCTTTACTTTAAAAACATACTTTGAGCTGGAAATCTCACTCTATGGAGTCTATTCCACAGAAACAGATCCTGTAGTATACAACTGATAGTTATTATTAGTGTTGACCAAACATTGACTGTACATTGATAGTTGAATGATAGATAACTTATGGTAAAGCTACATCATCAATAAATGAGTTGTAGTAGTTGAGTGGGAAAAATCTCTGTGAAGTATTATTGAAGTATTACTGAAAAAATCAAGGTGCATGCAGAGAAGTGTATATAAAATGATCACATCTGGGTTAAACAATATCAATTGTTTGAATATGCTTGAATACCTGTTTATGTTTATGAGTGTGTGTAAGTCCGTGTGCTTGTTTAAGCAAGGATAAGAGAGACTACTTACCACATTGTTAACCTGAATTATCTTGGATTCACTTGCAGGAAAGAACAGGGGGAGGAGAGCTAGAACACGCAGGAAGAGTGGACTTAAAAAGCATGGATGATCATGTTTCCATTTTAGTAGTGTTATGTATGGATGAACAAATCTGTCTTAAAGGGAGAAAGCCAGAATGTTCCTTAGAAGCAAGGATGGCTTTGGCCATGTTTTCAAGAGGGAGGGGCCAGTCCCTGGAAAAGGACATCATGCTTGGTAAAGCAGAGGTCCAGTAAAAAAGAGGAAGACCCTCAATGAGATTGATACAGTGGCTGCAACAGTGTGCTCAAATAGAGCAAAGATTATTAGGATTGCACATGACCGGGTGGTGTTTTGTTCTGTGGTGCAAAGGGCCACTGTGAGTCAGAACTGACTTGATAGCTTCTGACAACAACATGTAGAAGTCCAGATAAAGTGTACTGAATTGATATCATCTATTTAAATTATTCATGTAAGTTAAAAGATCAAAAAATATAGTGTCAGTGCCATATCTAATGACTTAAAGAGAATCAAGGTAGAATATTAAGTGAAATAAGGGGCGAGAGCATTGTGGGTGGAGTGTGACCAGGCTTTCATAAAAGTAAACACCCCAGCAGATGTACTTGTGTACCTGTGACTGTGTGTATGCGTCCCTGCAGAGAGGTGTAGGGAAGGATACACGTGTGTCTATTACCATTGAATACCTTGTGGGAGCGGGACCAAATTACATATGAGGGTGGGACTCTGACATAAATTTTTTTGTCATACAAATCTGTGATCTTGCAAATGTGATAAAAAACAATTTCAGAGCTTTGGAAATTCATAAACATCATAGATATATGTATATTTTAACGTGTTTTGTTAGATATTTAAAATAGGTGAAAATTCTCCAGAATGACAGACAAAAGATTTGAATCACTGGAAGGACAGCACACCACAGAGAGTAATAATCAGATCCAGTGGATTTCTTGTTGTTCTTGGAGGCAGTGAGTTCTTCTGGTCTCTATAACTGGAAATGACCAAAAATAATTTTGGGAAGTCAGTAGAGTTACCCCTCAAACACGTCTTGCAAGCACACGTCTACAGCTAAATGTAGAAGGCTGGACGCCATGTGCGATTCACTAGGTAACTCATGCGCCTCTAGAAGATTCTCTTTCCCGGATATGCTGCTTCCACCTCCTCCCTGCCTAGCCCCACTGGATAATCCGCCTTTGTGCATTCTAGGTCCCATTCAGGTCTGAGCCTAGATCATAGAGGACATCAACTGGGAAGGTAGCTTTTAAGAAGAAAGATGTTGATGAAAAGATTTCAGAAAGCAGCACCTCCCCAGCCAGCCTCTCCCCAGCCTGGGAATACCAACCCCTCCCACCCTGATACCTCTGAGAATCTCTGATTTTTCGTTTTGGATCCTTAGGAGACTGCAGAATTTACCTGGTCTGAACACCTTGGTTCTTCTCTGCCTGTGACCCTCTGCCTCGCAGGAGCCGTCTCTGTCACTCTGAGGAATACACACAGGACAGACTGTGGATGGAGGTGCCCATCCTAGAGGCCCTGCCCTCCATTCCTCTGCCCCTGGGGGGTTCCCTGTGATACTTGTGGTCTCATTTCCCAGAGAGATGGATACACCCCTGTCATGTCCAGGGCTTCCCCAGACTTGGGATTTGATGTCGCGACTGAGACTGGGGCTTTGTGGTCCACTGTTGAGTCTGGCCCTGAATCTGCCCCTTCCCACCATTACCTCTGATCACCTGTGTTCTCGCTGTTCTCCCTGGGTTTGAAGCCTGTCCTCTCTTTTGGTTCTTTCACCTCAGAGGGCCTTTTTCTTCCAGTTCTTTGACCTCGCGACAGGTCAGATTTGACCACAGGAAAACAAAAAGAAAATTAGCAAGTTTGTTTGACATGTCAAGAACCGGAATGTACAGCTTGATTTAGGAGAAGAAAAAGTTCCAAAGCTCTACCCCTTCCCCTAGGACATGCTCTACAGGAAATATCCTGCAAGCCCTGGATCAACTCTTATCCAGAAACGGTTAACACCCAGGGGGATTTTTCTACACCACCTCCCATTTACATTCCCCTAATGTGGCAAAAAGGATGCATCCCAATCATAAACCCAAATTCACCGTAGGAGACCAGAAGACATGGCTGGGGTGAGTTCATTTTCCTTCAACCTGCCCTCCTCTCCTCCTACCAAGCCCTGTCTCTTTCTCTGCCTCTATAGTGCTGGGAAGGGACCCAGAGTTGTTTGTTTAGGGCTTTATGTCCACTGCTCACCTGCAGACATGTTTCCCACCAGCCTGACATCTCTCTTATTCCTTCTCCTCCAAAGAACTCAGTGACACCCCCTTCACCATCACACCTCAGCAGGGCCCCCCCCAATCCTCCCAAGTCCCACTGAAATCCCATTTCCCTTTCCCTATTTATGCTGCGCTCATCCTTAGGGTCCCAAGATCTCACCATCCAGATGAGGCCTGTCCTGTCCTCTCCTGGGTCAGGGGAGCCTCTGAGGGGACCTGGTGTCTGTGGTCAGCTATCTGGGGCTTCTTCCATCCAGATCCCCCTTAGGGCTGGAGTTCTCTGTGCACTTGGGTTGGGAGGGTTGGGGTCACAGTGGAAGGAGGGTATGATCTTCCAGGGGGGCTGGGTTAAACGAACCTGAATGGAGGTCTCTCCTGAAGGGCCCACGTTTCCAGCCCAAAGGCCCTGCTCCTCCTATTCCTGGGGTTCTAGAACGTCTTCAGGCGCTTCCCCCTCTGGCCTCGGTGGTGTGCCTGCTCCTTCTGCAGCCTGGTCTCCTGCCTCTTCAGCCTGTCCAGCTGGTGCCTCAGCCTCTTCAGTTCTTCTCTCTGCTTCTCCAGCTGCTCCTCCAGGCGTCTGCAGACTGCTCTCTTCTCCCTCACCTCCCTCTTCTTGGCCGCCATCAGGCAACACCTGGCCAGCTGGTGGCAGCGTCTGGGCCTGCGCTGCACTGAGCCTGGCAGCCGCCTCTCCAGCAGCTCTTCAAAGAAGACCCGGCAGCTGAAGCCCTGAGTCACACCATGCTCCGCATGGGCCACGAGGGCCTCCCCGAACTCGAACACGCGGCAGCAGGCCATGCAGCGGAAGCCGCGCTCACGGGTCACCAGCCACTCCGGGGTGGTTGCGCGGGGTCTCTCCCCATCCTCCTCCCCTTGGTCGGTGGGCTCCTGGGTACAGGTCTGGGGCCCCTCCTGCCAGGGCTCCAGGGTGCTGACCAGGGACTCAGTGTTGGCCAGACTGGGGGCAGAGCCGATGGTGCTCTCCTCAGAGAGCTCGGCTTCAAAGACCTGGGGCATCTTGCCCACGGGGGCAAAGGAGGTTTTGGTCTGCCAGGAGACCGCCACCCCCTTGACCGTGCGCACCTTGGTGAAATATGCACACCTGACCCATGGCTTTCCTGGGGCAGCCCCGTAGCTGGAGGAGTGAGAGGTCTGCTCGGTGGAAGATGACAGAAAAGAGTTCTCAGATTGTTTTGGAATCTTCCTGGGCCTGGAGCTTCGACTTTTTTCATGGCATGTTGTTGACTGTTGCACATTTTCCTCTTGGATAGAGACCTCTGAGAATAGAGAGTCAATTTACTTGAGCTTTCAGGGTCCTTATTCTCACCTGTGACCTCAAATCTTTGGTCATAGGGACCCCTGGAGGCCTTTCCATCACCACATCCTCAACCTCTACAGACCCCATGGTTTCTTTCTTCTTCCCCAGAGACCCACCACCCTTGGGGGCACTGCTGTGGAAGACAAAGTCTCCATTGTAAAGTGGCACTGTTTATGGTAGTTCATTTTTTAAGAAGTTATTTTTCTTTAATTCCACATTTATTGAATTCCAATGAATTTGTTCCTTTGGAACTTAGAAATGACCTCATTCCCATGAAGCTTCATAATAAATGTGTGACTTGATGTTTTGTATGCGGGTGATATTCTTAGTAAATTTGGAGGGTAAACACTCCAGAGCAATGGTCACCTCTTTTCATCCTCTTTTTACTGAAAGGCTTTTTATAGAGGAGTTATACGTAAAGAGAAGAATGTGTATATTTAGTTATGATTCTTACATGTATACCTCTTCCTTGCACCCTTCTTAACCCAGCCACAGTAGAAGATGAAAATTGTTTTTCTCAGAATAGAAGCCCAGTCCTTAGTAGATGAAGTGAGGCAGAAAGAGATGGCCGTATCTGAGAACCTTGATGCGAGAACTTCAGATGGAGAACACACAGCCTCCTCCGCTGTGTATGTCTCAGTGGGTTGTCTGTGTCAACCTAAAGGTCTGTGTATGTTTCTGAATCTGTGGGAACGACTGCAGAGTTCAGGATGCAGAAAGAGATGGAGCTAGGTCGGGTGCGTTGGATGGAGGGAAAGCTTGAGAGAGAGACAAGATTCAGAGATGGAACATGCCAGCAGTGTGTTAGAAGGATACAGAGATCAAGGAGGGAGCAGAAAGCAGGGCTCAGCCACTGAAGGGCAGAATGGGGCAGCAACCAAGAAGACAAAGCGGGGGCAGACTAGTCGGAGAAAGAATGGATAACTAAGAATGATAGCAGAAACTGAGGTTAGCTATAGTTGGAATTTTAAAATTCTTTCCTGCTAGACTTTGAAAATATAATGCTAAATGGAATAAGTTAGTATTTGCCCTAAGTATAGGGCAAATACTGTACGATCTGACTTACATGAAATAAGCAAATATATAGAAAGCAAGGATTATTGGTCGTTGCCAGGTGTGGGCAGGGGGAAGGGGAAGTTTTTCCACTGGGGCATTGAGGTTATGTTAATGGTTGTAGAAAAGTTTGGAGAAGGATATTGAGAATGGTTATATGACTTGAAGAATGTAATAAGTATCACTGACTCATACATTAGAAATTATTCAGTTATGTTTTATGTATATTTTCAAGACAATTTAAAAAAATAAAACTTTGCAATTACAAGAGAAAAAAAAAAGATCTATACTATAGCTGTCTTTACCTAGAAGAAATGTTAAACCCTTAGGTAAAGATGGTCAGGAGACCTTGGAGGAGAAGGGAAATCCCTAGAGCTAGAGGGGCAGGGCCTTCCTGGACCTTCTTCTGCCTGAGTCCAGGCTGAGGACTGTGGCAGCTTACATTGACTGGGAACCTTGAATGAATGTGTCGTACTGTGCTCCATCACACCACCCACTCCCAAAACCTCCTGATAAATTTGATATATTTTTTTAATTCGCATGATATATTAATTCATTCTCATGAAAAAATTAAGTACAAGTCTCTGTAACCACCCTTCTCCCTGGTTCTACACCCACTGCCCCAGTTGCCCACCTGCGTTCTTTCCACTAACAAAGCAGGAGAGTTCACAAATCTGACTTGTCTGCTACTGTTACGGAAAGCCCCTCAGATGACAGTAGAATTCTATACTTCGCTTACATATTTATTCCTTCGTTTATTTATTCACACTATAATTTCTTACTGTTTACTAATGGACAGGAAGTTTTTTCAGGTGAAAGCCTCGGTGATCCCTTGTGGTCCTTGTTTCCGGAGTGAATCAAACCCCTTGCTGCCCAGCACCCATCGCACAGACTGAATTTTCCTCCCACCCTTACCTCGGGCCTTAGAAAAAGGCCTCTTCCTCACGTATTGCCGCTCCATTCTGGCTGGGTGAAGATGAACCACGAAGGATGGTCACCGGCAAGATGTTTCTCCTCCTCCCACGTAGAGATGATGTCCCAAACTCTCACAAGTTGGGGACCTTGATTTAGGCAGAACCGTTTGTGATTTGGTATCCAAAGTCGCTCTCCCACAGGAGACCTCAGACCCACAACCTCTCCAAAGAGCAGTTGGGATCTGAGTGAGCACCAAGGTTTCCAGTAACTCTAGTGTGACATCATCGCTGACATCGCTCAGTTCCAAGGGCCCAGTTTGAATCTAAACAGCGCACTAGGAAAAAATATGGCAACTGTTGTGGGAGAGGCTAGGAGGCTGGGAGGAGGGAAATTATATCTTAAAAATGAATTGAAATGTTCACTTAAAGAAGTCAACATCTAAGAGGAAGGAAACTGTGAGTTGAGGAAATAGAAGAGTATAATGAGTCGCTATTTCTCCCAAACCTCTTCTCTGGCCCTGAATCAAATCTCTCCAGCCCTAGAAACACAATGTCCACTCTGAACACCTCTCAGGCCCCCTTTGCCACTTAGGCTTCACACAGGCTGTTCCCTCTGACTAGTAGACGTTCTCTCCCTTCCTGTTGACTGGTTCCTCCTCCAAGGTACCCAGTCTGTGCTTCTGGTTTATGTATTCAGAGGACCTAGTAATCTTTTAGTAATCCTCCATCATAGCACTGAGTCATAGGAGATGCTCAATTTCCAATTTGTGTCTTCCAAATGTGTTGTAAATTACTTGGGCACAAAGATGAGGTCTGCCTCATATTTGGCAGTCCCAGAAAGTGAGACAGAACCCCACCCATAGGAGATACCCAATATATATCTATTGATTAAATAAAAGAAAACTCTTCCAAAAGACTCACCCTTCGTAGCCATCCATGTACAATGGAGTTTTTGGTCTGTTGCCTGGAGGTACCATCACTCAGTGGTGGTGTCTAGGCCACTCTCTCTTGACCTCCTGACTCTAAACCCTGTGAAGCCTCTTGGCCTGTCCACACGCTTCTCCCTTGGAGCCACTAAAAAGGGTAGGATTACATCATCACAGAAAAGCACTGAGACTCCAGACGTCTATGGTCAACCTGCCTGGGAGGCTTAGGAGAGCCCTCGGGGAAAGGTCCACTGTCCTCTGCTTGATCTCCTTTTTTGTCCAGGGGGCAATTAGAAAAGGAAGAAGCAAATTGTTGAAACATTTTAAGGCAGGGTTTGGGAAGTTGTGCTTGATAGGTAGAGGAGAGCCTGAGGATTTGAAGGAAAATGAAAGATGTCAGCATGGGAGCAGAGGGCTCGCTTTGTGTGACGACAGATGGTAGAATGTGGGCAAGTGGTTGGAAATATATATAAAAAAGAAAATCTCCTAACCATCCACTCGTATTTCAAAATTTAGGTCAAGCATCACTTCCTGGTGGAGCCTTTCCGACCCTACACCTGGTAGAATTTCCCAACCGTGCTCCACACTCTATTGTATTTAAGAAACGCTTCTGCCACAACTAGGGACAAACTTGATTGCATTTACATGTTGTGATGGATAGCAAAAATGGCCACATGTTCTAATATGTATGTATCCATACATATTATATGACCTACAGCTCCCTTTCTGAAGAGCAAGATTCCTCCTCCAGTCCTTGAATTTGGACTGATCTATGATTCCTTTGGCCTTTGGGACAGTGTAAAGACCAATAGAAGCAGAGACCGAATATAATTAGACACATCGTGACTTGCTCTCTTACCAAAAATGAAACCCATCACTCTCAAGTATATTCTAACTCATAGTGACCCTGAAGGACAGAGTAGAACTGCCCCATAGGGTTTCCAAGGCTGTAATCTTTACAGAAGGAGAGTGCCATGTCTTTCTTCCGCAGAGCAGCTGGTGGGTACAAACTGATTACCTTTCCTTTAGCAACTGAGCCCTTAACCACTGCACCACCAGGGCTCCTCCTTGCCCTCTTGCTGCTCTTCAAACACTGAGAACCCATGGGAACAGCCCAGGCCACCCTAATAAATGACAAGAGACCATTAGAGAGAGAATCCAGCTGAGAAGATTTCAGGCCCTCTGCCCGCCAGCTCACATGGTGGCTGATTCCAGATACATGAGGGCGCCCAGCCGAGAGCGGCTGAGTCTGCCCCAGACCAGAAGAACCCCAAACTGCCAACCTGCAAAACTGTGAGCGAAGTAACTGCTTGTTCTTTTAAGGCACTTCATTTTTGGGTCATTTGTTATACAGCAATTGATAACTGATTTGTTAACTGGGCTGTTTCTCTCACCAGACTGCAAGGAATCTTTTCTTAATCATTTCTGTATCAACAGTATCTGGCAGAGGGTTGTTCATGTGGTCATTAGACAGTAGAAATTTCTTCATTTACATAATTTAAAAGTTTCTATCATTATGTTTTAACTTTTATAAATAAGATATGGCTGGATTTGCAAGTCTAAGCTGAGTGTACATGTTTTTTCCTTAGGTATTAATCCCTTTTTCTTGCTATTACTCATACATTTAGACATAATTCCAATATTATACTTCATATTCACTGTTCTTTTTTTTATTATTATTATTCTGCCTTTCCTGTTTCTTTTTTTATTGGAATGATGAAATTTCTCTTACTTTCTTTTTCCTTCTAGCGATTTGAAACTTGTATTTTCAATTCCTATTCTTTTATAGCAAACATGAGATCTTTGAGCATTTTAATATTTGGTATATTGTATCAAGTTCATATCTCAGTTCTCCTCTCAAACAGTAATTTTTTGCTAGCTGCCATTTAGGTGACTCCGACTAATGGTGAACTTAGGTAACACAGAACTAAAGTTTGCCAGGTCCTGTGTCATCCTCACAAGTGCCAGCAATTTAGATTCCATCATTATGGCTAATGTGCCAGTCCATCTCACCAAGGGTCTCCTACAGCCTTGTTGGCCTTCTTCTTCACCAACCATGATATCCTCCTCTAGGACTGATTAATCTCTCCTGATGACATGTCCAAAGCAAGTGAATTGGACAGTATTCTCTTGTGATCTGTAAGGGTTTAATTGGCTAATTTTCAGAAGTAAATCTCCAGGTCTTTCTTCCTAGTGTGTCTTAGTCTTGAAGCTCCACTGAAACCTGTCCACCATGGATAACCCTGTTGGTATTTAAAATACTGGTGGCCTAGCTTCCAGCATCATAGCAACATGCAAACCACCACAGTACAGCAAACTAAGAGACAGGCAGTGAGCCGAACAGGGTATTGTCGTTGTTAGGTGTCATCAGGTCAGTTCTAATTTATCGTGACCCTATATACAGCAGAACAAAACACTGGCCAGTCTTGTGCCATCCTCACACTTGTTATTATGCTAGAGCCCATTGTTGCAGCCACTGTGTCAATCCATCTCACTGAGGGTCTTCCTCTTTTTCACTTTCTACTTTACCAAGCATAATGTCCTTCTCCAGGGCCTGGTCTCCCCTGATAACATGTCCAAAGTATGTGAGACAAACACTCACCATCTGTGCTTGTAAGGAATATTCTGGCTGTACTTCTTCCAAGACAGATTTGTTTGTTCTTCTTGCAGTCTGTGGTATATTCAATATTGTTCACCAACACCATAATTCAAAGGCAGCATTTCTTCTTCAGTTTCCCTTATTCATTGTCCAGCTTTCACATGCGTATGAGGCGTTTGAAAATGTCATGGCTTGTGTCAGGCACACCTTAGCCTTCAGAGTGACATCTGTGCTTGTCACCAGCTTAAAGAGTTCTTTTGCAGCAGATTTGCAATACATCATTTGATTCCTTGATTGCTGCTTCCATGAGCGTGGACTGGGGAACCGAATAAAATGAGATCCTTGATAACTTCAATCTTTTCTCTGTTTATCATGATGTTGCCTACTGGTCCAGTTGTGAAGATTTTTGTTTTCTTTATGTTGAGGTGCAACCCATACTGAAGGTTGTAGTCTTTGATATTCACCACTAAGTGCTTCAGGTCCTCTTCACTTTCACCAAGTTTGTGTTATCTGCATATCGTAGGTTGTTAATGAATCTTCCTCTAAGCCTAATGCCACGTTCTTCTTCATAGAGTGCAGCTTTTTGGATTATTTGCTCAGCATACAGATTGAATAAATGTAATGAAAGGATAGAACCCTGACACAAACTATTCCTGATCTTAAACCACATAGTGCCCCTTGTTCTCTCTGAAAAACTGCCTCGTGGTCTATGTACAGGTTTCAAATGAGCAAACTTAAGTGTTCTAGAATTTCCATTCTTTGAAGAGTTACCCATAATTTGTTATGATTCACACAGTATAATGCCATTTCATAGTCAATAAAACACATGGAAACATCTTTCTGGTATTCTGGTATTCTCTGCTTTCAGCCCAGATCCATCAGACATCAGCAATGATATTCCTCATTCCATACCCTCTTCTGAATCTGACTTGAATTTCTGTTGCAACTTCTTTTTTTTTTTTTAATAACTTTTATTAAGCTTCAAGTGAACGTTTACAAATCCAGTCTGTCACATATAAGTTTACATACATCTCACTCCCTACTCCCACTTGCTCTCCCCCTCTTGAGTCAGCCCTTTCAGTCTCTCCTTTCTTGACAATTTTTGCCTGCTTCCCTCTCTCTCTATCCTCCCATCCCCCCTCCAGACAAGAGTTGCCAACACAATTTCAAGTGTCCACCTGATATAATTAGCTCACTCTTCATCAGCGTCTCTCTCCCACCCACTGACCAGTCCCTTTCATTTCTGATGAGTTGTCTTCAGGGATGGTTCCTGTCCTGTGTCAACAGAAGGTCTGGGGAGCATGGCCGCCGGGATTCCTCCAGTCTCAGTCAGACCATTAAGTTTGGTCTTTTTATGAGAATTTGGGGTCTGTATCCCACTGATCTCCTGCTCCCTCAGGGGTCCTCTGCTGTGCTCCCTGTCAGGGCAGTCATCGATTGTGGCCGGGCAGCAACTAGTTCTTCTGGTCTCAGGATGATGTAGGTCTCTGGTTCATGTGGCCCTTTCTGTCTCTTGGGCTCTTAGTTGTCGTGTGGCCTTGGTGTTCTTCATTTTCCTTTGCTCCAGGTGGGTTGAGACCAATTGCTGCATCTTAGATGGCCGCTTGTTAGCATTTAAGTCCCCAGACGCCACATTTCAAAGTGGGATGCAGAATGATTTCATAATAGAATTATTTTGCCAATTGACTGCAACTTCTTTTTAATGATCTTCAGCAAAATATTACTGGGTTTTGATATTAATGATATTGTTTGATAGTTTCTTAATTTTGTTGAATCACTTTCTTTGGAATGTGCACAAACATGGATCTCTTCCAATCGGTTGGCTAAATTATTCGGCATAGACGAATGAGCACCTCCAGTGCTGCATCTGTTTGTTGAAACATCTCAACTGGTACCTGTCAGTTCTTGGAGTCTTGCTTTTTGCCAATGCCTTCAGTGAAGCTTGGACTTCTTCCTTCAATACCATCAGTTCTTGATGACATGCTGCCTCCTGAAATGGTTGAACATCGACCCATGCTTTTGTGTGTGTGTGTCTGTGCCGTGACCCTGTGTATTCTTTCCATCTTATTTTGATGCTTCCTGTGTTGTTCAATATTTTGCCCGTACAATCCTTCACTACTGCATCTCGAGGCTTGGATTTTTTCTTCAGTTCCTTTAGCTTGAGAGATGCCAAGCATGTTCTTCCCGTTTGTTTTTCTAACGCCAAGTCTTTGCACATGTCATTATCATACTTTGTCTTCTCGAGCCGCCCTTTGAAATCTTCTCTTCAGCTCTTCTACTTCATCATTTCTTTCATTACTTTACGTTCAAGGGCAAGTTTCAGAGTATCTCTGACATTCATATTGGTCTTTTCTTTCAGTATAAGGGCTGTATTTGAGGGTACCATCATTTTTATAACTTGCAAGTATCCTCTGTCAGGGTAGTTATTGACTATAGCTGCGCACCATCTAGTTCTTCTGGTTTCAGGCTGATGGAGTCCCTGGTTTATGTGGCCATTAAGGGAAGACCTGTTATTCAAGGAATTATACTTAGAGCAAAATTTGTATATTTATGTATAATTTAAAGCTTCTCCTTTAAGATTGCCTTTCCCTGAACAGAATGCTCTCACCATGTCATTATGAGAAATACTCTTTCAGTGTGAGGCAGAAAGAGATGTCCATATTTGAGAGTCCGATGGTACAAATCTCAGTAGCCAAGACACAACCACATCAACTGTGTGGGTGGGTGGGTTGTATATGTCAACATAAGGGTCTGTATTTTTCTGAGTATGAAGGTAGGATTGGCGAGTTAAGGAAGAAAGAGATGGAAGCATCTTGGGAGTGGAGTGCAAGCTCCGTGACAGAAGCTGCAGCAGGGGATCTCTCAAGAGGGTTTTAGAGGCCAGTTAGAAACCCAGGAAGCAAAAGGAAATAGGGCCAGTGGAGGGCAGCACTGGAGTAGTGGTGGGGGGCAGCAAAAATAATGGTAGTGGAGAGGGCAACAAAACTGCCCTGAAAGGAGTGGCAAATTAAAGATCCTAGACAAAATTCAGGTTAAGAAAAGTAGGAATGTAAAAAAATTCTATCCTTTAGCTCTCTTTGCTGTGAGGGTTTTTTAGGCCCTTCGGGAGATGTGGGGAGAAGACATAGGAGGAGAAGGGGAGTTCCTGAATCTAGGGGAGGAGTCTGCAAGCCATCTTCTGCCCTCAATGATGTGGGCTCTGGGCTCCTTCAACTTCTCACTCCCAGAACCTCCTGAGATATTTTCTTAATTCTTCACATAGTACATTAATATCATGTCATTAGAAAATATAATAAGTACGCTTCTCTCTAACCACCCTTTCCCCCATCGTATACTCTCTGCACTAGTTGTCCACTGGCTTCCTTCCTTTCCACCAGGTACAGAGCCTAAACAACAGAGTGCCTGGAAAGCTCTCGAACTCCCAGTGAATTCTGTAGCTTGTTCCCTCACTTATTCCTACATTTCTTATTGATATAAAAATTTGGTTAATTGCCTACCAAATGACAGGAAATGCTTTCGCAGGGCGCTCCTCCTTATGACCTTATCCATTCCCAATTCCTTCATCTTGTCCTATCATGGCTCTCTTTTCTGGTGGAAACCAGACCCTTTGTTCCGTAACACACATCAATCTGGGACAATTTTTCCTCTCACCCTTATCTAGAGTCTTAGAGAAAGGCCTCTTCCTTGTGTATCACTGTTTCATCCTCTCTGGGTGAAGATGTCCAATCATAATGATGTTCTGAAGGATCTTTATCCCTTTTCCCAGTTCTTCATGATGCATGACCGTTTGATGACTTGGGGACCCCGGTTTAGTCCAGAATTTCTGTGATAGAGTAGTTCCAGGTGCTCTCCCACAGGATCTCAGATCGACACCCTCTCCAAAAGAGTAGGTGAGATCAGCATGAACGGCATGGCTTCCATAACCCTGTGTGACATCATTCCTGACATTGCTCAGTTCCATGGGCCCACTTTAAATAGAAACACAGCAAAAAGAAAAATATGAAACAGTTCAAGTAGGAGCTTGAATACTGCCAGTCCCAGACTGGGAAAAGGGGGCTTAGATATAAAAAAGGAATTGCAACTTTTCTCTGCACTCCATTCGTTACTATCCCTTGGTGGGGAGAGAGAGAGTACAGGGAATCGTTACAGTGTGACCAGGAGTTGATTTGTCCAAAACTTCTCATTTGACTCTCTTGGAATCATGTCTCTCCGGCCCTGGTCATACAATGTCCGCTCTGAACACCTCTCAGGTCTCCTTAGCCTCTGAGGCTTCACACAGGCTCTTCCCCGTGACTAGATTTTCTCTCCCATCACATCTGATGGCCTACTCTCTGGTGAAGCATGGTGGTTAAGAGAACTGACCCCATTGGAACAGATTGGGCTTATGAGCTCACCATAAAATGCTAAGACTCAGGAATTTGTGGTCAGCCAGAATGGGAGGTTTAGGAGTTGACTTGGGGAAAGTCCATGACCTGTGCATCTTCCAGGCTCTGCTTTCACTCTGGAGCCCATTTAGAAAAGGAGCTGGTAAATGGAGACAGCATTTGAGGAAGCAATTAAGAACGTTGGGGTGGTGATGACTTCTCAGAGGAAAATAAAATTTTCAACAGGGAAATGCTAGGGTCTACTCTTGTATGACTCCAAACTATAAATAGGGACGAGTGGTTGGAAAACAGTAGAACAAAAGATGATCTGCATCTGGTCACAAATGTTTCAGATGCCTCAGTGGCTTCAGCCTGTCTCCTCAGACTTCTCTCTGGAGAAGACATGGGGCTTCCTGGACCCGGGCCTTTCGTCACGCCTTAACTATCCAATCGTATTCTCAACTTGGTTCAGACATCACTTCCCTAAATATCCTCCTGGTAGATTTCTTCACTTCTTGCTCCCTACTCCACTGTACCTGCAAAACCCTTTACCACAGCATAAAACACAATTGCATTTACTTATTGTGGTTAATGTAAGAAATGTCTACACAGTCATCCTCTCTCTGTGCCCATGCCTTCTATGAGACTCTGGAGTACCTTTCATTAGCAGTAGGAGTCTTTCTCCACCCCTTAGTTGGGGCTGACATTATTGTTTTGGACATTGGGATGGTAGAAAACCTGATAAAATGAGAGAGTTGGAAGACTTTACATTGAGACTTCCCTTTTGTTGCTCTTAAACCCTGAGAATTCATGGGAACATACTCAGGCCAGCCTGCTAGATGATGGAAGACCAATGGAGGGAGGATCTAGCGGTTTCACTGACTTGCTGTTATGAACTGGCTCCCAGCTACCTGGAAGCAAATTGTAGACACATGAGGAAGCCGTGTTGTGAGCCACTGAGGCTGGCCCAGATCAGAAGAGCTCCAGACTGACAACTTGAAAAATTGTGAGCTGGTAAATTGTCGCTCTTTTAAGACACGACAATTTGGGGTCATTTGTAACACAGCAATACATGACTGATACAACTGTTAACTTGGCTGTTTCTCTCACCAGGCATTGAGGGAAATTCTCTGAGTCATTTCATCATCAAGAGCAACTGACATAGGGTCTCACATATAGCTGTTATAGTGTAAATGTTTGCTGACTTCATGGATGAATGAATAATATGAATTGTAAGTGAATCAGCACAAATTCATGTGCGCAAGAAAACTTGATATTTCTTTAAATAAACTGAATTCCAACTCAGAGCTCTCGGCTTACAAAATTGGGGTAAAATTTTAACCTTACTTCTTTGTAGGGGTATATTTGGTGTTGGTTTATTTTCTAGGTACCCCGGGGTCTAAAGAAGGACCAAGGTTTGGAGATCTTTAACACACCCATCGCCTCAGCCTATGTGGGTGATCTCTCTAGAAGCATTGTCTCTGCTGCTTCCATTCCCAGATGGAGCATGAGAACCTTGGCAGGTCTGGGAACACCATAACGTGGTTTGTCTACTTGTGTGCCTGCATTACCCTTTGAGGTGCTGCCACCTACTCCAGGGCATTATCAAGAAGCAGGTCTCATCCCTTCCCAATGTGTAGGTGTCTGCTGTCTGACTCCCACTCTTCCCCTGGGTTCCAGTTCACTCAGTGTGATTACTCCAATGAGCTGAGACTCTTACAACACACTCTTCAGAGTCTCGAAGTTTCAGGGCTTTAACTGTGAGTCCAATTACCTCTTGAAATGAGGTAGGGAAGGTTGAAAAACATAGGAAGATTTTATTTTGAATTTAATGTTTCAATAAAATTTCTTGCCATGCGTTTTCAAATGGTTCTGCCTAACAATTCCCTCTGTTCTCTTACAAGATGCAGGACAATGAAGAGGGAATGTTTGTTGTGTCATAATCTCCAGAAGGATGCAAAGTGCACATGGGGTCCATTCCCCCCAATGCTCACACTTGAGCACCACACACACATGGACTCTCTGCAAGTGTTACTGAGTCCCTCACACATCTACAGTGAACAACTTTCAGATTCTCATAAGCAGGAATTATTTGTGTCCTAAGACGAGGAACTCCTTGGAGACCCTACTGTGTCCTACAGGGTCACTGTGAGTCGGAATCGACTGCATGGCATCGGGTTTTGTTTTTGCTTTTTGGGGGGTTGGTTGATGTCAGCTGCAGGATAGAGTTTAAAAAAATGTTGACAGCATAGCAGGTAAAACCAACCAAATGAAACTGAAATGAAATGTCTTTTTCACACTTACTGACCTCACAGTTCCTTCAAAGTGTTTACTTTCCACTGGGTTCAGAGGCGAGAGACACAGCTTGGGACACCTCCAAAATGATAAGTCTCCCTCCTGATGTTAGGTAACATTACATACTGTTTGGCTGGTTTATCATCTGACTGTTCCACAAAAATAGAAGGCCCATGCAGGCAGGACCTTTCTGCTGTGTTGGTCAGAGTATCCTGGTTCCTGGCACCTAAGAAGCTTCCAAAAATGATATGTCTGATTGAATGAGTGGGTGGGTTTTTATAAAAACCATGGAAGTGTTCTGTTTATGTAGTTACGATAGTGAAAACAGGCATAAGGAAATGGAGACTAGGACTCGTATAACTCAAAGTTATGTATAATGAAAACAGAACTTGTTAATGAAGAGATAAAAAAATAAGATGTGTTAATAGAATGTACCCCTTCACTTTGGCTGGAGAGAGAGGTGGTAAAATTGGGTTGTTTTCGCCTACTGATTCATAGGTTGTATATATTTAACTGAAATGTTAGTCTTTCGGGAGTCACAAATATTTCTACTGAGATATAATTCACCCGCCATAACATTGCCTTTTATAATGTGCACAATTCTGTGGTTTCTAGTATATGGACAGAGTTGTGCAACAATCACCACTGTCTAGCTTCAGGATATTTTCAGTACCCTGTAAATAAACGCCCTGCATATTAGTAGTCATCCTCATTACTCCTTTCCTTCAAGACGTACCAACTGCTAATCTACATTCTGTCTGTGTTGGTTTGTCTGTCCTGGATATTTCATGTAAATGGAATCATGCACCATGCGGTCATTTCTGTTTGGCTTCTTTCACTTAGCATAACGTTCTCAAGGTTTGTCCATATTGTGCCATGTATTAGTACCTGATGCCTTTTAATGGCTGAGTAATATTCCATTTTACGAGTATACCACAGTTTATCTGTCAGTTCATGACTTGGGGATTCTCTCCACATTTTGGCTATTTATAAATAATTCTGCTATGAAAATTCTTTTGTAAGTTATTATGTGAACGTGCTTCAGTTGTCCTGGATGCATACCTAGGAGTGGGATTGCTATGTTGCATGCTAACTCTATATTTAACTTTCTGAGCAAGTACCTAACTGTTTTCCAAAGCGATTGGATCATGTTACATGTCCACCAGCAATGTATGAGGGTTCCAGTTTCTCCACATCCTCACCACTTGTGTTGTCCATCCTATTGATTTGAGCCATCTTAGTGGTTTTGAAATAATAGTGCGTTTTGGTTTTGATTTGCATTTCCCTAATGACTAATGAGGTTGAGCTTCTTTTCATGTGATTATTGACCATTTCTCTATCTTCTTTCGAGAAATGTCAATTCAAATCCTTAGCCTACGAATTTTTCTTCAGATTTTTACCTGTATTTTTGCTTTCTTCATATAGTTTTTGATATGCCTAACATCTATATCTGTATCTTACCAGTTTTAACCTTCACAGCTTTGGGATTTTTAGAAAATCTTTCTCTTTTACCAATAAAAAGCAAAACAAAATCTCTCATAGTTTCTTCTGAAATTTCTATGGTGGCATATTTTACTTTTGAATATGTGATCCTTTTGGAATTTCGTTTCCTGAAAGCTGTGAGAAAAAGGATGAGAATATTTTTACAGGTGATCTAAATGATTACCAAATTGCTGCAAGCACTCCTTTTTGCCTTTTTGCATAAGCCATATCTTAACTGCATTTTCCCATATTCCATGTAGAAAAGCATTTTTACAGAAGGAGGCCTGCCATTTCCAGCCATTTCATTTTAAGGTTTTGCTTTGCTGGAATAGAAATCCCTTCGATACCTTTTCTACACATATTCTCATAGCCAATAAAAATTTTGTGTGAGTAGGACTCCTGTGAATTTATAAGATGAAGTTGAATTTTATAACTGGTTCCATGTGGTGCACCCAGCAGAAGGACAGACAGAAGCAGTAGCTCCAGAGGGAACAGAAGCTATAAGAACATGAGCCTCTAGAGATTTGCTGCTGCATTTCACAGAAAGCTCTAGACTTTTCTTTATAAGCTTATCATTATATATGGCCATCACCTTAGAACAGACGAGAATAGTGCTTTTTAAGTGAGGCATTCAGGACAGGACTGGAGAAAAATGTAGAACAAAATCCTAATTCAAAAAAAAAAAAAAACCCAGAATTGCTAGCTTGACAGAGACTGGAGAAACCCTGAGAATATGACCCCCAGACATCCTTTTTTAGCTCAATAATGAAGTCACTCCTGAGGTTCACCCTTAACCAAAGATTAGACAGTCCCATAAAACAAAATGAGACTCCTGGGGCATACCAGCCCAGGAACAAGGACTAGAAGGCAGGAGAGGACAGGAAAGCTGGTAATAGGGAACCCAAGTTTAAGAAGAGAGGGTATTGACATATCTTGAAGTTGGTAAACAATGTCGTAAAACAATATATGTCCTAACTGTTTAATGAGAAGCTACTTTGCTCTGTAAACCTTCATCCAAAGAACCCTTAAAAACAAAAGTTAGGCATTCAGAAGGAGGATGTTCATTCCCTAGGAAATAGTTAGACTTATGTGTTCTGGTGAACATATGTACCCATTTCTATTGGGTATGTATCTAGAAGTAGAATTGCTGGGTCATAGAATATATGGATGTTCACAGCTTTAGTAGATATGGCCAAAGCATTTTTAAAGTGGTTGTACCAAATTACACTTTCACTAGCAGTAGAATAGAATTCCAGTTGCTCCATGTTCTACCAAATAGTTGGTGTTTCCATTTTTTTTTTATTTTAGCCATTCTGGTGTGCAGGGTTAAGATCACATTGTGAGTTTTTATTAGAATTCCTCTGATAACTGATGTAGTCCCTTTCCATATGTATGTTGGCCATACAGAAATCTTTTAGAGAGCGTTCAAGTATTTACTTGGCTTTCTATTGAATTCTTTTTTTTCTTTATGAATCATCCTTTGTATATTCTAGAACCAAGTTTGTAGTAGGATGTATGTATTGCAAATAACTTCTGCTTCCACATGAATTCACCCTTGTAGCTTGTCATCATCTTTCAAATTAAAAAGCATGCCTTTTACAAAAACAGGCAAATGTATAGAAACGAAAGTTTATAAGGGTTCCCAGGGGCAGGAGGGAGGGAATAAAGGGGTGTTATTGCATATGGAAACTGAGTTTCTGTTTACAATGATTGAAAAATCACACTGATTAAGGGTAGGGTTGCACAACCGATTAATTCCTTTCAATAGTGTGTACACCTGTACAACTCGTTCACTTGGCAAAGGTTTGTGTTATATTTACATCAACAACAAAAATGTGTAGCTGCTGAGGCAAAATGATAGTACTGAATTGATGAGATGTATTCTTTTATTATACTCTTCTCTATTTTCTCATTTGTTTTTATAAGAAGTTACTGTTAAAATCAAAGGAAATAAAACGTTTGCATGATGAAAGTGGACAGCAATGACTATTCCACCCATTGTGTCCCTCTGAAGTTTAAATGAGAAACTACATGCCTCTAGCAGACGCCCAGCCTTACTTAGCACTCAGGAAATATTCATTTCTCCCTCTCCTCTGACTCATGGTCTTCTCCCCTTGTTTATTTGCTCTTTTCTGTTTCCAACTGGCTGCATATGACCACCAGGCTTCCTGACTCCATCATTCTGCTTTCCATACCAATGTTATTGTAACCTTGGGATCTTGGGCAGTGGTGAAAGTTACACACTGTCCCTGCTATTATGAAGGGGACAAGGCAGTGCAGGTGGGAGGGGCAGTGGGGAAATTCGGCCTAGAGAAAGGACAGACCACCTTCCAGGAACCACACTGACCTTCAGAGAGCTTTGTTGGCTGTGGTTCACCTGGCCAGCTTGTAGGCGTCAGGGTGCCCTAGGGCTCGGTGTTTAGTCCTCTCTCTCTATTGACACCCTCTGTCTAGAATGCCTCAGTGTGTCCACAGCCATTGGTCTGTAGCTGAGGACGTGAGATTTACACCTCCAGCCATTTCAGCTCCTCCTGGGTGCAGACTTATAGTCAAATATCAGCTTAAATCTCTGTATCGGCCTCTTCATGTATAAAATGTGCATTATAATGGTACATTCCTCATAGGGCTATCGTGCAGAACAAATATCTTAGGAAAGGAGAAGCCCTTACAAGAATCCCGGCACCAGCGCATGTACTCAGTAAGTGTTAGCTGTTAGTATTATTACCTGACATCTCCATGTGGATATCTAACAGCTATGCCATGTTATCAAGGCCACGAAACAATACTGGTCCCAACTCCATTCCACACTTATCAATGAATTTCCCAAGGCTTCAGTGATGGGAGTCTGTGTGTTTTTCCACACAATGGACATGGGTGTGAAAGGTTGGCCAGGGTCTTCATAATAAGCTGCTCCAAAGTTCATATGAGTGGCCATTGAGACAAGTTACAACCAACTAATGCGGGAAAAAAATAGAACCACTCCTAGCTGCTCATGCTAGTATTCTCAGTCCAGAATATCTGGTGAGGGCACTATTATGGACTGAATTGTGTAACCCCAAAAGGTATGTTGAAATCCTAACCACTGTACCTGTAAATGTGACCTGATTTGGATATAGAGGATTTTAAAATTATATTAATGAGGCCATACCAGTGTAGGGTGGGTCCTAAACCTAGTCCCTTCTGAGTTATAAAAACAGCAGAATAGACACAGACACACTCAGTAGGAGAGGAAGACAGACAACGGAGCAGATGCACCTACGAGACCAGGAACACAAAGGGTGGCTGGAAGCTGCTAGAAGCTAGAGTAGACATGAGCCATACCCTGAATTGAGGCAGGTAGCCTCCTGAACTGCGAGAAAATAAATTTTTATTCTCTAAAGCCACCCAACTGTGTTATCTTTTTTTTGCCTACGGCAGCACTAGGTAACTAACACACATACCTGTGCTTATAAATCCAGCCCAGTGTAAAATAGTGCTCTCCCCTCCGTGGTC
The DNA here is from genome assembly GCF_030014295.1 of Loxodonta africana. NCBI lineage: Eukaryota > Metazoa > Chordata > Mammalia > Proboscidea > Elephantidae > Loxodonta > Loxodonta africana. The sequence continues at coordinate 398,041 of NW_026974876.1, read as the reverse complement.
TAGCCCACCTGGATCCCGCTGTTTCCCTGTCAGTGTCCTCTGCTTTCACTGAGAGCTATGACAGAGTTGTCTTGATGCTGCTGCAGAGAAATTCACTTTATTTTTTACTTTGTCCACCTGGATCCCGCTGTTTCCCTGTCAGTGTCCTCTGCTTTCACTGAGAGCTGTGACAGAGTTGTCTTGATGCCGCTGCATAGACATTAACTTTATTTTTTACTTTGTATTTATGATTAACTAATATTAATTCTAATATTTTCTATGGTTTTTAAATTTTTCTGTGGAGACATTCCTATAATCTATGAATAATAAGAGTTATACGTTTTCTTTTTGTACTCCAGTGTTAAATATTTAATAGAAATAATGAGAGAGAGCATCCTTATTGCTAATGAATATTAAAGAGAATGTCCCATATTTCACCAGGAACTATCATGCTAGTTGTAGTTTTCCACATTCGGGAACTCCTTTTCTGTTCCATGTTTGCTCAGAGTTCTTATGTCTCAGTGTGGTTGGATTTTATCACTGCTTTTTCACCGTCTCTTGAGGTGAGCCTATGTCTTTTCTTCCTTAACCTACACATGTGGTGAATTAAATTGTTAAACCTTTAATGTTCACTCAAGCTTGCATCCTTTAAATAAACCCCTTTGATCATGGCGTATTACCTGCTTTATACCTTGCTGGATTTCTTTGCCAGCATTTTAGGTAGGTTTTTGCATCTCAATTGCTTACTATGCTTGTCCTGTAACTCCCCTTGTACCTTCCTTTTCTAATTTGGTATCAATATTAAAGTGGCCTTAGGGAACAAGTTGGGAAGCATCTCATAGTTTTCTCTTCTTTAATGACTGTGTACAAGATTGAAATGATCTGTTTTTTGCGTGTTTGCTGGAACCTGCCTGAAAGTGATCTACCAAACCCAAAACCAGTTGGCCATTGAGTTGATTCCATCTTTGTAGGGAGATCTTGAACTACTGACCCATTTTGTGTAGTGATTAAAGGCCTCTTCTGATGCTACTTTACTTAGAAAATTTTCCACTGCATGTTTTAGGCTGTTAGGATTTCATCTTTAAATATTATGTGGTTATCACTGTTTTCCGCCTTATCCAGGTCAATTAATCCCAGATTTTCCGTTTTCCTGAAGTGAGAGTGTGTATCTACTCCTGGTACCAATTCCCTAATCTAAGACTTATTTGCAAAGAAAGATACAACCCAGCCTTGAGTCCATAATGTGAGGTTACAGTCTCATATTATGTGATTTTTTTTGTAGTTGTTTTTTTGTTTTGTTATTTTTTTTCTTTTACATATTCCGTAATTGTTCTTTTTCTTAAAATTTTTTTATTTACTTTTTTTTTCTTTTTTCATTTCCCACCTATCTAGCAGTTTTAGGAAACCTGGTGGAGTAGTGGTTAAAAGCTACAGCTGCTAACTAAAAGGTTGGCAGTTCAAGTCCACCGGGCGCTCCTTGGGAACCCTATAGGGCAGTTCTACTCTGTCCTTTATGGTCCCTATGAGTCGGGATGGATTAGACAACAATGAGTTATTGGTTCTAGTGCTTTTAAGGTTGTGCATTTCAGGTTCAGATCTTTAATCTAGCTGAGAACCGACTCCGGGTTCAGTGTGGTGAGGTGCTCAGTTGCATCTGTGCATCAAGAGAAGGCGCGTCAAGAACTAGGGGAGGGGGCGGCAGGGATGCTCAGAGAGGGGCACCCGGGAGAGGTGCGGGGTCCTGGGCAGCCCTACCACAAGCTGGCGGGGAGCAGGAAAGAGCTGGCTTCAGGAGCCTTTTGTGACAGTCCCAGCCCACCCATCCCCACCCACACCTAAGACTGGCCAGACTGGCAGGTCCCAACAGAACTCGGGGACCCTAAGGCCATAGAGGGCGAGACCCAGGGTACATACCTGAGCCTGATCACAGCGCATATGATGGGATAGGAGGGCAGAGGAGGCATATGGGGACTTGGGTCCAGACAGTGGACACAGAAGGGTGAGAACTTGTGGTTAGCGTCAGGATCTGAACGTGGAGGCCTTCGAGATGCACTTCCTGGAGGAGAAGGTGAAGCCACAGAGGCCACACTGCCTGGCACCCACCCTGTCCCCTTCCCAGGGCCCCAGACTGGACTCACCGCCTGCGCTGCCCTAGGAGAGCTCCCCACGTGTGGTACTCTTAGTTTGAGGAGCAAGAGAGCCCGCCCTGGTCTAGGCTAGGGAATTTATTTCCTTTGCTCTCATCATGGGTGTGAGCGGACTCTTGTCTGCACAGACTAAAGACGAATTATCAAAATCAGCTCAAGACTCCAGATTTGACTTAGATATCATAAATTAAAACAGAGAAATACAACTTTAGCAATAAGTGCCTGCCTGGAGCCCGAGTTGCATTAAAAAACAAAAAAACCTGAACAAGGTCCCAGAAGGAGTGAGTGATAGGAGCCTCCTTCTTTTGCCGCCCTCCTGTGGTCCCAAGCTTTCTCTTTTCCCACCTCCCAAGACTGTATCAACTGCTCTGAGATTTTTAGAATAAAGATACCCAGGAATATCACTGCTCCCACCCTGTGAGGATTTCCCCAGTGCTGGGTTAGACTAAGACTGAGAATCCTCCAGAGGCTTCCGGGTCCTGTGTACTGGACGATCAACACACCGAGGTTCAGAGCCACTTCATTTTTCCTGCAATTGGGCATGACCCCAGGACATGTCTCTGAGAGTGCTGACACTTCCAGAAGCCAATGACCCCCTCACTGAGTTTCTCTGTCTTGGTCTCAGGATCAGTCAGGACAGCTTGTCACCTCAGGAGTGTTTCTGTTGAAGGAAACCTAAGCAGAACTATGGGTTTGTCCCTAACACCCTGCAAATCTGCCTCCTCTGAGTGGGGCGAGGAGCTACTGAAACATTGAAATCATTAAAACTAGCAGAAGCCACAGCCCATGGTACTGGGAGGGAGAGAGAGGTGGAGAGGTATAAAGACCCAGTTGTGAAGGCGACTAGCGGCCAAGATGTCCAAAGCCGCAAAGCTGACAGAAGCTGAATGGCCTCAAACCTGCTGCTCCTGAGCCCATTTCTTCTTTCAATGGCAAAAGCCTTTCCCTGCTCTTATGCGACTGGGCTGGAAGGGCCTTTGACTTATAACATGAAGCAGCCTCCAGAGCCTCTTGGGGCAAGTGATGGTCAAGGAGGCTCTGCCCAATCCTACCCTGCCCTTCCCACTCGTCAGAGGACCAGGAATTTCAGTCTTCCAGCTCCTGGGCTGATCTAGTGACTTGTAACAGGATTTCACTGGACCTCGAAACTTTGGAAGATGGGAAATACTGCCTGGGTCCTGGTCTCATTACAGAACTTACATACAGGATAAGAAGAGGAGTTTGGGGCTTGACACCTGACATCTTAGCAAAGGTTTCAGTTTGTTTAGGAGGGAAGAGGTAAAAGAAGGCAGTGTCTACTATGTTCTTTTCCATGTTTTTAGGAAATCCTCACGAAGAGCCTCTCAGGTAAGGAGTGATGGGAAATGCCTTGGTTTACTCTTAAAATTTGCCCTTGAGGCATTTTCTTCATGGAGGGCATGTAAAATGTTGTCTATTCAAGGAAACACTCTAATTCTTATGTAGACTTTGTACAGAATGACTATGTATGAAAACTAAACTTGGTACTTCAGCAAAGAGGTTACTTCTCAGGGAAGGCCCATGGGGAAGTTTGTACCAAATTCTGTGGTGCTGCCATTATTCCAAGGAGCCCTGGTGGTGCAAAGTTTAAATGCTTGACTGCTAACCGAAAGGTCAATGGTTTGAACCCACCCAAAGGCTCAAAGGAGTAAACATCTGGCAATCCTCTCCCATTAAGATTAAAACTCAGGAAACCCTGTTGGGACAGTATTGCCTTCACTCTGGGCCTCAATGACTCAGAAATCCACTCGATGGCACCTAGCAACAAGAACAACAAGCCATTGCTCCCAATGCGCCTGAAACGCCTCTCTGGGGAAGGCCGGCCTTCAGAGCCAGCTCATGGCCACATCGGAATTGAGACTCATTTTTTGTTACCACACCTTATTTTGGGTCCCAAAATTTAGTTTCCATTTTATTCACCAGACTTGACTACAGACATCTTTCAGATATTGTGAAAATTAATTCTATTCTCTAGTAATGATTTTCTGTCAAGAGTATGTTCCCAAGCGTTTCCAAGAGACTGGAAAAACTTTCCAAAGAGTCATGTCCAGCGCCATGTTGTGCAGTGACTACAGTATTAACACAGTATATTTACCCACATAGTTCCCATGTTTTCTGCTTTCCTGAAATACGGCTGAAATTCCAAGTCTACCTCCTGAAGCACTTCCATTAGAGTCTCGTTTGGGAGAAGTCTGGTGGCGATGAATTCTCTCAGTTTTCCTTCGCTAAGAATGGCACTATTTTTTCTTTACTCCTGAAGGTAAGGATTGGATATAGAAATCTGGGGTAATGTTTCTGATCTTTCAGTGTTGAAAAAACGTTTTTTCACAACATTTCAGCCTCTGTGGTTTTCTGATAATGAAGAAAGAGTCAGTGAAATTATTTTTCCCATGTGAAATCTATTGTTTTCTCTCTAGCTTCTTCCTGGGTATTTTGTTGATCTTTGTTATTCTGCAGTTGATTATGATGTACTGTATTTTTGTGCAAATAATGCATACATTATAGATATTCTTTGCCAACTGAGCCTTCCCCTTCCCGGGTACTCTTATGAGAATGGTGCCTAATTTTATTTATTTTTTTTATATGTTGGTGTAAAAAACTAGCATAGCATACTTGCAAATATGCCGGTTTGGGGGGAGGGGAGCATGTGATTTGCAAAAAACACGTAACACAATATTTGCATAAAAATATATTTTCACATAGAATTCTTTAGGATTAACCTGTTGGGGTTTGCTGACCTTCTGAAGCTGTAAGTTTACGTCTTTCATCAAATTTGGAAAGTGTTTGCCCAGTATTTCATCAAATATGTTTTCCTACAGCACACATTTTCTCCACTTCTTCTGGAGTTCTAATAAATAAACAGACTTTTTCTCTAATTCTTGAGGCTCTGTTCATTTTTTTCCATATTTTTTCTCTCTTTTCAGAGTAAATATTTTAAACTCATCTTTTTTTCTCCGTCATCACCATTCTGCTCTTGAAACTATCAAATGAATTTTATTTCTACCATGTATTTTTACCATGTAAAATTTTCCTTTGCAAATAGCACCTATTATCTTTCCATTTATTTAAAAAGTGTCCGTGTTATTTCTTGGAGAATGATTAGAATAGCATTTTAAAATCTGTGTCTTATGATTTCAAGACTACAAGTCTGGCTTAATTTTATGAGAATTTTTTTCTTTTTTGTTTTTTGTTTTTAGCAGTCTATTGACCCAGTTATGTTCAGGCTCCAAGTTCTGTCCCATCTTCTGTATTCTATGGTTCAAATGTTAGTTCAATTTTTGAAGGCTTTGCAGCTGTATTCAGATCTAATCTATGTGAGGCCCACTCAGTCTGGAACCTTGATGGCGTGCTAACCCATAGGGCACCTCTTAAAGGATTTGATAATGCTTCTTAGAGTCAGGGCAATGCAGATGCATCTGGGGGGTGAACCAGGAGTTCACAGCAAGTCTGCAGAATCTCTTTCTTGCACAGTCTCCTCTCTTTATTTCTCTTCTGCTGTCTGAGTTCTGAAGGAGTGCTTTCCTGGCCCACTGGCAGGAATGCTGGGGCTTTAATCTCTTCATTCTGTCGTGCACATAAGTGACTGGTTCTACCTATGGGGCCAAAGCACTGGATGGACAACCAGCCAAAAGGCTGGTAGTTGGAACCTGTCAAGAAGCACCTCAAAAGACAAGCCTGGTGATCTGCTTTTGAAAAGTCTCGGCCTTTGAGGTAGAATTCACTAGGTGCCAGTTAACAGCAGAGAGAGAGAAAATGTAATGGAGCTTTCTCTACAATATTTGGTTCTTCCATACTCTGGTCAGAGAGAAGGATTCTCCTCTGCCAGAGTTTCAGGTGTCTGCCCACCTGCCCACCTGCCCGTCTCTCTCCTTTATGGACCCTCTATCCCATTTATATGAGAGAGGGCTTCTCTTGGAGCTGTTTCTGTCCACAACGGATGTGCAGCTCTGGGATTTGGGCTCATTTAATTTCAACCTCTGGAATGTTCATACTCTTTGTTCTGGTTTCCCGCCACCTCCCCATCCACCTTCAACAGTTTCCCTTGCAGAATCCTCAGATAGAGTCCCATGCATTTGTCCAGATACTTAGCTGTCAGATACCAGCATAGCCACCGGGGAAGTGCTGGTTGTGGTTGAGGGGGAGGGAGTGTACACTGAAGGAGCTGCAAGATCTGGCTGCCTTGTGTGAGCAGGACGGGGGTGTGCTGAGGGACGAGTGCTGAAGGTGCTGAGTCAAGGGGAGTTTAATATAAAGTTGGGTCAAGGAGAGTTTGTTGACAAGGATTTATTGCCGTAGCAAGGGTTCTGGAAATGGGTTTAATATGCTGTGGGATTGCTTTTGGAAGGTTGGAAAAGGCAACGGCCCAAATTCTATGAAATCGAAATGCCAGACCTACTGTGTCGGGTGTTGGAAGAAGAAATAAAAGCCTCCAATATGTGGGCATTTCTTGGAGGTCCTGAAGGACACCCATTTCATCAAAAGAATAAGGAACGTTGAGATGAGGGGAGCACCAGCAACATGGAGCTTACCCAATATGTATCCTTTGCAGGGGGTCCCTGGGTGCCACAAACAGTTAAGTGTTCTATACTAGCTGAAAGTTTGGAGGTTTGAACCTAACCAAAAGAACCTCAGAAGACAGTCCTGACGATCTGCTTTTAAAGGATCACAGTCTTGAAAACCCTATTGAACACTTCTACTATGCCCACATGGGGTGGTCATGAGTCAGAAAGGACTTGATGACAGCTAACAAGAACAATTCTCTATAGGCTCAGGTTTTAGTGGAGGCTGGGCTGCCTAGTAGCAATGTAAATCATGGGATCCCAGCTGAACAGAGGCCAGGTGGAAGTACTTAACTGTCAGAAACAAGTTGTGTGTAGATTACCATAAAGGTCAGTAGCTCAGAGTATTAGTTATCTCTTGGTGCATAACAAATTCTCCCCAAACTTATCAGGTGTGAGATAAATGGAAAAATATTAAACCCATTCCGATAAATTTGGAACTAGACAAAAATTTTGCTATCACTCAACATAGTTTTTAGGTGAAGGAATAAACTAGAAAATTTAAATAACTAGTACAAGTATTAAAAGAGATATTTAAAATAATGATGATATAATTATATACCTGCATAAAAGACAAATGCATCAAAATCAATGGTTTCTCTCCAGTATAGAATAAGGGTCTAAAATTGGCAAGGGTGGGAAGGGCAGACCGTTCTCTTTCCCCTACTACTTGACTGTACCACACTGTGTCCAAAACTGTAAAATATTTAGCAAAACATTGTTTTAACCAGAGCAGCAAAGGACCTCTATGAGGGAAAACAGTGTATTAAAGTACATAAAATGAAACCTGAATATATGCAAAAATATGCCATATTTTCAAATGGAACATCTTGTCGATTAAATGGAGGTCCTTAAAACTAATATATAAGTGGAATGCATTTCTAGCCAGAATATTAAGATAGTTGTTTTTGAACTGTATACAGTAATCATATGCTACAAATACTACAGTAGATAACAAAGAATAGATAACAAAGAATATTCCTGTTGTTACGAGACTTGGAGGCAATTTTTGACTCAAAGCCATCCCATTTGACTGCCCCATAGGGTTTTCTAGGTTGTAATCATTATGGGAGCAGAACACCAGGTCTTTCTCCCTTGGGGACACCTGGTGGGTTCGACCTGCCACACTTTCTTTGGACTAGCAGTTGAGCACTTAATCGCTGCAAAACCAGGGCGGTTTTACCAAAGTAAAACATGAAAAAGCAGGATAGTGACAGGTGTCTACCTCTTCGGGTAACAGAACAAATTGATATTACATAGCATAGAAGCTGACAAGTCGACCAATGAAACAAAATCTGTTAAGAAGTCACAGTAACTTACAAAGGTCGTATTTCAAGAAAATTATATTTATTTAATAAATGGTGCTGACTCAAGTGATCGTTCTGGGGCACAAAGCTTGCAAAAATGTGATACACAAATCATAGATTCGGGAAATCATGTGAAATGGAGATGACAAGCCTTAATAACAATTTCCATTTTACACAGAAGGATAAAAGTTACGCACTTGAACAATGAGCAGTGAATTCAAACAGTTCATTCAGAGTAAATCCACATGCCCAGTAAACATCGTCCAAGTTCAGAAAATATCAAACTGCCAGTGAAACTGGCACAATTTGAAAATCAGCACCACCTATGGCTGGCTGGGCTGTGGGGAGAAGGATGCCCTGAGAGGTGGCTGGAGAGGTGCATTATGGCAGCCTCTAGGGGAAAGATATGGCCATGACTCTTTACTTTTAACATTCTTTGAATTGGAAATCTCACTCTGTGGAGTCTATTCCACAGAAACAAATCCTGTAGTACACAAAGGAGAGTTATTATTAATATGACCAAACTTTGACTGTCCATTGATGGTGGAATGATAGATAACTTATGGTAAAGCTACATCCTCAATAAAACAGGGAGTCCTTAGAATGAAAAAGAGTTGTAGTAGTTGAGTGGGAGAAATCTCTATGAAGTATTATGGAAGTATTACTGAAACAATCAAGGTGCAGAGAAATGTATATAAAATGAGCACATCTGGGTTAAACAATATCAATTGCTTGAATATGCCTGAATACCTGTTTATGTTTATGTGTGTGTATAAATGAGAAGACGAGGGTACATGCAAGTCTGTGTGGGCTTGTTTAAGAAGGATAAGAGAGACTACTTACCACATTGTTAACCTGAATTACCTTGGATTCACTTGTGGGAAAGAACAGGGGGAGGAGAGTTAGAACATGCAGGAAGAGTGGACTTAAAAAGCATGGATGATAATGTTTCCATTTTAGTGGTGTTATGTATGGACAAATAAATCTGTCTTGAACAGAGAAAGCCAGAATATTCCTTAGAAGTAAGGATGGCTTTGGACATCTTATCAAGAGGGACCAGTCCCTGGAAAAGGACATCATGCTTAGTAAAGCAGAGGTCCAGGGAAAAAGAGGAAGACCCTCAATGAGATTGATACAATGGCTGCAACAGTGTGCTCAAATATAGCAACGATTATTAGGATTGCAGTGACCGGCCGAGTTTTGTTCTGTGGTGCCTAGGGTCACTGTGAGTCTGAACTGACTTGATAGCTTCTAACAACAACATGTACAAGTCCCGATAAAGTGTACTGAATTGATATCATCTATTTAAATTATTCATGTAAGTTAAAGACCCAAAAATATAGTGTTAGTGCCATATCTAATGACTTACAGAGAATCAAGGTAGAATGTCAAGTGAAAAAAGGGGCAAGAGCAATGTGGATAGAGTGAGACCAAGTTTCCATAAAAGCAAACATCCCAGCAGATGTACTTGTGTACCTGTGACTGTGTATATGTGTCCCTGCAGAGAGGTGTAGGGAAGGACACATATGTGTCTATTAACATTGGATACCTTGTGGGAGTGGGAGCAAATTACATACGAGGGTGGGACCCTGATGTAACTTTTTTGTCATACAAATCTGTAATCTTGAAAATGTAATAAAAAACAATTTCAGAACTTCGGAAATTGATAAACATCATAGATACATGTATATTTTAATGTGTTTCATTAGATATTTTAAATAGGTGAAAATTTTCTATAATGACAGACAAAAGATTTGAATCACTTGAAGGAGAGCACACCACAGACAGTAATAATCAGATCCAGTGCATTTCTTCTTGTTCTTGGAACCAGTGAGCTCTTCTGGTCTCTGTAACTGGAAATGACCAAAAATAATTTTGGGAAGTCAGTAGAGTTACCCCTCAAACACGTTTGCAAGCACATGTCTACAGCTAAATGTAGAAGGCTGGACACCATGTGCGATTCACTAGGTAACTCATGAGGCTCCGGAAAATTCTCTTTCCTGGATGTGCTGGTACCACCTCCTCCCTGCCTTGACCCACTGTATAACCCGCCTTTGTGCATTCGAGGCCCTTTTCAGGTCTGAGCCTAGAGCATAGAGGACATCAACTGGGAAAGTAGCTTTTAAGAAGAAAGATGTTGATCAAAAGACTTCAGAAAGCAGTACCTCCCCAGCCAGCCTCTCCCCAGCCTGGGAATGCCAACCCCTCCCACCCTGATACCTCTGAGAATCTCTGATTTTTTGTTCTGGATCCTTAGGAGACTGCAGAATTTACCTGGTCTGAACACCTTGGCTCTTCTCTGCCTGTGGCCCTCTCCCTCACAGGAGCTGTCTCTGTCACTCTGAGGCATACACACAGGACAGACTGTGGATGGAGGTGCCCATCCTAGAGGTCCTGCCCTCCTTTCCTCTGCCCTCTGCGGTCTCATCGCCCAGAGAGATGGATACATCCCTGTCATGTCCAGGGCTTCCCCACACCTGGGATTTGATGTTGTGACTGAGATTTGGTCTTTTTTGTCCACTGTTGAGCCTGGGCCTGAATTTCCCTCTTCACATCCATACCTGTGTTCTCGCTGTTCTCCCCAGGTTAAGAACCCTCTCCTCTCTTTTGCTTCTTTCATCTCAGACGGCCTTTTTCTTCCAGTTCTTTGACCTCGGGACAGAACAGATTTGACCACGGGGGGGGGGGGGTAGATTAACGAGATTTATTGACGTGTCAAGAACTGGAATGTACAGCTTTATTTAAAGGAGAAGAAAAAGTTCCAAAGCTCTACCCCTTACCCGAGGACATACTCTACAAGAAATACCCTGTAAGCACTGGATCAACTCTTATCCAGAAATGGTTAACACCCAGGGGGATTTTTCTACACCACCTCCCAGTTACATTCCCCTAATGAGGCAACAACAATGCATCCTAATCAGAACCCCAAATTCACCCTAGGAGACCAGAAGACATGGCTGGGGTGAATTCATTTTCCTTCACCGGGCCCTCCTCTCCTCCTGCCAAGCCCTACCTCTTTCTCTGCCTGTATGCTGCTGGGAAGGGACCCAGCGTCCTTGGTTTAGGGCTTTATGCCCACTGCTCACCTGCAGGCAGGTTTCCTGACACCCTGCCATCTCTCTGATTCTTTCTCCTCCAAAGAACTCACTGATACCCCCTTCACCATCACACCTCACCAGGGTCCCCCTTAGCCTCCCAAGTCCCACTGAAATCCCATTCCCCTTTCCCTACTTACTCTGTGCTCATCCTTAGGGGTCCCAAGACCTCACCATGAAGATGAGGCCTGTCCTGTCCTCTCCTGGGCCAGGGGAGCCTCTGAGGGGACCTGGTGTCTGTGTTCAGCTATCTGGGGCTTCTTCCTTAGGGCTGGAGGTCTTTGTGCCCTTAGGGTGGAAGGCTGGTGGTCACAGGGGAAGGAGGTTAAGATCTTCCAGGGGAGCTGGGTTAAACGAACCTGAATGGAGGTCTCTCATGAAGGGCCCACGTGTCCAGCCCAAAGGCCCTGCTCCTCCTAGTCCCAGGGTGCTAGCAGATCTTTAGGCGCTTCCCCCTCTGGCCTTGGTGCTGTGCCTTCTGCGGCCTGGCCTGCCTCTGCAGCCTGTCCAGCTGGTGCCTCAGCCTCTTCAATTCTTCTCTCTGCTTCTCCAGCTGCTCCTCCAGGCGCCTGCAGACTGCTCTCTTCTCCCTCACCTCCCTCTTCTTGGAGGCCATCAGGTAACGCCTGGCCAGCAGGTGGCAGCGTTGGGGCCTCCCCTGGACTGAGCCTGGCAGCGGCCTCTCCAGCAGCTCTTGAAAGAAGACCCGGCAGCTGAAGCTCTGGCTCACACCATGCGCCGCGTGCGCAACCAGGGCCTCCCGGGACTGGAACAGGCGGCCGCAGGCCACGCAGCGGAAGCCGCGCTCACGGGTCACCAGCCACTCCGGGGTGGCTGCGCGGGGGCTCTCCCCATGCTTCTCCCCTTGGTCGGTGGGGTCCGAAGTACAGGTCTGGGTCCCCTCCTGCCAGGGCTCCAGGGTGCTGACCAGGGACTCAGTGTTGGCCAGACTGGGGGCAGAGCCGATGGTGCTCTCCTCAGAGAGCTCGGCCTCAAAGACCTGGGGCATCTTGCCCACGGGGGCAAAGGAGGTTTTGGTCTGCCAGGCGACCGCCACCCCCTTGACTGTGTGCACCTGGGTGAAATGTGCACACCTGACCCATTGCTTCTCTGAAGTAGCCCTGTAGCTGGAGGAGTGAGAGGTCTGCTCGGTAGAAGATGAAGGAAAAGAGCTCTCTGATGCTTTTGGAATCTTCCTGGGCCTGGAACTTGGGCTTTTTGCTTGGGATGTTGTTGATTCTTGGGCATTTTCCTCTTGGATAGAGACCTCTGAGAATAGTAGATTTAGTTGAGCTTTCAGGGTCCTTATCCTCACCTGTGAGCCCAAAGCTTTGGTCATAGGGACCCCTGGAGGCCTCTCCATCACCACATCCTCCACCTCTGCAGACCCCATGCTTTCTTTCTTCTTCCCCAGAGACCCACCACCCTTTGGGGGCACTGCTGCGGAAGACAAAGTCTCCATTGTAAAGTGGCACTGTTTATGGTAGTTCATTTTTTAAGAAGTTATTTTTCTTTAATTCCACATTTATTGAATTCCAATGAATTTGTTCCTTTGGAACTTAGAAATGACCTCATTCCCCTGAAACTTCATAATAAATGTGTGACGTCATTGAAAGAAGTTTTCTATGAGGGTTTTTTTCTTAGTAAATTTGGGGTGTAAACGCTCAAAGGAGAGCAATGCTCACCTCTTTTCAACCTCTTTTACTGAAAGGCTGTTTTACGGAGAAGTTATACTTAAGAGAAGAATGCGTATATTTAGTTAAGACTCTTACATGTATACCTCTTTCTTGTACCCTTCTTAACCAAGCTACAGTACGGGATTAAAGTTGCTTTTCTCGGAATAGAAGCCCTTGTCCTTATTAGAGGAACTCCTTCAGCGTGAGGCAGAAAGAGATGTCCGTATCTGAGAACCTGATGCCAGAAACCTCAGACAGACAGCACAGAACCACCTTAACCGGGTGTGTCTGGGTGGGTTGCCTATGTCAACCTAAAGGTCTGTGTATGTTTGTGAATATGTGGGAAGGACTGTAGACTTCAGGATCCAGAAAGAGATAGAGCTAGGTCGTGTGTGTTGGATGGAGGGAAAGCTCCAGAGACAAGATCCAGAGAGGGAACCTGCCAGTAGTGTGTTAGAGGGATACAGAGACCAAGGAGGGAGCAGAAAGCAGGGCTCAGCTACCAAAGGGCAGAATGGGGCAGCAACAGAAAAGACAAAGGGGGTACACTAGTTGGAGAAAGGATGGAGAACTGGGAATGATAGCAGAAACTGAGGTTAGCTATAGTTGGAATTTGAAAATTCTTTCTTGCTAGGCTTTGAAAACATCATGCTGATTGAAGAAAGTTAGTCATAAAAGGACAACTACTGTATGATCTTACTTATATGAAATAAGCAAATATATAGAAACCGAAGATTATTGGGGGTTGCCAGCTGTGACAGGGAGGCGGGAAGGGCCTGAAATCTTTCACTGTCTCATCTCATGCTGTCATTCTTAATCTCTTTATACTCTCAATACTTTTTCTTTTTAAATTTATAACATTTCTATTACTTAATCATCATATAACTTGAGTTTTAAATTCAAAAAAAGAGAAATGAGTAAGAGAAGGTGCCACTGTGCAATACTTTGTGTCAGCCAGGCATCAGGGAACCAGAGTGACAGAATGCACTTCTTCTTTGCGGAAAGCTTGAGCAGAGTCACGGCAGCTACAATGACCATGTCATATAGACACTCCAGTAAAAGGGCTGGTTAACTAGAACTTTGGAAATTGGGTGACTGGGTAGAAAGGAATGCATTGCAGAGAAACTGAAGATATATATGTATGTACATATATGTGAATTAAAATAACTTTGTGTAGCTAGTAATTGGCAATGATAATTCATCATGGATTTCTGAGCAGAAGATCCAGGTAATGATACCTGACTTCAGGACAGTTTGCTTTGGCATTATTGTGCACAGAACACCCAAGGAAGAAATACAGCTCCTCAACGGGAGCTGATGCAGTGCTTCAGCAAATCTTAGGATATAAGTTTAGAAGAAAAGCATCATCTCCCGAAGGTCATAAAAGTTGTTTGTGAGTATATACTAGATTTTCTTTTATTTTTTTTTATTGTGCTTTAAGTGAAAAGTTACAATCCACGTCAGTTTCTCATACAAAAACTTATGTACACATTGTTATGTGACCCTAGTTGCTCTCACTACAATGTGACAGCACACTCCTTCTCTCCACCTGTGTTCCCTGTGTCCATTCAACCAGCTCCTGTTCTCCTCTCCCTCCTCACCTCGACTCCAGATAGGAGCTGTCCATATAGTTTCATGTGTCTACTTAAGCTAAGAATCACACTCCTCACCAGTATCATTTTATGTCCTATAGTCTAATCTTTGTCTGAAGAGTTGGTTTCAAGAATGGTTTTAGTTTTGACAGACAGTCTGGGGGTCATGACCTCTGGGGTACCTCCATCTCAGTCAGACCATTATGTCTGGTCTTTTTACTGGAATTTGAGGTCTGCATCCCACTTTTCTCCTGCTTCATCAGGGATTCTCTGCTATGTTCCCCTTCAGTGCAGTTATTGGTGGTAGCCAGGCACCATCTGGTTCTTCTGGTCTCAGGCTGATGGAGTCTCTGCTTTATGTAGCCCTTTCTTTCTCTTGGGCACCCCTTGGACACAGTCCCCTGGAGGGACAGTGGCAGGGCTGGCAGTAGCATTCAGGATGCAGTTTCCTCAGGGGGAGACAGCAAGTCTCACAGTCTACTCACAACTCCGGAACCAGAGAAGAACAGTGCTGTTGGCAAAAGCTAAGTACTTGCATTCGTTTTACTGTGCGCTCAGCCCCCAAGATGGCTTCAGTAGCTGTAGATTTCCCTGCACCTGAGATAGGTGTTGCTGTGCAGCCTGAGCCATTCTCCTGGCCTTGGAGAAGGAATAAATTAACAATTGGGGGAAAAGATAATCTGCCAGCTCCACTAAGCTGGGAAGCTCAGGACAGAAGAAGCTCCTTTCCAGGCACAAATGATCCACGGACTTTGAATACCTTCCACCCCTGCATGGACCTGTGTAGGCCCATTTTGGGAGATTAGGCCCTTGTTACTGCAGTGGTGTATGTGCTTTGTATCCAACTTCAACTGTGTCACCTTGCGGTGGAGAGGTGTGTTTTTGATGTTTGACACTGCTCTGCCTATGAAACAGGGTCCTCACCTACCTACATTGGGAGCCTGAGAACTGGTGGCTCCACCCACATCATCTAGACACCCACAACAGGGGTCCGGGATAACAGGTGCTTCCCAGTCCTTACAAACAAAAGCATAGGGTGCCTGTGGTCTGACTGCAGAACCCACCTACCTGTGCACTATAGAAACAGAGGTGCACTTTCCTCACAGATACTTGGGAGATGGTTCTCAGCCCCCGTCTTTGTTCAGAGTGTGACCCCCTGCTGCAACCAGATACCTGTGTCTACAACAATCACCCCTCCCCATATAAGACTATAGGACGTGAGGACCTACAATTGATGACCAACTACCTAGACACCTGAGCTGAATCTATACAAGAAAAGTGAATGGACTCCTAGGCTCATATACCTGGTAACAGCTCTAGCCATCTGGTGACAGGATGTGAAATCTTGAAAGTTGCAAATGATCAAGCAAGCTCACTCAAGCAGCCTATTTGGGCATATCAAAACAAAACAAAGCAAAAAGCTAGGATACAGTAGGCAAAAGTAAAAAAATAAAATAAAATAACTTATAGATGGCTCAGAGACAGCAGTCAATATCAAATCACATAAAGAAGCAGACCATGATCACTTCAACAATCTCTCAAAACAAAGAATCAAGGAATCTTCCAGATGAAGGTGTTTTCCTGGAATTACCAGATGTAGAATACAAAAGGTTAATATACAGAACTTTCAAGAGATCAGGGAGATCAGGCAAAATGCAGAACAAGCCAAAGAACACACAGATAAAGTAGCTGAAGAAACTAAAAAGTTTACTCAAGAACATAAAGAAAAATTTAACAGGCTGCAACAATCCATAGAAAGAAAGCAATCAGGAATTCAGGAGATTAACAATAAAATTACAGAATTAGACAACTCAGTAGACAGAGGAACAGTATTGAGGAAATGGAAAGCAGAATTGGTGAGATTGAAGATAAATAATGTGGCACCAATATATTTGAAGAAAAATCAGATAAAATTATTTTTAAAAAACATGAAGAAACCCTAAGAATCATGTGGGGCTCTATCAAGAGAAATAACCTATGAGTGATTGAAGTATCAGATTAGGGAGGGATAACAGAAAAGACAGAGAGAATTGTTGAAGATTTGTTGGCAGAAAACTTCCTTGATACCATGAAAGATGAGCAGCAGATATCTATCCAAAATGCTCATTGAACCCCACATAAGGTAGATCTCAAAAGAAAGTCACCCAGACATATTATAAAGAAACTTGCCAAAACCAAAGACAAAGAGAGAATTTTAAGAGTGGCTAGGAATAAATGAAAAGTCACCTACAAAGGAGACTCAATAAGAATAAGCTCAGACTACTCAAGAGAAACCATGCAGGGAAGAAGGCAATGGGATGACTTATATAAAGTGATGAAGGAAAAAAATTGCCAGCCAGCATCATATTATATCCAGCAAAACCGTCTCTCAAATATGAAGGTGAAATTAGGACATTTCCAGATAAACAGAAGATTAAGGAATTTGTTAAAAAAAAAAAAAAACTACAAGAAGTACTAAGGAGGGTTTTCTGGTAGAAAATCAACAATATCAGATATCAACCCAAGACTAGAATGCAGGACAGAGCAACCAGATATCAACCCAGGCAGGGAAATTACAAAAATAAATCAAGATAAAAAAATGCTCAGAACAGGGAAACAGTGATGTTATTATGTAAACGATGACAATACTAAAATAATAAAGAGGGAGTGAAAAATGTAGTCATAGATCTTTCACACAGAGAGATAGTCAAGGGGATAGAAAGAAGTAAAAGTTAGGTTTAAACTTAGAAAAATAATGGCAAATATTAAGGTAACCAAAAAGGAGACTAACAATCCTACACATCGAAATAAAATACAAGAAAAACATAACAACTCGGGAAAAAAAAAATCAACAATGAATAAGAGGAAAAGACAATATACAAAGAAAAACTACTCAGTACAAAAAATTAAGCAGAAAAAAGAAACTCGACAACATACAAAAAAAGATATCAAAATGATGGCAGAAAACTCATAACTACCATAATTACGCTGAATGTAAATGGACTAAATGCACCAATAGAGACAGAGAGTGAAAGAATGGATTAAAAAACACGATCCATCTATATGCTGCCTACAAGAGACACTCCTTAAAGACACAAACAAACTAAAACCAAAGGATGGCAAAAATATATATCAAGCAAACAACAATCAAAAAAGAGCAAGAATGGCAATATCAATTTCTGACAAAATAGACTTTAAAGTTAAATTCACCAAAAAGGATAAGGAAGGACACTATATAATGATTAAACAGACAACATACCAGGAGGATATCACCATATTAAATATATACACACCCAATGACAGGGCTTCAAGATACATAAAACAAACTCTAACAGCATTGTAAAGTGAGATAGACAGCTCCACAATAATATTAGCTGACTTCGACATACCACTTTGGTGAAGAACAGAACATTCAGAAAGAAGCTCAGTAAAGACATGGAAGATCTAAATGCCACAATCAACCAACTTGACTTCACATACATATACAGAACACTCCACCCAACAGCAGCCAAGTATACTTTCTTTTCCAATGCATATGGAACATTCTCTGGGAGAGACCAGATATTAGGCCATAAAGCACACCTTAACAGAATCCAAAACATCAAAATATTGCAAAGCATCTTCTCTGACCAGGAAGCTATAAAAGTAGAAATCAAAAACAAAAAAAAAAGCAGGGAAATGAAATCAACCACTCAGAACCTGAGCATACCTTACTTAAAAACGACTGGGTTATAGAAGAAATTAAGGATGGAATAAAGAAATTCACAGTATCCAATGAGAATGAAAACACTTCCTACCAGAACCTTTGAGACACAGGTAAAGCATGCTCAGAGGTCAATTTATAGCAATACATGCACACATTCAAAAAGGAGAAAGGGCCAAAATCAAAGAATTATCCCTACAACTTGAACAAACAGAAAGAGAGCAACAAAAGAAACCCTCAGGCATCAGAAGAAATTAAATAATAAAAAGTAGAGCAGAATTAAATGAAATAGAGAACAGAAAAAAAAGTTGAAAGAGTTAACAAGACCAAAAGCTGGTTCTTTGAAAAAATTAACAAAATTGCTAAAACATTGGCCAAACGGACAGAAGAAAAAAAGGAGAAGAAGCAAATTACCCAACATCACAACAGACCCAACTGAAATTAAAAGAATCATATCAGATTAGTATGAAAAATCATACTCTAACAGCTTTGAAAACCTAGAAGAAATGGATGAATTTCTAGAAACACATTGCCTACCTAAACTAACAGAAACAGAGGTAGAACAATTAAATAAACCCATAACAGAAGGAGAGGTTGAAAAAGGTAATTAAAAAAATTAAAAATCTCCCAACAACAACAACAACAAAGCCCTGGCCCTGACAGCTTCCCCGGTGAGTTCTACCAAACTTTCAGGGAAGAGTTAACAGTACTACTAGTAAAGGTATTTTAGAGCATTGAAAAAGATGGAATACTCCCAAACTCATTCTATGAAGCCAGCATATCCCTGATACCAAAACCAGGTAAAGACACCACACACACACACACAAAATTACAGACCTATATTCCTCATGAACTTAGATGCAAAAAACCTCCACAAAATTCTATCCAATAGAATTCAATAACATATCAAAAAAATAATTCACCATGACCACATGGGATTCATACTAGGTATGCAGGGATGGTTCAACATTAGAAGAACAATCAAAGTAATCCACCATATAGGTAAAACAAAGAACAAGAACCACATGATCTTATCAATTGATGCAGAAAAGGCATTTGACAAAGTCCAACACCCATTCATGAGAAAAACTCTCAGAAAATAGGAATAGAAGGAAAATTCCTCAACACAATAAAGGGCATTTATATAAAGCCAACAGCCAACATCACCCTAAATGGAGAGACTCTGAAAGCATTCCCTTGAGATGGGGAACCAGACAAGGATGCCCTTTATCACGACTCTTATTCAAAGGTGTGCTGGAGCTCCTAGCCAGAGCAATTGGGCCAGATAAAGAAATAAAGGGCATCCAGATTGGTAAACAAGAAATAAAAGTATTTCTATTTGCAGATGACTTGATCTTATACAGAGAAAACCCAAAACAATCCTCAAGAAAACTACTGAAACTAATATAAGAGTTCAGCAGAATATCAGGATACAAGATAAACATACAAAAATCAGTTGGATTCCTCTACACCAACAAAAAGAACATCAAAGAGAGAAATCACCAAATCAATGCCATTTACAGTAGCCCCCAAGAAGATAAAATACTAGGAATAATATTGTAACCAGAGACATAAAAGACCTATACAAACAAAACTACAAGACACTACTAAAAGAAATCAAAAGAGACTTACGTAAGTGGACAAACATACCTTGATCATAGATAGGAACTCTGAACATTGTAAAAATGTCTCTTCTACTGAAAGCGATCTATAGATATGCTGCAATTCCAATCCAAATTCCAAGGACATTTTTTAATGTGATGGAGAAACAAATCACCAACTTCATATGGAAGGGAAAGAGGCCCCAGATAAATAAAGCATTACTGAAAAAGAAGAACAAAGTGGGAAGCATCACACTACCTGATTTTAGAACTTATTATACCACCATAGTAGTCAAAACAGCCTGGTACCGGTACAGCAGCAGACACATAGACCAATGGAACAGAATTGAGAATCCAGACATAAATCCATTCACTTATTAGCTGATATTTGATAAAGGCTCAAAGTTAGTTAAACGGGGGAAAGACAGCCTCTTTAACAAATGGTCCTGGCATAACTGGATATCCCTCCACAAAAAAATGAAACAAGATCCATACCTCACACCATGCACAAAAACTAACTGAAAATGGATCAAAGACCTAAATATGAAATCTAAAATGATAAAAATCATGGAAGAAAAAACAGGGACAACACTAGGAGCCCTAATACATAGCATAAACAGTACAAAAAACATTACTAACAATGTACAAGCACCCAAAGAAAAATTAGATAACTCCTAATAATCAAACACTTATGCTCATCCAAAGTCTTCCCCAGAATAGTGAACTGATTACCGACAGACTGGGAAACAGTTTTTAGCTATAACATTTCCGATCAGCATCTGATCTCTAAAATCTACATGATAATGCAAAAACTCAACAACAAAAAGACAAATAACCCATTTTAAAAATGGGCAAAGGATAGGAACAGGCACTTCAACAAAGAAGACATTCAGGCAGGTAACAGATACATGAGGAAATGCTCACAATCATTAGCCATTAAAAAAAAAAATGCCATTAGAGAAATGTAAATCACAACTACAATGAGATACCATGTCACTCCAGCAAAAAAAGGCTGCCATTAATCCCAAATCAGAAAATAATAAATGTTGGAGAGGTTGTAGAGAGCCTGGAACATTTATTCACCACTGGTGGGAATTTAAAATGGTACAGCCACTTTGGAAATCAATCTGGCACTCCCTTAAAAAGCTAGAAATAGAACTACCATAGGATATGGCAATCCCACTCCTTGGAATATATCTTAGAGAAATAAGAGCCTTTATACGAACAGATATATGCACAACGATGTTCATTGCAGCACTGTTTACAATAGCAAAAAGATGGAAGTAACCAAGGTGCCCATCAACAGATGAATGGATAAATAAATTGTGGTACATTCACACGATGGAATACTTCACATAGATCAAGAACAATGATGAATCCGTGAAATATTTCATAGCTTGGAGGAATCTGGAGGGCATTATGCTGAGTGAAATTAGTCAGTTGCAAAAGGACGAATATTGTATGAGACCACTATTGTAAGAACTCGAGAAATAGTTTAAACAGAGAAGAAAATATTCTTTGATGGGTATGAGGGTGGGGAGAAAGGGAGGGAGAAGGATATTTGCAAATTTAGATAGTAGACAAGAACTATTTTAGGTGAAGGGAAAGACAACATACAATAAAGGAGAGGTCAGCATAACTGGACTAAATCAAAAGCAGTTTCCTGAATAAACCAAATGCTCCGAAGGCCAGAGTAGCAGGGGCAGCATTTGGGGGACCATGTTTTCAGGGGACATCTAGGTCAATTGACATAATAAAATCTATTAAGAAAACATTCTGCATCCCACTTTGGTGAGTGGCGTCTGCAGTCTTAAAAACACTATCAAGCGGCCATCTAAGATGCATCAATTGGTCTCAACCCAGCTGGAGCAAAGGAGAATGAAGAACACCAAAAATACAAGGTAATTATGAGTCCAAAAGACAGAAATGGCCCCGTAAATCCGAGACTACATCAGCCTGAGACCAGAAGAACTAGATGGTAACCATCTACAACCGAAGACTGCCCCAACAGGGAACGAAACAGAGCATCCCTGATGGAGCACGAGAGCAGTGAGACTGCAGACCTCAAAGTCCCATAAAAAAATCAGACTTAATAATCTGACTGAGACTAGAGGAACCCTGGAGGTCACGGTCCCCAGACCTTCTGTTGGCCCAAGACTGGAACCATTCCCAAAGCCAACTCTTCAGACAGGGATTGGACTGGATTATAGGATAGAAAATGATAGTGGTGAGGAGTGACCTTCTTGTCTCAAGTGGACACATGAGACTATGTGGGCAGCTCCCGTTTGGAGGGGAGATGAGAAGGCAGAGGGGGACAGAAAGTGGCTGAATGGACACGGGGAATACAGGGCTGAGAGAAGGAGTGTGCTGTCTCATTAGTGGGAGAGGAACTAGGAGTATATAGCAAGCTGTATACAAATTTTTGTATGAGAGACTGACTTGATTTGTAAAGTTTCACTTAAAGCACACACACACAAAAGATGGAAAGAATACACAGAGTCACAGTACCAAAAGAAATGGTCGATTTTCAGTCGTTTCATGAGGTGGCACATGATGAAGAACTGGTAGTAGTGAAGCAAGAAGTCCAAGCTACACTGAAGGCACTGGCGAAAAACAAGGCTCCAGGAGCTGACAGAATACCCACTGAGTTGGTTCAACAAACAGATGCAGCCCTGTACATGCTCACTCCACCATGCAAAGAAATTTGGAAGCTAGCTACCTGGCCAACAGGCTGCAAGAGATGCACGTTTGTGTCCATTCCAAAGAAAAGCGATCCAACAGATTGTGGAAGTTATCAAATGTAAATCATAGTATTAGTAAATATGGTAAACAAACAAACAAAGAAACTCTATCTACTCTACAGTGAATATGACATTCTATCCCCAGGAGATCTAGTGAGTTTATGATGTTGTTGTTAGGTGCTGTTGAGTCAGTTCCAACTCATAGCGACCCTGTGTACAACAGAACGGAACAGTGCCCAGCCCTGGGCCTTTCTCATTGCTATGTTTGAGCCCACTGTTGCAGCCACAGTGTCAATCTGTCTCATTGAGGCTCTTTGTCTTTTTCACTGACCCTCTACTTTACCAAGCACGATGTCTTTTTCCAGGGGCTGATTCCTCCTGATAATATGTCCATAGTACGTGAGACCAAGTCTTGCCACCCACCTTTCTAAGGAGCATTCTGGCTGTACTTCTTCCAAGACAGGTGTGTTCATTCTTCTAGCAGTCCATGGTATATTCATCATTCTTCACCAACAACATAATTCAAGTTTCTGTTCTTTTGTCTTCCTTATTCATTGTCCAGCTTTAGGATGCATATGAGACGACTGAAAATACGATGGCTTGGTTCAGGCACACCTTAGTCCTCAAAGGGACATCTTCGATTTTTAACACTTTAAAGAGGTCTTTTGTAGCAGATTTGCCCAATAAAATATGTCATTTGATTTCTTGACAGCTGCTTCCATGGGTGTTGATTGTGGATCCAAGTAAAATGAAATCCTTGACGACTTCAGTATTTTCTCTGTTTATCGTGATTTTTTTATTGTTCCAGTTGTGAGGATTTTTGTTTACTTTATGTTGAAGTGTAATCCATACTGAAGGCTGAAGTCTTTGATCCTCATCTTCAAATCCTCTTCACTTTCAGTAAGCAAGTTTGTGTCATCTGCATGTCTAGGCTGTTAATGAGTCTTCCTCCAATCCTGGTGCCCCTTCTTCTTCATAGAGTCCAGCTTCTTGGACTGTATGGATTATATGTTTTTTAAAGACACTGAGTTTTTGGTAATTTACTACGGCAGCCCTTGAAAATGAATACAGAGCCCTTCACCAAGAACAAGTCAAGTTAGCACCAAAAATGCTCCTGTAAGGGTAGCCGTGTAGCACGAGACATGGCAGTTTTTAAAAGTATGAACTAAAACTTTCAGCTTTGACAAAGGAAGGGCTCCTCTAAGTCCAAGTTCTAAGTCCATTGCTGTTGGGTCAATTCTATCTCATAGCGACCCTAAACGACAGAGTAGAATTGACCCATAGGGTTTCCAAGGAGTGGCTGGTAGATTCGGACTGCTTGAATAAGTATTGTGAAAAAATACAACCCTGACACACAACTTTTCTGAGCTTAGTATTAAAACAAAACAAAACAAAAAAGTCGCTATTGAGTGGATTCTCACTCATAGGGACCCTATAGGACAGAGTAGAGCTTCCCCACAGGGTTTCCAAGGAGCGACTGGTAGATTCAAACTGCAGACCTTTTGGTAGCACCCAAATGCATAACCACTGCACCACCAGTGGCTTTCAAATCAGCTATAGGCTGATGATCTTCAAATTCTTAGAACCCAGAAAACTACTCTACCTCAGAGTGGTATCCACAGCTGGGAACTGTTCTCCACACTTGGATGACCTCAGACATCCAAATCTAACATGTCCGGAAAAAAATCTTTTGGTCATTTTCTCAAGTTTGTTCCTCCATGATTTTCCACATGGTAGAGAATGGCTCTGGTGACCATGCGCTCATGGTAGCCTGAATTCTAGAAGTCACCTTTGATTCTCCATTCCCCTCATCCCATACATCTGATCCACCAGCAATTCTTGGCAGCTCAAGCTCCAAAGTACACCTCAAGCCTGCCCACTGTTCCCACCTGCACTTCCACCATCACTCCTCGCCCTGACCACTGCAGAAGCATCCTCACCAGTCCTCTGTATTTGCTGTCTTCAAGTTCTCCTGGGCTACAGTTAATTCCTGGGACACATTCTTTCTCAAGACCATTGAACAATAGAAGGAGAAGGGCATTTAGTTGTATGCTACCTCCTCCGCTTGAGCTGCATGCCCCTCAGAAATCACTTTTCACTGTCCACTCTATAATGTCTCTATTCCAAATTCCTGTCTTTGGCCGCACTGCTTTGATAGCGTGCATGCATGTGTGCTTCAGGGGTCATGTAGACTGCTGCTTGGAGGAATTTTTCTTAGTACAATCATGGTCGTGTGCCATCAAGAGATTCTGACTCATATCAACCCTGTATGACAACTTAGAACTGCCTCACAAGGTTTCCTAGGTTGCAGTCTTTATGGCACAGCCCTGGTGGCCCCGTGGTTAAGAGCTCGGCTGCTAACCAAAGGGTGGACAGTTGGAATCCACCAGTTGGTTCTTTGCGGAAAGACATGGCAGTCTGCTTCTGTAAAGACTTATAGCCTCAGAAACCCTATGGGGCAGTTCTGCTCTGCCCTATAGGGTCACTATGAGTCGGAATTGATTCAACAGCAACTGGTTTGGATTTTGTTTGGTTAGAATCTTTATGGGAGCCCATCTCCAGATCTTTTCAACCCCTGAGCTGGTGGGTTCCAACGGCCCACCTTTCAGTTAGCCAAGCACTTAACCGTTGCACCTCCAATACTTAACTCTGCACGCGAGGGGGCCCTCTCCTGACGTCTCCCGTCTCCTCACCCCGCACACCTTGGCGTTGTCCTTGCTTCTAGACCCCACCCTCCCCTCTGGAGGCCCAACCCCCCCACGCCCGCCCCCCACCCGGGCCGCTGGGCGGGGCCGGCAGCCATGTTCCTCGCCGTCCAGCCAGTTACTCCCGGAAGCGCTGGGACGGGTGGTGAGGGGCCCGGGCCGGATGGCGCGCCTTAGAGAGGATGCTGTTCATGCTGCGTTCCCTGCCGTGTTCTCTGAAAGGTAGGAAACTCCGACACCTGGCTGGAGGGACCTGCTCCCAGACTGAACAAGCCCGGCCCCTCGAAGGTGTGGAGGGAAGGCGCCAGGAGGGCGGGTCCCAGTCCCAGCATCCCGTGGGCTCCAGAGGTTGGAGAGTCCGGACCTTGGGTTAGCAGCTGGCATCGCCCCCTCCGGCGTACCCCGTCCGGAGTGATCCCCAGGGGCGGACGCTGCGTGGGGGCCGGCGGACGCAGCCACTCTAGGGTCTGCGAGAGGGAGCCTCTGGCCCGGGAGACGCAGCTGGTCTGCGAAATTTGCATCCCCATGGATTTGCGGGGGGGGGGGGTCCAGCCGCGGGTTCCAGCTGCGGAGTGCCCTCGGGCCTGGGGGCTTGAAGGCATGGGGAGAAGGGCCGTGTCCAGGGCTGCGCCCAGGTCCCTCCTCTGCCCGGGGCGGGTTTGCGGCCAAGCTGGGGGTGGGCACCTCCCCCCCGCCCCCCACCTGCTCCCTGTGCCAGGGGGGAAACCAAGGCCCAGAGTTCGCCCGGGGGGGGTGAGATTCCAGACTGAGGGCGGGGCACTCGCCCCCATTCGTCATCCCACCCCCACCAGACTCCGTAGGGTGCCACGGACAGGGGAGAGAGGGATCCCCCCCCCAAGGCCCTGCTGCCCCTTACTGTTTTGGGCGCTGTGCCTGGGAGGCTGAGGCACCCTGCGCCCGCGCCCGCGCCCGGCTAGTCTACTCTCGGGGCTGGGGCGTCGGCGGGGCCCCACCGGGAAAGGAAGGGGTCCTGGGAATCTGTGGAGCAGCGCGGGGATCCTACTCCTTGTGGATGCAGCAGCGATTCAGTGTCTGTTAACAGTGTGGATGCCGGGTCCCGCTCCCCCTCTGCGTGGCAGGGGTGGGGTAGCAGGAAGGGGTCCTGAGCAACCATGTTGTTTGTTAACTTAAACGTTTGTGCGGCGCTGTGTAGCGGTAGCTGTGGACGCGGTCTCTGGTGCTGAGGGGATTTGAGGGTTCCTCACACTGGCGGGATTTGGAGCCTCTACCCTGGTGGCAGTAGGTTTAGTGGGTTACCCTGGTGGCGTAGTGGTTACGTGCTAAGGCTGCTAGCCAAAAGGTTGGCAGTTTGAATCCACCAGGCGCTCCTTGGAAAATGTGGAGCAGTTCTACTCTGTCCTATAGCGTCGCTATGAGTCAGAATTGACTCGATGGCAACGGGTGTGTTTTGTTTTTTTTTTTTAGGTTGGAGATTAGGTGTCTCTCAGGCTGACATTTGAAAGTCTGGAGCTGACGGTTTATGAGGGTTTCTAAGGGTTTTAAGCGCTCCGGCCATGGGCACCAACCCGATCTTCCAGCACCTGCGGACGGACCGCCCCCCACCCCCCCCCGGGGGATTGGCTGCTCTGGGACCCAGAGCCCAGAGGGCGGTGAGAAGCTGACAAACGTGAGTGATGTCCTGCAGGCTCCAGTTGGCGGGGCAGCCCTGCTCACATGGTCTCAATACCGGCAATTGGGCAGTCGGCTTCGTGCCTGGGGGTGGTTTCCGAATGTTCCCTCGTGTCCCCCGACCCATGCGGGGCGACAACTCTCCCCTGGGCGGGTACCTAGTAGAGGCCTGCAGGGCATCAGGGTATGGAGGGGCAGAGCTTGGGCGGGGAGGGCGCGGCCCTGCAGGTTCCTGTACATGACCACGGCGGGGGGGTGCGGGTCCTGAAGGCTGGGCCTGGTAGAGGACCCACTAGGTCGCACAGAAGGAGTGGGTTAGGATAATCATAGCATTAATGGGAGTATTGAGAGAGCGCCCTGGGGCGTTGGGTCCCTCGGGAAGAAAAGCTTCTGCTGTCGCCACTGGAGCGGTACCCAGTTCGTCCCATCTTAGGTCCAGGAGGTTCCCATGCTCGGAGGGCCTGGTGGGCAGAACAGAACCGGCGGTGCGCACGCCCTCTCGCGGCCTTGCACCGAATCGCTGAAGTCCAGTGTCAGGCGATTCTAAGCCATGGTTTTGGAACTGAATAGTGAAGCAGAGCAAATGATGCAGTGCCTTGATGGGACCGGTGGAGACAACAAGAAGCAAAGCACAGCTCAAACTTCAAAATTCCACTGAGTGTTAGTAGGATTTGGAGGAAGAAAATAGACGGAGACTCGAGAGGCCCAGAGATGCAGAAGGGTTAGAGGATTAGGGTTAGGGGTTAGGGTTTGGTGTTAGGGGTTCAGGTTTGGGGGTTAGAGGTTTGGGAGTTAGGTTTAGGGGTATAGGTTTTAGGTGGTTGGGGGTTGGGGTTAGGGCTGGGGTTACTAGGCTCGGGCACAAGTGGTTTAGGGTTAGGGTTAGAGTGAGGCTGAGATTGATTCCCCAGTCTTGTGTACCGTCTTTCCTTCGCCAGAGTTACCACCGATCTGTTGTTTGGTTGGAAACCCTGGTGGCGTAGTGGTTAAGAGCCACCGGTGCTAACCAAAGGTCTGCAGTTCGAATCCACCAAGCACTCCTTGGAAACTCTATGGGGCAGTTCTAATCTGTCCTGTAGGGTCGCTATGAGCTGGAATTGACTCGACAGCAGTGGGTTTGGTTTTTTTGGTTATTGTTTAGTTGGCTTTTCTCTACCCGCTCTTCGTCTCCCTGGTGAACATCAAGGATTGTTTCTGTGCGTAAATGTTTTCATGAGTTTTTATGATAGTGGTCTCTTACTGTATATGTCGTTTTGTGATTGACTTAGTGTGATGCGCCCCAGATTCATCCATGGTGTGAGATGTTTCGGAGATTCATCATTGGTCTTTATTGTCGTGTAGTGTTCCACTGTGTGTATGTACCGTAGTTTGTTTATCCATTCCTCTGTGGACGAGCACTTAGGTTGTTTCCATCTTTTTGCTACTGTGAATAATGTCGCAGTGAACACGGGTGTGCATGTGTCTATTCCTGTGACTGCTCATGGAAACCCTGGTGGCTAGTGGTTAAGTGCTATGGCTGCTAACAAAAAGGGTTAGGGTTTGGGCTTAGGGATGTTAGGGTTAGGGTTGTTAGAGTTAGGGTCGTTAGGGTTTGGGGTTAGAGTTTAGGGTTAGGGTTTTTTGGTTGGGGTTAGGTGTTAGGGTTAGGTTTAGGGTTTGAGGTTAGAGTTTGGAGTTACAGGTTAGGTGTTAGGGGTTGCAGTTTGGGGTTTAGTCATTAGGGTTTGGGTTAGGTTTTAGGGGTTAGGGTTTAGGTTTAGGGTTGGGGTTGGTGTTGGGTCTGTTTGGGATATGTGGTTTGGGGTTAGAGGGTTGGGGTCTAGAGGGTTGGGGTTAGAAATTGAGGGAGTTAGAGGGTGAGGGGTTAGAGGGTGAGGGGGTTAGAAGTTGAGAAGATTATAGAGTGAGGGAGTGAGAAGGTGAGGGTGTGAGGGGGTGAAGGTTAGGATTTAGGGTTAGAGGGTTTAGGCTTAGGGTTCAGAAGCTTGGGGTTAGGGGGTTAGGGTTTCAGGGTTCAGAGGTTGGGGTTGGTGTTGTGGTTAGGGTTAGAGGGTTAGGGTTAGAGGATTAGGGTTAGGGGTTAGGGCTAGGGCTTAGGAGTTCAGGTTTAGGGGTTTGGGATGGGTTTGGGGTAAGGTTTTAGGGTTTAGGATTAGAGGGTTAGGCTTAGGGCTTAGAGTTTAGGGTTTTAGGATTTAGAGTTTAGGGCTTAGGGCTTAGAGCCTAGGGTTTAGGGCCTAAGGTTTAAGGCTTAGAGTGAGCGTTAAGGCTGGGGGCTGGGGTTAGGGTATTAGGGTTAGAGGGTTAGACGGTTTAGTGTTTAAGTTTAGGGTTTAGGGGTTAGGGGTTGGGGTTAAGGGTGTTAGTGTTTAGGGTTTTGGCATTTAGGGTGTTAGGGTTAAATGTGTTAGGGCTAAGGGTGTTAGGGTTTTGTGTGTTAGGGTTTTAAGTGTTATGGTTTAGGGTTTAGAGTTAAGTGATAGGGTTAGGCTTAGGCTCATTCTTAGGTTTAGGGCTAGGGATTTGAGGTTTAGGGTTTGGGGTTAGGTTTGGAGGTTGGGGTTAGGATTAGGGCTAGGGTTAGAGGGTTAGGGTTAGAGGTTAGAGTTAGAGGGTTAGGGTTTCGGATTAGGGTTTCATGTTAGCGTTAGAGGGTTAGGGTTCGAGGGTTAGGGTCATTAGGGTTAGGGTGGTTAGGGGTTAGGGTTAGGTGTTAGGGTTTAGGGTTTACGGTTAGGTTTAGGGTTTGGGGTTTGGGATTTGAGGTTTGGGTTTAGGGTTTGAGGCTTAGAGTATAGGGTTTAGTGTGTAGGGTTTTGATGTGTAGTGTTTTGGGGTGTAGGTGTTTAGGTTGTAGAGTTTAGGGAATGGGGTTAGGGTTTGGATTAGGGTTAGAGTTTAGGGCCTTGGGGGTTAGGACTTAAGGGCTTAGGGTCTTAGGGGCTTTGGGGCTCAGGGCTTAGGGGCTAGAGTTAGAGGGCTAAGGCCAGAGGGCCCGAAGGCCAGAGGGCCAGGGTTATGGTTTGATTCCTGGTTGGCAATTTTTTTCCTTCAATATTTTGTGTAAGTCATCCCTTTGCCTTCTTGCCTGCATGATTTCTGCTGAGTAGTCCAAGTTTTTTATTATTTACTCTCCTTTGTTGGTGACTTCCTTTATCCCTAGCCTCTCTTAAAATTCTCTTTATATTTGATTTTGGCAAGTTTGATTATTATGTGTCTCGGTCACTTTCTTTTGAGATCTACCTTATGTGGAATTCGATGAGCATCTTTCATGATATCAGGGAAGTTCTGCCAACAAATCTTCAACAGTTCCCTCTGTATTTTCTGTTAGCCCTCCCTGTTCTGGTACTGAAATCACTCATAGTTATTTCTCTTGATAAAGTCCCACATGATTCTTTGGATTTCTTCATTTAAAATTCTTTTATCTGCTTTCTCTTCAAATATATTAGTCCCAAGAGTTTGATCTTCAATCTCAGTAATTCTGCCTTCCAATTCCTCAATTGTGCTCTTATTACTTTCTATTGAGTTTTCTGACTCTGCAATTTTATTGTTAATCTTCTGAATCTCTGATTGCAGTCTCTCTATGGTTTCTTGCAGCTTATTAAATTTTTAACTCTGTTCTTGAGTAACCTTTTTAATTTCTTCAGCTGCTTTATCTTTGTGTTCCTTGGCTTGATCTGCATTTTGCCTCATTGGAGAAATCCTTGGGCCCTTCACTGGCATGCCATGCAGCTCCACGACGTCCACTCCTGGCCCTGGCATTTGGCCGGTGCCCCACTGAACATGTGCTCCGGAGCCATGTTTCTCCACCCATCACTATCATTCCCCCACCAGGGGATATGTGAGTGTGGGAGTCACCATTTCTCACTGGCAGCAGCATCACAAGTCACTAGACTTCCAGGTACCCGCAGACGTAGGCTGCCTTCTGCCTCAGGAAAGGTCCCGAATCCTTTATACCAGACGCTGACACTGGGCCACTGGTGGACATTCATTTTCATCCACACAGAGGTCTGGGTGAGGGTCAGCAGGCCAGGTAGGTGAAGTCAAGGCCAGGTGGGCGGGACTAAGGTTTCTTTGCCATCACCATGGAGAGAGTCTCCCCACCGGAAGAGTGGGCAGAGCTTATGATGGGCCTGGTGACAAGACTTAGCCAATGGCAGAGATCCAGTCTGCCAGGCAGATGACACAGGGTCCTCCATTGTGACCTAGGACACCTAGTGGCCAAAGGATTTGAGCACACCCTGGGAAAGGCTATGCAGGCACAAGGGAGCCCCTGGTGCAGACTGCTTCACGGCATTGGCAGAGCAGGCCAGGGTCCAATTTTCCCACTTTCCTCAGGATATCAGTACGCAAGACATCCCCACTCACCATCTCTTGCCTCTCTCTCTGTATGTGTTCATTCTCTGAAATCTCTTCCTTCTCTCCCTGAGTCACTTCACACCTTGGAGTGCCTGACAGAGTGCCTAGAGATGAAAGAGCAAAGGCGGAAGGCCTCTGGCTCTACTGGTTGCCCATGGGCAGAGAAGATCAGCTAGTCTATCTGGAAGGTCTAGACAGTAGTGACTGATTGCGGAGCTACACCACGGGTGGACTCTGGCCAGGTGAAGCTTGTTGACATGTGGCAGCCTCTCCGGAGACTACTAATTCCGCTGATGACATTGTATGCAAATACCCGGGTGAGTGCCATGGGCAGAAAACATTGACACATACCTGCCAGAGGTCTATCCTGGGTCTGAAGCGTCCACCCTGGTCTCCAGGGTCTCATCATGTCAGCACACACTTTGCCTGCACACATGGAATCTGCCTCTCTCCACGAATGCCTTCTCCTCCTAGGAAACACAGGATGGCACTCAGCCAAGGGAGAGAACAGGCAAAGTCAACTGAAGCCCCCATTTTCAAGATTTTGCTTCTGCTGGGCCACAGCCCCCAGTGGCACACTGCATGCACGTCACTTCTCCAAACACAAGGCCGCAATCCGGGCATCCAGGGCCCCAGCAGTCCAGAGTCTGCGGGTGGCAGCGTACTCTGCAGAGGGTGGCACCTCTTTGCCACGTACAGCAGGGAGGCCTGGGCCCTAGACTGGCTCCGCTAGAGCTCCACGACCTCAGCTATTTTCCCTGACCTTTGGCCCGTACCCTCATGAGTGTGTGATCTCTAGTTACACTTCTCCTCTGACCACTCTGAATCCGTCAACTGCGGATACCTGAGCGTGGACATCAACATCTATCGCTGGCTGCAGTGTCACAGGTCAATAGGTGTCTAGGCTCAGGCTGACCTTGGCTGTCTTCTGCCCAGGCAAGGAGCCTAATCCTTCCAAGGAAATGAGGATGTTTGGTCAGTGGCCGACATCCTTTCTTTCATGCACAGAGCGGTCTAGATGAGGGGAAAGAGGCCAGGTAGGCCAGGTGAAGGCTGAGTGCGGGGCCTAGGGCTTGTTTCCCAATCCTCATGGAGACAGCCACCAGAAGGCTGGGCGGAACTTCTGACGGGGACGAGTCACAAACACTGAGCCAATAGGAGAAGTCCAGCCTAACCGGCCAGTTCTGCAGAGCCCCCCATTGTACCCATGGACACACAACGGCCCCTCGTGTCTTTGGCCAGAAAATCGAGGGCACCAGGGAATAATTTCACAGTAGCCAACCCCTGATGTGGACACGTTCGACACACTGGGACAGCAGGCAGGTACCTCTTTTCCACTTACGCTACGATATCAGTAGACAAGGCGCCCTTCCTCAGCATCTATGGCCCCTCTCTGTATGTGTTCATTCAGAGAAATCTCTTCCTTCTACCGCTGAGACACATCACAAGTATGAGGGGCCTGACAGAGAGCCTGGAGATGAAACGGGGGAGGCTTCTGGCTGGACCGCTTCCCGGTGGGTAGACAATAGCAGGTAGTCTCTCTGGAAGGTCTTAGCTTCTCTTGATTGACATGGGCAATACAATAGGGGCGGACCCTGGCCAGGTGGAGCTTGTGGACAGATGCAACCTCTCCGGCGAGGAATAATTCCACTGCTGCTTTGTTTGGTGAAAACCTCGCCCGCCAACTCGGATGAGCAGAGAACATTGACCCACACCTGCCAGGGGCCTGTCCTGGGACTGAAGATCCCAACATGGTCTCAACGTCGTCACCCTTTCAGCACACACCTTTCCTACACACATACTCATGCCTTCCTCCGTCAGTGCCTTATCCTACTAGGAAACAAAGCATGCCACTGAAAAAGGCCGAAGCTAGGGAAATTGAAGAGATGATGCCATTTTCCAAGTTTTTGCTGTCTACATGTCCCCGCCTCCGGTGCAACGCTGTGTATGTGGACGGGCTCCGATGGCAAGGCCGAAATCCTGGCAGTCTGGCCCTGCAGTCCAATGGTTTATGGACGTGGGGACACGGATGACCTGTTTGCCACATATAGGAGAAATCCTTGGGCCCTTCACTGGCTTGCAATTAAGCTCCACGATGTCCACTCCTGGCCCTGGCCTTTGGCTGGTGCCGCATTGAACGTGAGCTCTGGAGGCATGTTTCTCCGCCCATCACTATCCTTCTGCCACCAGGGGATATGTGAGTGTGGGAGTCACCATCTGTCACTGGCAGCAGTGTCACAAGTCACAAGACTTCCAAGTACCCGCAGACCTAGGCTGCCTTCTGCCTCAGGCAAGGTCCCGAATCCTTTATCCCAGATGCTGACACCTGGCCACTGGCGGACATTCATTTTGATCAACACAGAGGTCTGAGTGAGGGTCAGCAGGCCAGGTAGGTGAAGTCAAGGCCAGGTGGGCGGAACTCAGGCTTCTTTGCCATCACCATGGAGACAGTACCTCCACAGGAAGAGTGGGCGGAGCTTATGATGGGCCTGGTGACAAGACTCAGACAATGGCAGAGATCCTGCCCAACAGGCAGATGACACAGGGCCCTCCATTGTGACCTAGGACACCTTGTGGCCACAGGATTTGAGCACACACTGGGAAAGGCTACGTAGGCACAAGGGAGCCCCTGGTGCGGACTGCTTCAGGGCATTGGCAGAGCACGGCCAGGTACCTCTTTCCCACTTTCCTGAGGATATCAGTAGGCAAGACATCCCCACTCACCATCTCTTGCCTGTCTCTCTTGATGTGTTCGTTCTCTGAAATCTCTTCCTTCTCCCCCTTGTCACTTCACACCTTGGAGTGCCTGACAGAGTGCCTAGAGACGAAAGAGCAAAGGGGGAAGGCCTCTGGCTCTACTGGTTGCCCATGGGCGGAGAAGATCTGCTAGTCTATCTGGAAGGTCTAGAGAGTAGTCATTGATTGGGGAGCTACATCTCGGGCGGACCTGGCCAGGTGAAGCTCGCTGACAAGTGGCAGCCTCTCCGGAGACTACTAATCCCGCTGATAACATTCTATGCAAATACCCGGGTGAGTGCCATGGGCAGAAAACATTGACACATACCTGTCAGAGGCCTATTCTGGGTCTGAAGAGTCCACCCTGGTCTCCAGCAACTCATCATCTCAGCACACACTTTGCCTGCACGCATGGAAATTGCCTCTCTCCACGAATGCCTTCACCTGCTAGGAAACACACGAAGTCACTCAGCCAAAGGAGAGCACAGGCAAAGTCAACTGAAGCCCGTATTGTCAAGATTTTGCTTCTGTTGGGGCACAGCCCCCGGTGGCACAGTGCATGTGCGTCACTTCTCCAAAGACAAGGCCGAAATCCGGGCAACCAGGGCCCCAGCAGTCCAGAGTCTGCAGAAGGCGGCACATGGATCGCTTCTTTGCCACATACAGGAGGGAGGCCTGTGCCCTAGACTGGCTCCGCTAGAGCTCCACGACCTCAGCTATTTTCCCTGACCTTTGGCCCGTGCCCTCATGATTGTGTGATCTCTAGTTACACTTCACCTCCGACCACTCTGAGTCGGCCACCTGCGGATACCTGAGTATGGAAATTAACATCTATCACTCGCTGCAGTGTCACAGGTCGGTCACTAGGTGTCTAGGCTCAGACTGACCTTGGCTGTCTTCTGCCCAGGCAAGGAGCCTAAGCCTTCAAAGGAAATGAGGACACGTGGTCACTGGCCGACATCCTTTAACCAACACTGAGTCCCTGGTCAGCATCCTGGAGTCCTGGCAAGAAGAGCCAGGCACCTCCAGGAGCATCTGGAGGAGGAGACAGGGGCTGAAGAAGCTACCACACCTACTGGTGCTGCTACACATGTGGGAGACCTGGCTGCAGAGGGTGCAGGCATGGCCTCAAGGTCAAAGGAGAAAGCACCTGAAGACGTGCTAGGACTCTTAGACTGAGAGAAGCAGGATGTCTGGACTGCAAAATATGCACCCTTCAGGGAAGAAGTTCATTCAAGCTTCTTAAACCCACCTCACCTGGAAAATCCATCCTCTTTTAGCCTTGTGCCCCTTCCACGCCCCTTCTAGTACAAAGAGAGATGCAGCCCTACGGCACCAGGGTGGAAGAAGCCCCAGGATAGCTGTCTGAAGATATGAGGTCCACTCAAAAGCTTCCCCCGCCAAGGAGAGAAGAGGACAAGACTCATCTGCAGATGAGGTCTCAGGGCCCTGAGAATGAGCATAATGTTTGTAAGGAAAGAGAAATAGGATTTCAGTGGGACATGGAAGTCTGACAAAGAGCCTCTGCAAAGATAGCTCTAAGGGAGGTGTGATTGTGAAGGTGGGCTGGTCACTGAGTTCTTTGTAGTACAAGGTACTAGACAGAAGCCAGACTCTGGGGGGAACCTGCCTGCCGGTGAGCAGTGGGCATAAAACCCTAAAGCAATGAGAATCCAATCCCTTCCCAGCAGCTTCTGCACAGATCAGTGATGTTTGCTTGGTCTTTCTCTTTTCTGTGGTCTAACCTGATCTGTTCTGAGATCAGAGAGTTGGAATAGAAAAGCCTGACTGAGATGAAACGAGCAAAGAGAAGACAAGGCCTCCTAAATCTGGTGAAGACAGAACACAGATAACCAAAGGTGAGGATGGGAAGAAAGAGATTGAGTTCCAAGTCCCATCACAGTATCCCAGGGCCTGGGAATCCCTGGAAGTGCCAGAGGTGTGTACTCCCTGGGAGATGCGACCCCAAGTGCCAGAGGAATCCCTATGGAGCAAGGAAGGGAGGGCAGGGCCTCTAGGATGGGCACTTCCATACAAGCTGCCCATGTGAATTTCTCAGAGTGACCGTGACAGATCCTGAGAGGGACAGTTTGAGGCAAAGGAAAGTAAGTTTTCTGAAGAGGGGTGAATTCCACAGTCTCCTGATAATGAAACAGAAATCCCGTCCTGCTCAGAGGTACTGAGTAGGAGGGATTGTGAATTCCCATCCTGCACAGAGGTTGGCTGGGAAGTTCGACTGTCTAAAGATAATGTGGCCAAAGTCTTCTTTATCTTTCAAAGATATATCTTTAACTTCCTGCAAATTCAATCCTGAAAAAAAGCCTAGAATATACAAGTGTGGGTTTTTCAGGAGAGCAACAAGGGGAGAAGGTGATAGTGGCATATCAGAGAAGGAGAACAATAGTCTAAGGGTCCCTGTGTTACTTAATGAATCACACATGGTGTCCAGCATTCTTCCTTACCTGTAGACATGCAAATTCAGTAGATGTTTTAGCAATAACTGAATTAATCCTCACAGAATTCTTTTTGGCCATTTCGAGGCATAGAGACCAGAAGAAGTCATTAGTTACAAGAGCAAGCAATAATTCGCTGGTCTGAATTTTGTTCAATTTCTGTGTTTGCCCTTCATAGATGGATAAAAGTCTCTGAATCTGGCATTGAAGACAGTGTTTTCTCTATTGTTATGGATTGAATAGTGTCCCCCAAAATGTGTGTCAACCTGGCCAGGCCATGATTCCCAGTATTGTGTGGTTGTCCTGCATTTTGTGATCTGATGTGATTACTTATGTGTTGTAAATCCTAACCTCTGTAATGTTAATGAGGCGGGATTAGAGGCAGTTAGGTTAATGAGGGAGGACACAATCTACAGGATAAGGGTGAGTCTTGAGTCAGTCTCTTTTGAGATACAAAGAGAAAAGTGAGCAGAAATGAGAGGGACCTCATACCACCAAGGAAGAAGTGCATGGAGTGGAGCATGTCCTTTTGACCCAGCGTCCAGGTGCTGAGAATTTCCTAGGCCAGGGGAAGATGGATGACAAGGACTTTCCCCCAGAGCCACAAAGAGAGAAAGCTTTCTCCTAGACCTGGTGCCCTGACTTCAAACTTCTTGCTTCTTAAACTGTGAGAGAATAAGTTTCTGTTTGTTAAAGGCATCCACTTGTGGAATCTCTGCTATAGCCACACTAGATAACGAAAAAACACATATATAAAATAGTCAAAAAAAAAAAGTTTCAAATACACACACATACACGTATGATGTTATTAAACTTTAAAAATTTTACATTCTTATAACACATTTAACAACAGAGATTTGTATACAGAAGTTATAATAAGAGCCATCCCCACATAAGTATATTGTACCTGCTCCCCCAAAGTGTCCAGTGTCCAAAGATACATATGTACCCTTTTACACACTTCTTTTTGCCGGGACACATGTAAGTACATTCGTTTGTTTTTATGGAAATTAGGTCACACTTTACCCATGTTTTTCTCTGAATCACTCTTCACTTGACAATTTCTCATGGTTCCTCTAAATCAGCAGACATGGAAGAAGCACTCTTTTTGGTTCTTCCTATTTTTAACTCCCACCACTCTTCTGTCAGTTTGTTGTACTGTGGTGGCATGCATGTTGCTGTGATGTTAGAAGCTATGCCACCGGTATTTGAAATACCACCAGGTTCACCCATGGTAGACTGGTTTGAGTGGAGCTCTGGATTTAGACAGACTAGGAAAAAGGACCTAGTGACCTATTTCTAAAAACAACTGGCCAGTGAAATCTTACAAATAGTACTGGAACACTGTCTGATTGAATGACAGAGGATAACCCCTTAGGTTGGAAGGCACTCAAAATATGAGTGGGGAAGAGCTACCTTCTCAAAGTAGATCCCACTTTAATGACGTTTCCTGATGGGGCACAACTCATAATGAGAAGAAACTGATGCAAATATCCTTTAATAATCAGAACGTGGAATGAAGGAAGTATGAATCTAGGGAAACTGGAAGTCATCAAAAATGAAATGGAATGCATAAAGGTCAGTAATCCAAGGCATTAGTGAGCTGAAATAGCTTGGTTTTGGACATTTTAAACTAGACAATGATATGTTCTACTATGCCAGGATTGAGATACTGAAGAGAACGGCATCATATTCATCGATAAAAAGAACATTTCAAGATCTTTTCTGAAGTAGAACACTACGAACAATAGGATAATATTCACAGGCCTACCAGGAAGACCAGTTAATAAGACTATTATTCAAATTTACACACAAATTATGAATGTGAAAGATGAAGAAGTTGAAGGTTTTTACCAAGTTCCGCAGTTTGAAACTGATCAAACGTGATGCATTCATCAATCAAGATGTACTGATAATTACGTAATTAGAATGCGAAGTTGAAAACAAAGCAGACAAATCAGCAGTTGGAAAATAAGGTATTGATGATAGAAATGACAATGAAGCTTACATGATAGAATTTGGCAAGACCAATGACTTATTCATTGCACATACCTTTCGTCAGGAACATAAATGGTGACTATACTCGTGAACCATTCCAGGCAGAATAGATAGGAATCAAATTTGTGGAAGGTGATGATGGAGAAGGTCAATACCATGAGTCAGAATCAGGCCAGGGGCTGACTTCAGAACAGATGATCAGTTGCTCATATTCACGTTCAAGTAGAAGCTGAAGAAAATTAAAACAAGTCCATGAGTCAAAGTATGCCCTTGAGTATATCAAACCTGAATTTAGAGACCATCTCAAGAATAGATTTGATGCACTGCACACTAATGATCGAAGACCAGATTAGTTGTGGGATGATAGCAAGGACATCATATATGAAAAAAAACAAAAAGTCATTAGAAAGACAGGAAAGAAAGCAAAGACCAAAGAGGACGTCACAAGAGACTCTGAATCTTGCTCTTGAATGTACAGTAGCTAAAGAGAATGGAAGGAAAAATAAAGTAAAAGAGCTCAACAGAATACCTGAAAGGGAAGCTGGAGAAGACAAAGTATGATAATATAATGTGAACAGATCTGGAGTTAGAAAACCAAAAGGGAAGAAAACACCTGGCATTTCTCAAACTGAAAGAACTGAAGGAAATATTCAAGCCTCTAGGTGCAATACTGAAGGAAGGATTCTATGGGCAAAATATCGAACAACACAGGAAACATCAAAAGAAGACGGAAGGAATACACAGACTCAATACACCAAAAAGAATTGGTCGACGTTCAACCATTTCAGGAGGTAGCATTGGATCAAGAGCTGATGGTACTGAAGGAAGAACTCCAAGCTGCACTGAAGGCATTGGCAAAAAACACGGCTCCAGGAACTGATGGAGTACCAAATGAGATGTTTCAACACAGGGACGCAGTGCTGGAGGCGCTCACTTGACTATTCCAATATATTTGGAAGACAGCTACCTGACCAAATGACTGAAAGAGATCTATATGTGTACCCATTTCAAAGAGAGGTGGTCCAACGCAATGCGGAAATTATCGAGCAATGTCATTAACATCCCACGCAAGAAAAATTTTGCTGAATATAATTTAAAAACAGTTGCAGCAGTACACAGACAGGCAACTACCAAAAATTCAAGCTGGATTCAGAGGAAGACATGGAACGTGGGATATCATTTCTGATGTCTGATGGATCTTGGCTGAAAGTAGAGAATATCAGTAAGATGTTTACCTATTTTTGTTTCCTATACAAGCACACTCAACTGTGTGGCTCATGACAAATTATGGATAGCTTAGCAAAGAATGGGAATTCCAGAACACTTAACTGTAGTCATGCGGAATATCTACGTAGACCAAGAGGCAGTCATTTGAGTAGGGCAAGGGGATACCGTGTGGTTTAAAATCAGAAAGTTATGTGTCATGGTGGTATCCTTTCACCATACTTACTCAATCTGTATGCTGAGCAAACATTCTGAGAAGCTGGTCTGGAAGTACAAGAACATGGCATTAGTTTTGGAGAAAGATTCACTAACAACCTATGATATGCAGCTGATACGACCTTGCTTGCTGAAAGTAAAGAGGACTTGAAGCAGTTACTGATGAAGAGCAACCACTACAGCCTTCAGTATGGATTACACCTCAACATAAAGAAAACAAAAATTCTCACAACTGGACCAGTAAGCAACACCATGATAAACAGAGAAAATACTGAAGTCATCAAGCATTTCATTTAACTTGAATCCATAATCAGTGCCCACAGAAGCAGCAGTCAAGAATTCAAACAATGTATTGCATTGGGCAAATCTGTTGCAAAAGACCTCCTTGAAGTGTTGAGAAAGAAAGATGTCACTTTGAGGACTAAGGTGTGCCTGAGCAAAGCCATGATATTTTCTATCACCTCACATGCTTGAGCAAGTTAGACAATGAATACGGAAAACCGAAGAACTGATTCATTTAAAATATGGTGTTGGCAAAGAATACTGAATATACCATGGACTGCCAGAAGAATAAACAAAACCATGTTGGAAGAAGTACACCAAGAATGCACCTTAGAAGCAAGGATGGCGAGACTTCGTCTCACGTGCCTTGGACATATTTTCAGGAGGGACCTGTCCCAGGAGAGGCTCATCATGCTTGGAAAAGCTGAGGGTCAGAAAAAAAGAGGAAGGCGCTCAACAACATGAACTGACACAATGGCTGCAAGAATGGGCTCAAACATAGCAATGATTGTGAGGATGGTTCAGGATCAGGTGGTGTTTCATTCTGTTTTACACAGGATCGATGGCATCTAACAGCCACAACTAACATATGTATGCATATATATATGTATGTGTGTATGTGTGTGTGTGTATATATATATATACCCATTGCCATCGAGTCGGTTCCAACTCATAGTGACCCTACAGGACAAAGTAGAACTGCCCCACAGAGTTCCCAAGGAGCGCCTGGTGGATTCGAACTGCTAACCTTTTGGTTAGCAGCTATAGCTATTAACCATTATGCGACTAGGTTTTCCATATATATATATTCTCTTCACTAGTTTTGCATCTCTAGAGATCCCAGCTAAGACATTTGGTACCTACTGTGGTTCTAGAGGAACCAAATCTTAAGGATGAGTTTTCTGAATTGATTCTCAAGTCTGGCTAGTCTTAAAGGCACTGATGACTGTCTCCAGTAGTAAACAGGCTATTGCTAATCCATGGTGGGAGGTGACAATAGAAATACGCAAAATACTACTACCACTGGATCAAATATTTGTGAGAGACAAGGCTCTGCCTGATTACATATTTGATACTTTTCTATAATTTTGTCAGAATAAGAATAATAAGGAAGCTGCTTGGTTAGTCCTGCTTTTGCTAGTCACACTGGTGAATGAAAGAAATGGGCTCAAAGCTCAAGCACCACATACAAGATCTGAAAGCTGCCACTTGTGCCCAGAAAGAAAACCATATTTCTTATAGTAACAAGGCTAATGCTGCCAAAAATAAACTCAGATTCTTATCATAAGAGTGACTGAATTAAAGCGCCAGTTGAATATCCAGCCTCAAATGGTGTCTGAAGTTAAAGTGAGGGCACTGATTGGGAAGAAATGGGATCCTGAAACTTGGGATGAGGACATATGGGCAGACAGTCAGGAAGCGGGGGACAATGAACCTCCAATTTCTGTTGAATCGCTCTTCCTAACAGAACCAGACCTCTTACTCCCATCTGAAGAGATTCTCTAACTTTGCCTGCTAAGGCACCCTTCCCAGTAAAACAATTATCCCTTCCACCTCCATCTAATGAGATTACCCTCAGCTGTGCCTGAAGTGTCTTGTTTGAGTTGTCTCCTGGGGTGGTATCTGGGGCATTGCCTGGGGCATCACCTTAGGCAGATGTCTTATAAGACACGGCTGAACATCCCACTGCCACTGCCCATTTTTGCTTCTAGACCTATACCTAGACTTCAGTCCCAACAAGCCCCAAAAGGTGAACTATGAAGTGTGACCCAGGAGACGGTATGCTAAACTCCAAAAGAACTGCTTGATTTTTCTAATATATACATACATACAGAAACCTGGTGAATATGTGTGGGAATGGCTATTATGGGTGTGGGATAATGGTGCAAGCAACATAAAGGTGGATTAGTCTGAGTTTATTGATATAGACCCAGGAAGCATAGATTCTTCATTCAGTGTTTCAGCTTGAGAGGTTAGAAAAGGATCTCATAGTTTATTTGGTTGGTTTACTGAAGCATGGATTAAGTGGTGGCCTACAATAAATCAAGTGGAAATGGCAGATCTGCCATTGTATACTGTAGGAGAAGGTAACCAAAGGCTGAGGGAAACTGGCAGGTTAGAATGGATTTATTAGGCTGGACCCACAGACCCACACACGGAGTGCCCAGAGGGCTTTCTTTGTACCATAGCGGTGAGGTACAAATTTGTGCAGCAAGCCCCAGCATTATTGAAGACTTCTGTGGTTGCTATTTTATGTAAGTAAGAGTCCACAGTGAGAACTGCCCTAACTGAATTAAGACACCTAACTACAATGCAGTTGACTGGACCCCATGGTGGTAGCAGCCAAATGGTAGCACTCAATCAACAAAGACAAGGTGGGTGTGGTTACCATAACAGACAGTAGAGTCAAAGCAGTAATCAGAATAGTCTGCTCACATGGATTTATGGCAATGGCTACTTAGTCATAGTGGCCCTGGGAGTGAAAGAGCTGGGAAATGTACATCTCCTGGTACCTAGTGTCTTAGATATCTAGTGCTCCTGTAACAGAAATACCACAAACGGATGACTTTAACAAAGAAAATTATTCCCTCACAGTCCAGGAGGCTCTATAAGTCCAAATTCAGGGTGCGAATTCCAGGGGAAGGCTTTTTTTCTCTGTCACTCTTAGGGGAAGGTCTTTGTCACCAATCTTCCCCTGGACAAGAAGGTTCTCAGCACAGGGATCCTAGGTCCAAAGGATGCACTGCTCCTGACACTTCTTTCTTGGTGGTACTGAGGTCCCCCTGTCTCTCTGCTCTTTTCTCTTCTATATCTCAAAAGAGACTGACTTAAAACACAACTTAATCTTGTAGATTGAGCCCTGCCTCCTTAACATAACTGCTTCAAATCTTCGCTCATTAACATCATAGAGGTAGGATTTACAATACATTGGAAAATCACATCAGCTGACAAAATGGTGGATAATCGCACAATACTGGGAAGCATGGCCTAGTCAAGCTGATATATACATTTTGGGAAGACAGAGTTTAATCCGTAACACCTAGTATGCAGCTATCGACCTGTTAATGCCTTTTTCTCCATACCTGTTTGGAAGTATCACCAGAAACAGTGTGCCTTCTCTCTGACCTAAGTATATAAGGACCAAATAATATAGAGGAATCTCTGTTACATTTTCTCCATCTTACCATTATTTGGCCTCACAGGCAGACCCAGTCACTTAATTGCACAGCAGAATGAAGAGATTAAAGCCCCAACATTCTTGCCAGTGGACCAGGAAGGTAGCTGCTCAGACATCAGAGAGCCTCAGAGAGACAGAGACCAGGCGGCTCAAGAGAGGGATACCATAAAGTTGTTCTTCATACCCCCCTCCACTCCCATAGTTGCATATGCTTTGCTCTGACCCCAAGAAGTAGATCAATCCTTTGAGAACTGCATTATGGGTTAGAACACCAACAAGGTCCCAGACTGAGTGACACTCCCATAGATTACAACCAAATATCATCGCAAAGTCTTCAAAATCTGAACTGACATCTGAGCCACAGCACACAGAAGTTGGGAAAGAACCTGCAGCCTGAACATAACTGGGTCAAGTGATTCCTAAAACAAACAACATCGACATTTTCTGTAAGATTGAAGTAAGACACAGTCTTGGAATCATAGACAAAAACTTTAAAAAGCTACTTTAACCACGCTCAAAGAAGTAACGGGCACACCTTAGAAAAATAGAAAAATACATAGAAACCATTCACGAATGAAA
This sequence comes from Loxodonta africana, assembly GCF_030014295.1. Lineage (NCBI taxonomy): Eukaryota > Metazoa > Chordata > Mammalia > Proboscidea > Elephantidae > Loxodonta > Loxodonta africana. The sequence goes on along the minus strand of NW_026974876.1, from coordinate 354,264 downwards.
ATTTTAGACAGGAAAAATAGAGATAAAAAATTCACTTGATCAGCGGAATGCTGTTGACAGACAAAAGGATCAATGAGATGAAAATAGTTCAATTGAAAATATCCAATCTGAAAACAGAGGACAAATATTGAAAAAAAAATGAACAGAGCCTCAAAAAAATCCAAAAATATCTAACATTTATTTACTGGAATTCCATAAGGTGTAGAGAAAATATGTGGTGTAGAAAAAAGTATCTGAAGAAATACTGGCTCAACACTTTCCCAATTTGTTGAAAGACATAAACTTACAGATTCAAGAAGCTCTGCAAACTCCAACAAGTTAAACTCACATAATTTTACGCCCAAATGCCTCACTGTCAATTGTGGAATAACAAGGACCAACAAAATATCTTCAAAGAAGCTAGAGAGAAAACAACTCATCTCACACAGGAGAAACAATTGGAATGACTCTGTATTCATCATCAGAAGCCATGGAGGCCAAAAGGCTGTGAAAACAACATTTTTTCAACACTGAAAGAAAAGAAACATTAACCCAGTGTTCTATAGGCTGTTATTTCCTTCATGAGTAAAGGAAAAATACTGACATTCTCAGGTGAAGGACGCTTAAGAGAATTCATCGCCACCAGACTTGTTCTAAATGAAACACTAAGGAAGTTCTTCAGGTGGTAGACTTGGAATTTCAGGAATTATGGAAAGCAACAAAGTCGAAAGTACCTTCTGAAGTTTGCCGTTCAGCCAAAGATTAGACAGGTCTATAAAACAAACAGTAACACACGTGAAGAAAGTGTTTCTTAGTTCAATCGTGTGTATGAGACCAAAAGTGCAAAACCTGCCCAAAAGCACAGAAAAGAGGGCAGGATGGAACAGGAATCATGGCGGATGGAAATGGGGAACTGGAGCATAGAAGAGAATACTGACATATCATGAATATTGCCACCAATGTCACAAAACAATTGTTTATAAATGGCTGAACAAGAAAGTAATTTGCTCTGTAAAGTTTCAAATAAAGCACAATAAAAAATTTTTAAAAAGTGGTAGGTATCTGGGTAAACATATTATGCCAACCCTGCTGTCACTGCACAACATGGCGCAGGACTCCCCTCTTTGGAAAGACTTTCTAGCCTATTGCAAACACTTTGGAATATACTCTTGGTGGCAAATTAGTATTAGAGAATGGGATTATTTTGAAAATATGAGATGTCTGTACTCATGCCTGGTGAATAAACTGGATAATAAAATTTTCAGAGCGAAATGAGATGTTCTAACAGAAAAATAGGCCTGAATTCCCACGTGGGCCATGAGCCTACTACTCTGAAGGCCTTTCCCAGAGAGGCATTTCAGGCACTTCTAGAGCAGCAGGAGCACTGGGGAATGCATGTATCAACCTCCCCCAGGGCCCTCTCTGAGGGGTAAGTACCTGCTTTAGTACTAAGCTTAGGGGTTCATAAATAGTCATTCTGCATAAGGTCTTCAGGTTCAAGTCTGTAATCCAGCTGGGATTCTGTGTGTGCTGCATCTCTGCATCAAAAGAACATGCTTCTAGAAGCAGAATGCCAGGAGAGAGGCGGCTGGGCAGTTGGGGGTGGGGGGTGCTGCGCAGACAGGGGTGCCCAAGGGAGGCACAATATAGTCATTCTGCAGCAGGTCTAGTCATTTTGCATAAGAATTAGAATGCTTCTGTCAATGCATAATAGTTTACATACAGGACATAAACAAAGTGACTGAAGGACAAAGTCGAATAGTAAACCAAGCCACTCCCTGTCAATCCTTACCTGAGAGGGTCTTCATCAGGACTTCCGGGGATGGAGAACGACACAGTAAACGCTGATTTATTTTACCTCTTCCTTCCTCAAGAAACAGGAACTGGTGTTAAGATGTCAGGTGTCAAGCCCCAAACTCCTCTTCTGGTCTGTATTTAAGCTGTATAATAAAACTGGGATCAGGCAATCAGCCGTGAGCAGACAGACCCAGAGTATTCCCAGTGCCCCACATCTTTGAGCTCCAGTGAGATCCTGTTCTTAGTCACTAGATTAGCAGAGGAGCTGAAAGACTGAAATTCCGTGTTTTAAGGCAACTTGGGCTTCAAACAGTCACTTATTGCTAAAGTCGTATTTCTCTGTGTTAATTTATGATCCTTAACTCAAATCCGGAGTTTGGAGCTCATTTTGATAACTCCTCATTAGTCTGCATAGACAAGAGTCTGCTCACAGTCAGTGATGACAATGGAGGAAACAAAGTCCCTAGCCCAGAGGAGGGACTGCTCCCCATATTTGGGGAAATGCCCCTGGGAAGCATCGGTGAGGTGCACTTTGGCCTCTGTGGCTTTGCCTTCTGCTCCTGGAATTGCACCCTGGGGGCCTCCATATGCAGACCCAGAGTCCGTGGGTGACCACAACTCCCCCGTTTTGGGTCATCGTCCGGACACACGTTGCGATATGCTTCCTGCCCCCCTTTCCAGCATAAGCGCTGCGATCACAAGTGGCAGAACCAGTTCTCAGGTCCAGACCCTAGACCTTGCCCTCCTCGGCCTTAGGCTTCCCCTAGTCCTGGTGGAACCTGCAAGCCTGGCGGATGCGAGGTTAGCACCCGGCTGGGTGGGCTTGGGCCTGTCTCAAAAGGCTCATGGCGAACGCAGGTTCCTCCTCCTTGGAGCCTGTGGGCTTGCGGTGGGCAGCCCCGCATCTCGTGCCTCCCTCGGGCGCCCTCTCTGAGCAGCAGCTCCCCTCCCCCTACCCCACCAACCGCCCAGCAGTCGCACTGCCTGCTTTCTGCTTCTAGAAGCGCGTTCTTTTGATGCACACATGCAGCACACACAGAAGCTCAGTTGGATTACAGACTTGAACCTGAAACGCACAACTTTAAAACTACTAGACTGGGGGGGGGGGGTATTGGCAGTGAAAAAAGGAAAAAAAAAATAAGAAAGAGAACAATTACAAAAAAAGTATTAGAAGACTGTATCCTCACATTATGGACTCAAGAAGGTTGCGGATAAACAACTGCGTAGATAGCATACTGTTGTCTCTTTGCAAATAAGTCTTAAATGAGGGAATTTGGTACCGGGAAGAGTTGCAGAGCCTGACTTTGGGGAAATCTGGGATTGATGAATTGCCTTGCATGAGGCTACAAGCCCTGATAATCAATATTTGAAGATGAGATTCGAGCAACCTAGAACATGCATCAGAATTTTTTCTAAGTAAATTAGCACCAGAAGATGCCTTTAACCACTAAATAAAATGGGTCAGTAGTTCAAGATCTCCCTACAAAGAAAACGGCAGACCTAGATCGTTTCCAGTCAGGTTCCAGCAAACATGCAAGAAACAGTCATTTTAATCTTGTACATAGTCAACAGAGATTAGAAAACCATGAGATACTCCCCTAACTTGATCCTTAAGCCTAGTTTAAAAATGATAACAAATTTTAGAGAAGGACGGTAGAAGAAGAGTTAGAGGACAAGCACACTCAGTAACTGAGATGCAAAACCCTACATAAGATGCCAGCAAAGGAAATCCAGCAAAGTATAAACCAAGTAACATGCCATGATCAAGGCGGTTTATTGTAGGCATACAAATTTGAGTGAACGTTAAAGATTTAGTAATTTCACTCACCACATGCATAGGTGAAAGAAGAGAAGACATATGCTCACCTCAAGAGATGGGGGCAAAGCAGGTTGATAAAATCCAATCACACGGAGAGATAAGGACTAGGAGCAAATATGGAACAGAAAAGGAGTTCCCGAACGTGGAAAACTACAACTAGCATGATAGTTCATGGTGACGTGTGGGACATTCTCTTTAAAATTAATAAACAATAAAATAAGGGTGCTTCTATCATTACTTTTATTAAACATTGAACACCGGAAGTGTAAGCTAGTACAAAAAGAGAAAAAGTATAACTGCTATTCATAGATTATAGGACTGTCTCCATTGAAAACTGTAGAAAATACTGGAATTAATAGTAATCATAAATAAAAAATAAATTGAAATTTCAGTGCATCAGCATCAAGCTGACTCTGTCATAGCTCTTAGGTGAAAGCAAAGGACACTGATAGGGAAAGAGCAGGTTCGGGTGGTCTAGACCAAGGAGGGAAGAAAATTATTCTGCACTGGGCTGAACTTATAAGAACGGGTATGTGTCTCAGTTACCTAGTCCCTCCATAACAAAAAATAACACAACTGGATGGCTTTAAAGAACAGAAATTTATTTTCTCACAGTTTAGCAGGTAGTCGTTTGAATTCAGGGCATGGCTGTAGTGGGAGATCCTTCCTTGTCTACCTCAGCTTCTAGTAGATGCCAGCAATCATTTGTGTTCCTGGCCTTCTAGAAGCATCTGTCTTCTTTGTCTGTCTTCCTTTTCACCTGTTTGTGTCTGTGTGCATTCTGCTCCTTTTATAACTAAGAAGAGTTAGGCTTAGGACCCACCCTACATTGGTATGACCTCATTCACATAATAAAAGCAGGCCCCCCTCTTTCCTAACAAGGTCAGATTTACAGGTACAGGGGTTAGGATTTCCACATACATTTTGGAGGGACACAATTCAATCCCTAACAGTCGACTTACCAGATATTCTGGATTGAGAGTACTCGCATGAACAGCTGAGAGTGGTTCCAATTCTTTGCTACATTCGTTGGCTGAAACTTGTCTCAATGGTCACCCAAAGGAATGCTGGAGCAATTTATTGTGTAGGACCTGGCCAACCATTCCTAATCACATCCATTGTGTGGAAAAACACACAATCCCATCACCAAAGCCTTGAGAAATTCATGGATAAGAAAAGAATGGTGGTTGGAACCAAGAATTGTTTCATAGCCTAGATAACATGGTGTAGGTATTAGATATTCACATGGAGATGTCAGGTAATAAAACTTCACCCCACATGGGGATGTCAAGGATAATACCAACGACTAATGTTCATTGAGTACCTACACTGGTGTCAGGCACTCCTGTGCTTTTCCTTTCATGTTTGCTTTCATGATGGCCATATGAGGAATGTATCATTATAATGCATAAAGAGGTCAATACAGAGAGTTAGGCTCACATTTGAATATATGAGTCTGGACCCAGGAGGAGTTTGAATGGATGGAGGGATAAACCTCACGTCCTTAGCTACAAATAGATAGCAGTAAACTCACTGAGGCATCCTAGAGGGAGGGTGTCAACAGAGAGAGGAGCAGGCACCAAGCCCAAGGGTACTCTGGTATCTAGAAGCCTGCCAGGTGAACAGCAGCCAACAAGCCTCTCTGAAGTCCAGTGTGGTTCCTGGAGGGTTGTCTGTCCTTGCTCTCAGCTGCATTTCCCCAGTGCTCCTCCGACCTGCACTGGGTTGTCCCCTTCATGACGACAGGGACAGTGTGTACCTTTCACCACTGTATCTGCATAACATAGACTATTTCTGGCCCATGGAATATACTGACTGAAAGAAAAATAAACAAACGATAAGTACGTAAAATCCTTCGTAGTTGATACCTTGGGATACATTAAGGGGCTTCATGAGTAAGAGGGAGAAAAACTGATCAGGGCTGCTTCTGAGACCATCTTTTAGGTGTAAAGAGTGTTAAACAATAATTAAACAAAGAGATTTAATGGCAGAGATGTATGTTAAAAAGATGTAAGTATACGTTGAAGATTACTAGAAACATGCACATTTATTATTGCAACTATAGTCAAATCGTTAAAAAACATATACTACATGCACACAGAATATTATAAAGTAATTTAATGCCCTCATTAAAAAAAAAAATTTATCATGAGAAAAGACTAATGATGAATGAAAATATCAGGATATAATATCCGTGTTAATATACATAAATGTGTGCGCTAATACACACATGAAACCAGTTGCCACTGAGTCAGTTCTGATTCATGATGACACCACTGTGCCAGAGTAGAACTGTACTCCATAGGGGTTTCAGTGGCTGAGTTTTCGGAAGTAGGCTGCCAGACCTCTCTTTCACAGCAATTCTGGGTGGACCTGAACTCCAACTTTCTGTCAGCAGCTCAAGATATTAACCATTTGCATCAACCAGAGACTCTAATACGCATACATGCCAATGTAAGTAAGATAACAGACATATCGGAACGTTAATAATTTATTCTATGCATTACGTATGTTTTCTTGTTATTTATTGCATACTTTCCCATTGCTTCCAAGTTTTTGAGGAATAGAATGTACTTCTGGAAAAATTCATGAGAGATTTTTAAGTAATGAAATAATTAACAGAAACAGAATGAGTAAATCTGTGGCAAGGCAGCCCAGGAACCCAAGATTACAGTAACACTGGTATGAAAAGGAGAATTGTGGAGTCCTGAAGCTCAGTGGTCCCATGCATGCATCAGGAAAGAGGGAAGAGCAAATAAACAAGGAGAAAATACAGTGAGCCAGAGGAGTGGGAGCCCTCTGTTGTGGGCACAGTTTTCTCATGAAACTTTAGATGGACACAATGGGTGGGATTATCCACTTCCATCACACAAACATTTTTATTACCCTTGATTTTAACGGAACTATGTTATAAAAACAAATGATAAAATAAAGTATAATAAAAGAATAAATCTCATAGTGGACTACTATCATTTTCCCCAGCCACTGAGGAGGGCAGGAGACACACACAGGAAAGAAGATGGAGCAGTGTGAAGAATCATGCTTAGTGAGGAGGGGAGTGTTTCTGAGACAGGCCTTACCTGCTACCACCTAGGGAAGTAGGCAGCCGTGCAGGACCAACTGGAAGAAATGGCACATTATTTCTGAGACCTACTCCAGCTCATAACAAATTATGGATAACATGGGGAAGAATGAGATTTCCAGGACACTTAATTGTTCTCATGAGAAACCTGTACATAGAAAAAGAGGCAGTCATCTAAACAGAACAAGGAATACTGCATGGTTTAAAGTCAAGAAAGGTGTGCATCTCCATTGTATCCTTTCACCATACCTATTCGACCTGTATGATGAGCAAATAATCCGAGAAGCTGGACTGTCTGAAGAAGAATAAGGCATCAGGATTGGAGGAAGACTCATTAATAACCTGAGATATGCAGATGATACAATCTCACTTGTTGAAAGTGAAGAGGCCGTAAAGCATTTACTGAAGAAAATCAAAGACTACAGACCAACAGCCTAACAACAGGACCAATAAGCAACATCATGACAACGGAGAAAATGTTGACATCACTAAGGGCTTCATTTTACTTGGATCCACAATAAACACCCACGGAAGCAGCAGTCAAGAAATCAAACGACACATTGCATTGGGCAAATCTGCTACCAGAGACCTCTTTAAAGTGTTCAAATGCACAGATGTCACCTTGAAAACTAATGTGCGCCTGACTCAAGCCATGGTGTTTTCAGTCACCTCATACGCACACGAAAGGTGGGCAATGAATAAGGAAGACTAAAGAAAAATTGAAGGCACTGAATTACGGTATTTGCAAAGAATATTGAATATACCACGGACTGCCAAAAGAATGAACAAATCTGTCTTGAAAGAAGTACAGCCAGAATATCCCTTAGAAGCAAGAATGGCGAGGCTTCATCTCACATATTTTGGACATGTTGTCAGGAGAGATCGGTCCCTGGAGAAGAAAGTCATACTTGGTAACAAGTGGCCACAACAACCGGCTCAAACATAACAACGACTGTGAAGGCGACAATAGGTAGTTTAACATACATTTTGACCCATACGAATTAAAATTTAAACAATTATTTCAAGCCCTTTTGTAGCGGTTTCAGAATATACAATTAAAATAAATGTAAACAATTAATAGAAAAAATCTCTGAAAATAAAATTTAATTTTTTTAAGTCACTGCTCCATAGCCCAAATATAAATGGCTTGATATAAAGCACTGGTCTTTGTGATTCACAAAAAGGAGGTGCCAATTCCTGAACAAGAACTGAAGTGACAGGAGAAACTCCCCATGCTGTTAGAGCCGTGAGTATGGGCTCTAATCCAATAATCTGTCCTCATTAATTCCTTTTCATTTCATCTCTGTGAAAGAGGGAACGGAGAAGGTGAGAGAGGGTTACATGTGCCTATTCTGTTCTTTAGCATCTAGTTTACTGCCAGGAACAACTATTCATAAGAGTCTACAAAACATTAAAGTACAAATAAGGAGGAAAACCTCCTAGTATATATATGTATTAGGTGGCACAAAGAGTTAAGTGCTCAGCTACTAACTGAAAGGTTGGCAGTTTAAATCCACTCAGTTGCCTTGGAAGAAAGGCCTGGCAATCTAACTCCAAATGGTCACAGCTATTGAAAACCGTATGGAGGGCAGTCCTACTCTGAAAACTCACGGGGTCGTCATGAGTGAAAATCTCAACGGCAACTGGATTGGTAATCTATATATGGCATAAATGTTCGGAAAATTAGTTTCTGAACATATACACGGCATACAGAATACACTGCACATTAGTATTATGTGCCAAAACCCACTGTCATCAAGTCGATTCTAACTCATAGTGACCCCAAAGGACAGAGTAAAACTGCCCCATAGGGTTTCCAAGGCTGTAAGTCTTCACTGAAGCAGACTGCCACATCTGTCTCCTGCAGAGAGGCTGGTGGGTTTGAACCACTGACCTTTCAGTTAGCAGCCAAGTTCTTTAACCACAGAGCCACTAGGGCTCACTGCTGTCATGTACAGTGATTACATAAGCAAATTCTGAAACAAACTGCCTGGGTTTAAATCCTAACTCAATCTATCAGCTGGTTGATCTGGGAACGTTACTTTATCTCTCACTGCCTCAGTTTCCCATTTCTAAAATGGGTCTTATTCAAAAGGTTGTTACGCAGGTTAAATAAAACACACAAGGCACTTAGAAAAAGGCCTTACACACAGAATGAACACAATAAATGTTAGCTTTCATAATTATTAAGGGAATACAAACAGCTTAGTTGAAGAAACTTCCATTGAGAAATAGTTGCGTTCCAAAATTCATGTGTAAAGTCATTTACATCAACTGTTAAAGTTGTATGTTTAGATTCAAGTGATTACTGAGGTGTGTTATGATCTTGAACAGAGTTCAGGGGACTATACAGGCTGACTCTGCATGCCCTTCTCCTGCACATCCATTCCATCTCCCCTGGAGCCCAGACATCATGTTATCAATTAAACCCCTCCCACACTGGTGGTGTACTGTTTAAGAGCTATGGCTGCTAACCAAAAGGTCATCAGTTCAAATCCACCAGGCGCTCCTTGGAAAGTCTATGGCACAGTTCTGCTCTGCCCTATTGGGCCGCTATGAGTTGGAATAGACTCAGTGGCAATGGGTTTTTAATGGGTATGAGTTAACTGTTCAGTGCTTAAAGACATACCCAAAGCAACCACGAACACAAAAGTATAGTAAAAAGTTCTTATTTCAGAATAGCAACACCTTTTTCTAACACAGTGGTGAATTAGGGTGGACTGTGTATCAAGAGGAGGCCTGGTGGCATAGTGGTTAAGAGCTCAGCTGCTAACCAAAAGGTCAGCAGTTCGAATGCACCAACTAGTCCTTGGAAACTCTATGAGGTAGTTCTACTCTATGCTATAGGGTCTCTATGAGTTAATATCAACTAGGGTCTGTATGGGTTGGAATCAACTTGATGGTGACAAGTTTGATTTGGTTTGGATTAAATTATGACCCTAAAAAACGTGTGTTTCAACTTGGTTAGGCCATGATTCCCACTATTGCCTAGTTGTCCTTCATTTTGTGATTGTAATTTTACTGTAAGAGGATTAGGGTGGGATTGTAACACCACCCTCACTCAGGTCACCTTTCCCTGAGGTGTGGCCTGCACCACCTTTTATCTCGCAAGAGGTAAAAGGAAAAGGAAGCAAGCGGAGAGTTGGGGTCCTCAGACTATCAAGAAAGCAGCACCAGGAGCAGAGCATGTCCTCTGGACCCAGGGTCCCTGCACCTGAGAAGCTGCTTGACCATGGGAAGGATAAGGACAAGGACCTTCTTCCAGAGCCGAAAGAGAGAGAAAACTTTCCCTTAGAGCTGATGCCTTGGACTATTAGCCTACTTTAATGCGAGGTATTAAATTTCGCTTGGTTAAAGCCATCCACTCATGGTATTTCTGTTACGGCAGCACTAGATGATGAAGACAGTGGGTAAAGGTGGAAGGGGTGGATGACGGACAAAAAAAGAAAAACGGACAACAAGAGAAATATAAGAATTCAGAGAACTGTGAAAATTTAATTCCTGAATATACTTTCTTTCTCCTCCCTGTAACTGTAAGGACTTTTCTCATATACAGCATATATAAGTAAATCCTTGCAATATTTAAAACACTTAGATTTTTGTAAAACTCATTCTCTGAAAACTCATGGTGGCCCCATTAATTTGTGGCTTAAAAACAACTCAGAACTAAAAAGAAGCATAAATAAATAAATAAAGGCACTGCTGTCATTTGCGGGTGATGTTCTTTTCCTGCTATCCACAACCCACACACTTGGGAGTTAATTTTCCAGGATCAGTGTTCACAGACCATCCTCTTTCTCTCACCACCACCCCACCACCCTTAATTATTTAGAAAAGGCAGGGCCAGTCAGTGCTCCAAACATCAAGATTTCTCTCTAAAATGCCAACTCGCACTTGGGGAGCAGGCTACATTCTCAGCTGTCAGCAATTCCACTAGCCCCTGCAGATAAGGAACATGTCTCCACTGAACTGTTCATTGTAATTAAAAAAAAAAAAAAAGTAAAAAACTGTTTCTTAAAACCAGAAAAAAAAAAACAAACAGGCATTTCCCTATTACCCACCCACCCCACTCTCCCACACCCAGTGCTCCCCTCACCACACACACACTCAAATATTTCATACCAAGGGTGTGTCCCAAGCACGGGGTCTGGCTCCGCTCTTCTTTTACACCCCTTGGAGGCCTCTGGAGAAACCATACCTTTGGTTGGCAATTCCCTGAACCCTGCCTATTCAAGCTGGCACTTATTCAAAAAGGCAGGTGAGTCTTCAAGTCAGGTTTTTAAAAGGAGTTTAAGAGGAGCCAGGTGATATGCCTACTCACCCTCAAGTTTCTCAAAGGTAATAATTTCTTGAGATGTTTACAATGTCTCAACTATGGGTTAATTAAATCCCTTAGGATGGTGGGCATAGGAAAATCCTGCATCTCAATGCCCCCCACTTTGAAAAAAAAGAGGGGGAATCTCCAAAATTACAAATTTGAATTTCTACATACTTGATTGAACTAAGGAGTAAGTTCCTCATGTGTGTTATTCTTGGTTTGAGCTTGGTGGTGCAGTGGTTAAGAGCTCAGCTGCTAACCAAAAGGTCTGCTGTTTGAATCCAACAGCTGCTCCTTAGAAACCGTATGGGGTAGTTCTACTCCGTCCTATAGGGTTGCTAAGAGTCAGAATTCACTGGATGGCAATTGGTTTGTTTGTTTTTCAATTTTTGGCTGAAAGGTAGACTTTGTTATCAATTTATTAAATCAACTGGTAATTTGCTGGATATTTCTCATACAGGAACTTATGATGTCTTCAAATCCAGCCAATCAGGTTTAGGAAGAGAGAAACTTCTCTACCTTAGCCTCCCTGCCACTCCCACACCTTTTTCATTGATTTCCATGCCCTGTTTAAGTAACATCACTCATCATTTCTCACTGTCTAGGTTATCTGAGCCAATTCATGGCAGTCAATTCCACCTGAGCCCTAGGATACCCTCATTTACATACTCTGCCCTGTTCCTTCACCAATGGCTGACCTCACATCTCCCCTTGAATGTCTACTAGGCATCTCAAACTTAATGTGGTTCAAATAAAATTCTTCGTCCAAGTGTCTTATCTACCTCCCAGTCTTCCTTATCTCAGCAAATGTTCTCACTATCCTCTGGGTTGTTCAGGACAAAAACCTAGAAATCATCCTTGATTTCTCTCCTTTATTCAAATCTTGCATCCAATCCATTGACACATATTCTGGACTCTTGGCTCTACCTTAAAATAAATCCTGACTCTATCCACTTCTCACTACCTCCACCTTACAGCCACCATCATCTCTTGGTGAAAACTGGACTCCGTGCCACCGATCTTCCCTCTTACAGTCTACATAACAGCATCACCTCAGTGGCTTCTCATGGCAATTAGGAAAAATTCCCAAATCCTTCCCATGGTCTTTCATGATGCGGGGCTTGCCCACCATACTAACCTCATTTCCTAACAGTCTTCCCTCGGTTCACTCCACACTAGCCATGACTTATTTCCTGAGCTTCCTCAAAACATGCCAGAACACTTGGTTATTAAAGGGCCTCAGAAACAACTCTTTCCTTTATTGGCAATATCCTCCCTCCAGAACTTCATACAGCTATTCTCTCCTTTGATATAGGTCAGTTATCTCCTCAAATATCCTGATCCCATAAGCCTTTACTAACTATTAATCTAAAACAGCTCACCCCACTCATTCCCTCACATGCAACTCTGTCTTATTTTCAAAATATTTAGCTCTCCTTGACATTTTTTGTTAATTATTACCTGTAAATGTATTTTTTGTGGTTGAGAATATATGCAGCAAAACATACACCAACTCAACCGTTTCTACCTGTACAATTTAACGACATCGGTTACATTCAAGTTGTGCAACCATTCTTACCCTCCTTTTCTGAGTAGTTCCTCTGTCATTAGCATAAACCCACTGCTCCTTAAGGTTCCTATCTAATCTTTTCAGTAGCTGTTGGCAATCTGATGCCATATAGACAGTTCTTAAAAGAGCATATGCTCAAGGTAGACCATTTTTATTAGTTAAGTAGCTAATGTTCTGGAGCCCTCGTGGCACAGTGGTTAAGTGATACGGTAGCCAAGCAAAAGAAGAGCAGTTTGAATCCACCACCTGCACCTTGGAAACTCTATGGGGCAGTGCTATTCTGTCCTACAGGGTCTCTGAGTCGGAATCAACTCAATGGCAACAGTATGGTGTTTTCTTTTTTATACTTCAGTTTTAAGATGATTCAAGGGAAGGCTTTTGGTGTAATGGTTAAAGATTATCTCACGGCAATAGTTTCAGGAGTTCATTCACCCTCAATGGCTCCAAAAAGTCTAGGGTTCATGAGAATCTGAAATTCTGTTCTGCATTTTCCCCCTTTTGATCAGGGCTTTGCTATGGACTCTTTGATCAAAATGTTCAGCGACAGTAGCCGGGAACCTTCTGGTTCTTCTGGTCTCATGGCATGCTAGATGTTCTTTTAAAAAACATGAGTGGATGCTGGAGGTTATCAAATACTTATTTTATTACACCTATTAGTATAACCACATTTATTTTTCCTGTACATATGGCAAATTATACTGATTCATTTTTGAATGTTAAACTAACCTTGAATTCTTGGGATAGACCCAACTTGGTCATAATATATTCTTCTTTAGAGTATTGCTGGATTTGTTTTGCCTATTTCTTTTTATATTTTGCATCTATGTTCATCAGTGACATTGGCCTGTAATTTTCCCATCTTGTGCTGCTCTTGTCAGGTTTTGGTATCAATATTCATTCTACAAGCTTTATAAAATGAGTTTGGGTATATATTTCATTTTATATTGAAGAATTTGTGAAGTATTTCTTGAATATTTGGCAGAATTTGCAGGAAAAGCCATCTGACATGAAGTTTTCTTTTTGAGAATAGTTTGAGCTCCAATTCAGTTCTATTAACAATTGTGGAATTACTTTTGCTTCCTGTTTCTTCTTGAATCGTTGTTATTAACTTACATGGTATGATACGTTTGCCTACTTTACCTAAATTTGCAAATTTATTAGCTAATATGGTTCATAACATTCTCACATTATCTTTAAGTTCTGCAAGATCTGCAGTCATTTTCTTTCTAATTCCTGATATTCGTTATTTATACCTTCATTCTTTTTCACTTGATCAATCTTGCCTAAAGTTTGTCAATTTTACTAGCATTTTCTAAGAATTAACTTTAGTCTTCGTTGATCGTCTGTTGCATGTATCCAATCATTAATAGAAACAAAAATTCCTATGAATGTTTGTTTATGTTTTTTTCCCAACATTTTGAATGGATGTTTAACTCACTTATTTTTCAAAATTTGTTCTTTCCAATTATATTTTTAAGGCTATAAGTTTCCTATATTATATTGTCTGTACTGCACCAATTTTTATATGTACTATGTTCATAATTGTTCACTTCAAAATATATTCTAATTTTCATTATGATGTCTTTTTTAATGCCTAGTATTTTAAAATATCCAAGCACATGGAGATTTTGTATTTTCTTTTTCTAAGATGGTTTTTTTTTTTAAATTATGCTGTACTTACACAGTATCCTCTATATTATTGCAGACTCTTGAAATTTGTTGAGACTTGCTTTATAACACAGTATACAGTTAATTTTTATAAACACTATGTATGTGCATGAGATGAATGTATACTCTTTAGTGGTTAGATAATGCACACACATACACATATATCAATTTGGTATTTTTATACATGTTAAATCTTCTGTATCCTTGACAATTTATGGACTTCTATGTTTCTGAGGGGTGTGTTAAAAATCTATTATGATGCATGATGTCAAAAGGAGCCCCAGTAGTGCAGTGGTTAAGCACTCAGCTGTTAAACCTTTTGATTTGATCCACCAACTACTCCACAGGAGAAAGATATGACAGTTTCCTTCCATAAAGATTACAGCCTTAGAAACCCTTTGGAGAAGTTCTACTCCATCCTATAGTCACTATGAGTCAGAACTGACTCAACAGCACATAAGAAAAAATGTATGATGTGAAGGAAACTGAGCAGTACGAAGGTATAAGAATTGAACCTACATCCAGGGTCAAAGGATGAAGGACAGAGAAAACAGCAGAGACATCCAAAAGCTTGGAAAAAAGGGGGCTGAGAGGACAATGGTTGGTGGTTTAAGGGCTTTGAAGGGCTACCACATATACTGAGGAATCTGAAGTGCAATATTCTTGCCTAAGGATGAAGACATGCTCATAAAGATCCTGACAAAGCTTTAGGCTTGCACCTCTGGCTGATCTTTGGGCTCCACGGGGGCAGGAAGTGAAGGCTAAGGCAGAGTTTTAGGCGCTCTTGCTTAGCACTGAAAGAACACCCCAGTTCAGAGCCAATCTGCAAAGACTGGGATAATGTTACTTTTTCTTTTTGGCTACAAGCATTTAAAGAAATCACTGTCAGGTCATGAACTGACTGCTGTCATAACAGAACAGAACTTCAGTGTCCACACATGAGAAGACATACAATCTTTGCAGAACTAGTTTGGAAACATCACTAAGCAAATGGATGACTGGCCCTCAACAATTAAAAAAAAAAAAGCAAACCCTAATGACTGGAGGGAATCTGATTTCCAGAGTTACATTATAATATTTAAGATATCCAGTTTTCAACACACTATTTTAAGTCATAAAAGGAAAAAGAAAAGGATGGTTCATTTGTTAAGAAGAAAGAAAGAAGAGAATGAACAGAAAGCATCCCTAAGGAAACACAGATATTGGGATTACTAGACAAAGATTTTAAACCAATTGTCTTAAATTTCCTCAAAGAGCTAAAGAAACCATAGACCAAAAAAAAAAGGAAACCAAGAGAAGAATGTATGAACAAGTAGAAAATATTAATAAAGAAATATTATACAAAAGAACCAAATAGAAATTATAGAGCTGAAAAGTAGAATAGCTGAAATAAAATTTTCATTAGAGGAGCTCAACGGCAGATTTGAGCAAGAAAGCAGGAAAATGTAAACTTGAAAAAGCACAACTGAAATTGTTCTAACTGAGGAGCGTAAAGGAAAAAGAATGAAGAAAATGAACAGAGCCTAAGGGACCTGCGGGACAACATCAAGCATACCAATATACTCATTAAGGAGTCCCAGAAAGGAAAGAAAGATGAAAGGACAGAAAGAATATTTGAAAACGTAATGACTGGAAGTCTCCCAAATGTCATCTAGATATCCAAGAAGCTCAATAAACTCAAAGGACAATAAATACATAGATATCCACAGAGAGACATAATCAAAATGTCAAAAGACGAAGACAGAAACTTGAAAGTAGCAAGAGATAAGTGACCCCTAATGTACAAGAAGAGAGTCTCAACAAGTTTAACTGTTGATTTTTCATCAGACACCATTGAGATGAGAAAATAGTGGGATGATGTATTTAAGATACTGGAAAAAAAATACAGAAACAAAACTATGAACCAAGATGTCAGTATCTAGCAAAACTATCTTTCAAAAATAAAGGGGAAATTAAGACATGCCCAGATACACAAAACCTGAGGGAGTGTGTTAGCAGCAGAACTGCCTTATGAGAAATGCTACAGGGAATCATTCTGGCTGGCATGGAAGGACACTAGACAGTAACTGGAAGCCATAAAAAGAAACAAAGACTCCGTAAAGGAAACTACTTAGATAAAACAAAGTCAGTAATATTTTTATATCACGCCTCTCTTTTTTTCATATATGATTTAAAGCACGAATGCATAAAAATACTTACACATCTCTCTTAATGGACACACAATGTATAAAGATGCAATTTTTGTACCAGCAACGTAAGTAGGGGAGGTAACTGAGCTGAATAAAAGCAGAATTTTGTATACTGTTGAGGCTAAATTTGTATTAATTAAAAGAAGATTGTTATAAATATAAGATATTAATTGTAATCCTCATGCTCACCACTAAGAAGTTAAAAAATATAAGGAAAGGAAACAAGGAGAGGATCAAAATTGTACACTTGAAAAAAAATCAGTCAAACACAAAAGTGGACAGTAGTGAAGAAAATGAGAAACAAAATACGTATATGACCTACTATTACAAAGTAGAAGATATAAGTCCTTCCTTATCATGAATTGCTTTAAATATAAATAGATTAAATTCACAATTGGGATCATTAAAGTTGTGTGTTAACTTTGTTGGACCATGATTGTCAGTGCTTTGGCAGTTATGATGTAGTTTAGCAGTCGTAAAACGATGCAATCACTTCCATGATGAGATGTGATATAATGTGATTACCTCCATGATGGGATCTGCTGTGAGTAGCCAATCAGATGTAAGGGAGTTTCCTCAGGGATGTGGACTGCATCCAATATAGGTGGACTTTCTGGCAAGGCTCTTGAGCTTTTGCTCACTCGGAATCCTGCAGCTGGCTCCTCTTCATCTGATCTCAAGTTTTTGGGACTTGAACTCTCAGCTTACCTTCCAATTTTGGGATTCATCAGCCTCCGCAGTCTGTGAGCCGCGGGCTGCCAGCTTACCTGCCCATCTTGAGATTTGTCAGCCTTTGCAGCCTGTGAGCCACAGACCTGTTGTATGACCTGCAGATCTTCAGTTCTGCAGTCCCTGCATCTATGTGAGTCAGGAGAAGCCACCAGGCTGACCCATGGACTTGAGACTTACCAGCCTCTACAGCCTCGGGAGCCATTTCCTTGATATAAATCTATTTATATATAAATACATACATATATATATATCACTGGTTTTGCTTCTCTAGAGAACCCAGCCTAAGATACCAATTAAAAGACAAACACTGGCAGAATGAATAAAAAAATCATTCAATTGCTATCAAGCTGATCTGACTCATGGTGACCCCTCGCCCCATGTGTGTCAGAGTAGTAGTGACACACAAGTGTGTCAGTTCAACGGCTAATTTTTCAAAAGTAGATCGCCAAGCCTTTCTTCCGAAGTGCCTCTGGGTGGACTCAAACCTTCAACATTTTGGTTAGCAGCTGAATGCATTAACCGTTTGCACCTCCCAAGGACTCTATGTTTATTTCTGTATTACTTGTCTTTATACTATATACATACATATACACATACACACACACATAGACATCCATGAGTGGTTCATACAGATGCTTTGGACTTCGACTAGCAGGGCTCTATTAATTATTGATAGAAAAGTACTGATACCAATTACAAATGTGTATTTGTCCATTTCCCCTTTCAGATTTATTAGTTTTTGTATTTTGGAGCCCTGTTGTTAAATATGTACACATTTAGGATGGTTGTATCTTTTTGGAGAAGTGAACCTTTATTATGTTATGTCCCTACCTATTCCCAATAATACTCCTTTTTCTGAAGTATAATTTGTCTGATATTAATATAGTACTGCAGTAGAACTGGATAATTTTCAACCATTTCAAGAGGTAGCATAAGATCAAGAACTGATGGTATAAAAGGAAGAAATCGAAGCTGCATTGAAGGCATTGGTGAAAAAAACTATCCTCTCTCCACCATCTTCACTAACCCTGACACCAACTGTCCCTCACACAGCACTCCCTACTTCTCTGCTGGGTTCAATAATTCATTGCAATGGCCACACAGAGCTCACAGTCCATATTCATGATTATGGGGTTTATTGGGGAAGTAACAGTTACAACTCAGGCTCAAAGACACTCAGAATACAGTTCTTCTATCAGGACAGCCTCTTCCCTCCTGTGCTCATAGGCGTGCCTCTGCCTGGCCTTGGGCCTCTCTCCAAAGGCACTCAGCTTTCCTTCTCCCTGGGCCAGCATCTC
This sequence comes from Loxodonta africana, assembly GCF_030014295.1. Lineage (NCBI taxonomy): Eukaryota > Metazoa > Chordata > Mammalia > Proboscidea > Elephantidae > Loxodonta > Loxodonta africana. The sequence goes on along the minus strand of NW_026974876.1, from coordinate 335,812 downwards.
CTATAGCCGGGTCCCTGTTGCTTGGTCTCTCCTGCCATGGCATCTTACCGTCTTCAGGGTTACAGCTTCCTCTCTCTATCTCAGTCTCCTGCTTCTAGGATCTTCTCAGTGCAGGGATCTCAGGTCCACAATATATGCTCAGCTCCTGGCTGTTCTTCCTTGATGGGAGTTGAATCCTCCTCTTTACTCTGGAACTGGTGCTCTTTGAAGGGAAAACTAAACAATCCCCTTGGTGAGCCACAACTACCCTATCACACAAGTCCTGCCCAAGCACCAGGGTGGATGTTATAAGACTATGGCTAGAAAGGCCACACAAAATAAACAATCACATCACAGTACCTTGGACTCATTTTTCAAGTGAAGTATCAAAAATCCCATACGAACAAATTGGTAAAGAACATAATCAACAGCAAGAACATTTTCATACTTATGTTTTCCGTATTTGGAAGAAACCTATAGCACTATTCTTATTTTGCCAATTCACAGGGATCACAGAGATTAGTGGTAGATATTGCAGTACCAGAAAACTCTCTGGTGAAACAGTCTGTGAGCAGTCTTACAAACATGGATATTCCACCAGAGTCAAAAGAATGAAGTTACATTAATCATCAAAGAGAACATTTCAAGATCTAGCCTGAAGTACAATGTTGTCACTGATAGGCTAATATCTATACACTTACAAGGAAGACTAGTTTATATGACTATTCAAATTTATGCACCAACCACTAATGCCAAAGATAAAGAAATTGAAGATTTTAAACAACGTCTGCAGCCTGAAATTGATCAAATATGCAATCAAGATGTATTGATAATTACTGGTCTTTAGAATGTTAAAGTTGGAAACAAAGAAGGAAAAGTAGTTGGAAAATACAGCATTGGTGATAGAAATGATGCCAGAAATCTCATGAAAGAATTTTGCAAGACCAGTGACTCAGCCACTGCAAATATTTTTTTTCACCAACATAAACGGCAGGTATACACGTGGACTTTACCAGATGGAATACACAGGAATCAAACTGACTACATCTGTGGAAAGAGAAGATGGGAAAACTCATATCATCAGTCAGAACAAGGCCAGGGATCGATTGTGAAACAGACTGTCAATTGCTCATATGGGAGTTCAAGTTGAAACTGAAGAAAAGTAGAATAAGTCAAAAAGGGCCAAAGTATGACCTTGAGTACATCTCACCTGTATTTAGAGACCACCTCGAGAATACATTTTACGTGTTAAACTTAACAACTGAAGACCAGGTGAGTTGTGGAATGACATCAAGGACATCACACATGAAGAAAGCAAGAGGTCCTTTAAAAGACAGGAAAGAAAGAAAAGACCAAAACGGATGTCAGAAGAGACTCTGAACCTTGTTCTTGAATGTTGGGTAGCTAAAGTGAAAGGAAGAAATGACGAAGTAATAGAGATGAACAGAAGATTTCAAAGGGTGGCTTGAGAAGAAAAAGTATTATAATGACATGTATAAAGATCTGGAGATGGATAACCAAAACGGAAGAACACTCAGCATTTCTCAAGCTGAAAGAACTGAAGAAAAAACTCAACCCTTGAGTTGCAATACTGAAGGATTCTACGGGTATAATATTAAATGACACAGGAAGCATCAAAAGAAGATGAAAGTAATACCCACAGTCACTATACCAAAAAGGATTGGTCGACCTTCAACCATTTCAGGAAGTAGCATATGATCAGAAACCGATGATACTGAAGGAAGAAGTTCATGCTGCCCTGAAGGAATTGGTGAGAAAAAAAAGCCTCCGAGAATGGACGGAATACCAACTGAGATGTTTCACCAAATGGATGCAGCACTGGAATCGCTCACTTGTCTAATCCCAAGAAATATGGCCTACGAACTGGCAAGGATCCATATTTACGCCTATTCCTAAGAAAAGTGATCCAACCAAATGTGGAAATTATCAAACAATATCATTAACATCACATGCAAGTAATATTCTGCTAAAAATCACTCAAAAGCAGCTGCAGCAGTACATTGACAGGGAACTGCCAGAAATTTAAGCAGGATTCAGAAGAGGACATGGAAGGAGGGATATCACAGCTGATGTCATATCGATTCTGGCTGAAAGCAGAGAATACCAGAAAGATGTTTACCTGTGTTTTATTGACTATGCAAAGGCATTTGACTGCTTGGGTCATAACAAATTATGGATAACATTGCGAAGAGTGGGAATCCCAGAACACTTAATTGTGCTGATGAGGAACCTGATCAAGAGGTAGACGTTCAAACAGAAAAAAGTGATACTGCGTGGTTTAAAGTCAGGAAAGGTGTGTGTCAGGGTTGTATCCTTTCACAATACTTATTTAATCTGCAAATAATCTGAGAAGCTGGACTTTACCAAGAACACGACATCAGGATTGGAGGAAGACTCATTAACAACCTGCATTTTGCAGATGACACAACCCTGCTTGCTAAAAGATAAGAGCACTTGAAGCACTTACTGATGAAGATCAAAGACCGCGGCCTTCAGTAGAGATTGCACCTCAACATGAAGAAAACAAAAATCCGCACAACTGGGCCAATGAGCAACATCATGATCAACGGAGAAAAGATTGAAGTTGTCAAGGATTTCATTTTATTTGGATCCACAATCAACACCCATGGACACAGCAGTTAAGAAATCAAAAGATGCATTGCATTAGGGAAACTGGCTGCAAAAGACCTCTAAAGTGTTGAAAAGCAAAGACATCACCTTGAAAACTAAGATGCAACTGATCCAAGCCACAGTGTTTTCAGTGGCCTCGTATGTGTGGGAAAGCTGGCTGATGAATAAGGAAGACTGTAGAAGAACTGATGCCTTTTAATTGTCGTGTTGGTGAAGAATTCTGAATATACCATGAATTGCCAAAAGAATGAAAAAATCTATCTTGAAAGAAGTATAACCAGAACGTACCCTAGCCTAGAAGCAAAGATGGCTAGACTACATCCTACATACTTTGGACCTGTTTTCAGGAGGAATTAGTCCATGGAGAAGGATATCATGTACTATTTCTTTGGACTATCTAAGACCTCAAGAACAAAATCTCATGGTCCAAATTAACGTTTTTACTTACTAATTTTCAAATGTAGCCCTGGTGGAACAGTGGTTAAGAGCTTGGCTGAAACTAAAAGGTTTCAACCAGCCTCTCCTTAGAAGCCCTGCTGTGCAGTTCTATTCTGTCCAATAGGGTCACTGTTAGTTAAAATTTAATCCACAGCAATGAGTTATTTAATTTTCAAATACAAATTTGTTGTGTTAATGTCTAAATTCTAAATTAAATTTTATTTTATAAACTACCTGTTTTATAAATTTACTTTCTATTATTCAAATTTATTGTTATGGTAGAATCAAATTTAAAAAGTGACATAATTTTATATCCAGGCAAAATGAAATGGCAATAACTAAGTGGAGTGCAAAAATGGAAGCCTGCAGGAGATAAAAAGAAAATGATTTGTGAATCCCTAAAGACAATCCCCAAATTCCTTTTTAGAATGTAATAAATCAGAAGAGACTTCTTCCATTAAAGGTACGTGCTTATGGGTGGGAATCATCCTACTAGTACCACTAGTGCTGAAATTAGGGATGGCAATACAAATATAACAGGATTTGTTCCAAATTCTGCATCCATTTCTTGCTGTAGTAAAAAAAAAAAAAAAAAAAAAAAAATTAGTAATGCTCTAGAAAGTGAAACTAAGAATATTAAATTGTCACATCTGCAGACCCCATAAATAACAGAAATGCAGATCCTGCCTTGTGGAATAATTTTCTTTCAATGAAGTAAATTACTGGATCACAAGAGGCCCAAGTGATTCTCAACATCACAGTTGTCCACTTGTAAATTTGTGTTGAAAATTCCTGGATGGTAAACAAAGTTCTATAGCCAGAATTTTTTCTAGAGTGCAAAGTTAATGATGAAAATTATAAGAGGGAGTGGCTACTGCAATCTCCATCAGTCAGCTCAGTGTATTGTTTTGTTTGCAAACCTACTAACCAAACAAACCCGTCATCCTCACTTAATTCTCGAATTGTTACAGATGAATTTAGCAATTGGTGCAAATTGAATAGGATCAGTAAACATGAAAATAGTTCAATTCACAGAGATCATGTTATCATATTTAAACCAAACACATTGTTCTGGCTTAACTTATGAACTGGAATCACAAATTAATGAACATCAGTATTGAAAAGCCATTTTGTAATGTGTCGTTGTTGTCATAACAATCACTGAATGGGGACTATCTTCGTGAAAAAGAAATGAAGTCTTTGGGTCCCCACGAAATGGAAAATTTTAAAGTTGACTTCAACTTGTTGCTCATTTGATCTATTTTTAGCAAGTCACATCTCAAAATACGGTAACACAGGAAAGGGCAATCCATCCTATAATTCTAAAATAATGTGTAAAAAATTTATAATCTTGATAAGTGATGAAGTTCAATCAACTACTGTCAGTGAAATAAGTATAGCTCGATATTTGATTTTGTCTGTGGATTCCACTTCTGAGCCTTCTCATACAGGCCAGCTAAGGATTGTTTAAAGATCCATATCTCCAACAGATAGAAAACCTGTGTGGTGATTTATCACATTTCCTAGCTTAAAAAATCATACTGGTAAAGACATTGCAAAGCAAGTGTTTCACTGATAATGTGAAGCTTGCAAAATTGATTTTTCTAAGTGCAGAGACCAATCCTATAACAATGCTGCCATTACGTCACTGCATTATAAAGGCATACAACAGAAAATTCTGGAATGAAATTAATATGCCCTTTTCATACCAAGGTGCTGCACATTCACTTAATTTTGTAGGATGTATCACAATAGATTTTTTTTTGTCCAAAAGCAATTGATGTTTTTTCTAATATTCAGTTACTTTACAAATTTTTTGCCACCTCTACTCACTGATGAGCTGTTCTTAAAACATATTGAGGCAATGATTGAACATTAAAATGTCTAATACACATTGGGAAGCACATGCTATAGCAACAAGTACAATTCTAGGTGCCACACAGAATATTGCTGAAGACCAGATACAAAAAGGAAACTCCAAAACAGAAGCTAAAATCATCGCTGCCTTAGTCACCTAGTGCTGCCACAACAGATACCATAAGTGGATGGCTTTAACAAAGAGAAATTTATTTTCTCACAGTCTAGTAGGTTACAAGTCCAAATTCAGGACGTCAGCTCCAGGAGAAGGCTTTCTCTCTCTGTTGATTCTGGAAGAAGGTCCTTGCCCTCCATCTTCCCATGGTCAAGGAGCTTCTCAGGTGCAGGGACCCTGGGTCCAAAGGACATGCTCTGCTTTTGGTAGTATGAGGTCCCCAACTCTCTATCCTTTCATCTCCTGAGAGATAAAAGGTGGTGCAGGCCACACCCTAGGGAAACTCCCTGTATCTCGGATCAGGGAGGTGTTAAAATCCCACCCTAATCCTCTCAACATAAAATTACCATCACAAAATGGAGAACAACCTCACATGGCCTATCCAAGTTGATACACACATTTTGGGGGGACATAATTCAATCCATGATATTCTACCCTTTGGCCCCCCCAAAATCACATTCTTGCAAATGGAAAACATATTCATCCCATCACAAACCAAAACCAAACCCACTGCCGTCCAGTCGATTCCGACTCATAGTGACCCTATAGGACAGAGTAGAACTGCCCCATAGAGTTTCCAAGGAGGGCCTGGCAGATTCGAACTGCCGACCTCTTGGTTAGCAGCCGTAGCACTTAACCACTACGCCACCAGGGTTTCCTCATCCCATCATAGCATAGAAAAAGTCTTAAATCAAGTCCAAAATTCAAAAATCCCTCTTCATCTGTGAAATCTAGGACACAAGTTATCTGCTTCCAAAGGTACAATGGCATGAAAGGCACAAGCTAGACATTTCCATTACAAACTGAAGAAACTTGAGGGAAAGAAGGCATAACATGCACCAAGCGAGTCAGGAGAACACATCGCATTAGCCCTCAAAGACATTGCAAACCAAGTGTTTCACTAATTAGGCGAAGTTTGCAAAATTGATTTTTCTAAGTGCAGAGACCAATCCTATGACAATGCTGTGAAATGTCACTGCATTATAAAGGCATGCAACAGAAAATTCTGGAATGTAATGAATACGCCATTTTCATACCAAGGTGCTACATATTCACTTAATTTTGTAGGATGTATCACAATGGATTTTTGTCAAAAAAATGATTTTTTTCTTCTATTCAGATATTTTACAAATTTTTTGCCATCTCTATTCACCGATGAGCTGTTCATAGGCAATGATCACCATTAAAATGTCTTTCTAATAACCACTGGGAAGCACATGCTATAGCAACGAGTGCAATCCTGGAATCACACACCCAGATTCTAGGTGCCATAGAGAATATTGCTGAAGACCAGTCACAAAAAGGCGATACCAGAACAGAAGCTTAAAACGTCGCCAACGAAATGGAAACACAGACCATGTATTTATGTTTGTTATGTATAATAATATATTGCATCATTTTCATTTGACGAGTCAATTCTTCGAGATTCAGAAGTAAATTTATAGACACGCATAGATGTCTACCAGCTATTAACAAGATATTTACATAAGAGAATATTTTGAAAACACAATAAAACAAATACTGCCAAATACTGATTATCAAGCAGTTTATTGTTGCAGAAGCATTAGAAGAAACAAGTAAATGACAGAAATGCTCCAGAAGTATTGAGTGCCAGGAATCAATTTTACATAACCACCATCACTGACACACTTGAATCTTGCATGAAATGAAGGGTAAGGATGTATGAAGTTCCTTCTGATATTTTTTCCTTCTTAATGTGAATATAACTGATGAAGAATTCCTGAAGGTATCCAATAAATTAGCACAGGCTTATCCTGATGAGGAAACCCTGGTGGCATAGTGGGTAAGTGCTACGACTGCTAACCGAGAGAACGGTAGTTCAAATCCACCAGGCGCTCCTTGGAAACTCTATCGGGCAGTTCTACTCTGTCCTATAGGGTCAGGATGAGTCAGAATCAACTCGACGGCAGTGGGTTTGGATTTATCCTGATGACTTAAGACAAACCTTTACGGAGAAGTGCTACAATATCATTCTTACGTTAGAATTAAGTTCAGAGATTCAAGTCAAATTTTACTCATGTAGGCATGTAAATCAAAAAACCAAACCCATTGCTGGTGAATTGATTTCAACACACAGCAACGTTATAGGACAGAGTAGAATTGCCCCCATAGGGTTTCCATGGAGCAGCTAATGTATTCGAACTGCCAAGCTTTTCGTTAGCAGCTGAGTTCTTAACCACTGCACCCCCAGTGCTCCAAATATACTCTGGCCCAGTAGTTCAAATGCAACAGCCGCTCCTTGAAAACCCTATGAGGCAGTTCTACTCTGACCTATAGGGTCATTATGCATCAGAATCCACTCCAACCCAACGGGTTTGTTCTGCCTACTGCCTCATCCCTATTTCATTTTCTCAGAGATAAGTTTCTGTGATAGTGTCAGATTCAGGAATGTGATGAAAAATGTCTCTTGTGGGGGTGGGGCCAAGATGGCAGAGTAGTCAGATGCTTTATGTAGCCCCTCTTATAACAAAGACCCAGAGAAGTAAATCGATTATATATGACAATCTAGGAGCCCTGAATATCAAAGGTGAAGTTACAGAATTGGACTTAGTGGCAGGGGGAGGGGAATATGGTTCAGAAGCAGTGAGAGTTTGACAGACCGGACCCGGCAGAAACCAGCACCCTGCAGGCTGGATCGGATGGCATGTGCGGTGACGCAAGCAGTGACGCTCGGGACATGTTTTCCACATCTGAAGAGACCGAGTGGTGGAAAGCCTACACAAGCCTCCATAAGCAGTGAAAAGCAGTGCTAAGTTGGCAAAAGATAAGTACATGCATTTAAAATGCCACACAAATCAAAAATCATCCCCTTTGGGAAGAACATCTCTCCCATTTACCTGCTTCCTCCCTCTCTGTTTTCAGTCTTGGACCAGCTTTGGCTATTTCTGGGTCCCCTGGGCCAGAAGTAGGAACTATCACATGCCCTGGAGCAGGAACAAACAACAAAAAATAATCTGCCAGCTTCCCTAAGCCAGGAACTTAGGGAAGGCACAGACATAAGGGGTCCAAGGACTTTGAATGCCTTTCACCCTTGCATAGATCTGTGTGGGCCCATTTCAACAGCATAGGCTCTCATTAGCACACTACGACAGGGTACATACCTGAAGCCTATTTTCAACTGTATCAGCTATAAAGTAGAGGGGCAGATTTCTGATATTTGACAACGTTCTGCCAATTAAGCAGGGTCCTCACCTACCCACATCAGTGACCTGAGGGTTGGTGGCTCCACCCATGCCACCTAGCACCCAATTCAGGAGTCCAAGAGTAAGTGGTGAATCTCAGTCCTTACAACCAACAGCATTGGGTGACCATGGTCTGGCTGCAAAACCCACCCACCTATGTGCTCTAGGGAACAGGGACATGCTTTCCTCCCAGACACTCAGGGGCAGTCATCCCCCCCACAGTAGCCAGACACCTGTACCTACACCAATCAACCCTGTCTATGTAGGACTGTAGGTAAGAGCCTACACCACACACTTGGTGACCCACTACCTGGACACCTGAGCTGAATCCATACAAGAATGTAAAAGGGCTCCTAGGCTCACATACCTAGTAACAGCTCTGATCACCTGGTGACAGGACGTAAGAGCTTCAAAAGGTGCCAATAATCAAACTAGCTTACCCAAGCAGCCTATTTGGGCATATCAAAATAAAACAAGAAGCTAGGACACAGTACACCAAAAAAAAAAAAAAAACCAAACCCAGTACCATCAAGTAGATTCCGACTCAGCAAGCAAACATAAAATAAATGAATATAATAACTCACTAATGGCTCAGAGACAAGTGTAAATATCAAATAACATAAAGAGGCAGACCATGATGGATTCAGGAAGCTCCCAAAACAACAAATCAAGAAATCTTCCAAATGAAGAGAAATTCCAGGAATTGCCAGAGGTAGAATTTAAAAGATTAAGAGACCGAGCTCTTCAAGAGATCCAGGAGGAGATCAGGCAAAACGAAGAACAAGCCAAGGAACACACAGATAAAACAAAAGAGGAACTTAAGAAGGTTATACAAGAGTATAATGACAAATGTAACAGGCTGCAAGAATCCATAGAAAGATAGCAAGCAAATCCAAAAGAGTAACAATAAAATTTCAGAATTAGACAACTCAATAGAAAACAAGAGGAGCAGAATTGAGGCACTGGAAGTCAGAATTAGTGAGAGTGAAGATAAAGCAATTGATGCCAAGTTATTTGAGGAAAAATCAGATAAAATAATTTTTTAAAATTGAAGAAACTCTAAGAATTATGCGGGACTCTATCAAGAGTGATTGGAACACCAGAATCGGGGTGGGGGTTGGAGGATAACAGAAAACACAGTGAGAATTGCTCAAGACTTCTTGGCTAAAAACTTCACTGATCTTGTGAAAGATAAGAAGATATCTATCCAAGATGCTTACTGAACCCCACACAAGGTAGATGCCAAGATAAAGTCACCAGGACATATTATAATCTTGCTTGTCAAAACCAAATATAAAGAGAGAATTTTAAGAGTAGCTAGGGATAAACAAAAAGTCACCTATAAAGAAGGGTCAGTAAGACTAAGCTTGGACTACTCAGCAGAAACCATGCAGGCAAGAAGGACATATACAAAGCCCTGAAGGAAAAAAAAAAATTGCCTGCCAAGAATTATATATCCAGCAAAACTGTCTCTCAAATATGATGGTGAAATTAGGACATTTCCAGATAAGCAGAAGTTTAAGGAATTTTTAAAAACCTAACCAATATGACAAGAAATAATAAACGGAGTTCTCCAGTTAGAAAATCAATAACATCAGCTAACAACCCAAAACTAGAACACGGGACAGAACAACCAGATATCAACCCACATAGGGACGTCACAAATAAATGAAAGCTAAAACACTGAAAATGTAGAAACAGAGACATTGAGCTGTAAAAGATGACAACATTAACACTAAAAAGAGGGACTAAGTAATGTAGTCATAGATTTTTCATATGGAGAGGAAGTCAAGACGATATAAAGAAATAAAAGATTGGTTTAAATTTAGAAAAACAGAGGTAAATGTTAAGGAAACCCAAAGGAAACTAACAATCCTACACATTAAAATTTAAAAAAAAGCAAGGAAAACATAAATTTTCAGCAAATACAAAAGCAACAACAAGGAAGAAGATGAAAGACTAAAAAGAAAAACGATTCAGCACAGAAAAAAATAAATTAGCAGTAAATACAAAGGCAACAAAAATGAAGAGGATGGAAAGAAAATGCACAAAGAAAAACGACTCAACAGAGAAAATTAAATGGAATAAGGAAAATGCCAACAAGACATACACAAAAAAGATGAAAATGACAGCACTAAACTCATAAAAAAACTCATTAACTATGAATAATTACAATAAATGTAAATGGTTTAATTGCACCCATAAGGAGACAGACAGTAGCAGAATGGATTAGAAAACATGATCCGTCTGTATGCAGACTGCAAGAGACACACCATAGACTCAAAGACATAAACAAACTAAATCTCAAAGAATGAAAAAAAATATATATATATATACATACATGAAGCACACAACAATAAAAAATAAGAGTGACAATATTAATCTCTGATAAAACAGGCTTTAAAGTAAAATCCTCCACAAAGGAAAAGGAAATACACTATATAATGATTAAAGGGTCAATATACCAGGAGGTCAAAATCATAATCAATACTTATACACCCAATGACAGGGCTCCAAAATACATAAAACAAACTCAAACAGCATTGAAAAGAGAAATAGCTCCACAATAATAGTAGAAGACTTCAACATACCACTTCTGATGACAGACAGGATATCCATAAACAAGCTCAGTAAAGACACGGAAGATCTAAATACCACAATCAGCCAACTTGGTCTCATAGACTTAAACACAACACTTTACCCAATGGTAGTCAAGTAAACTTTCTTTTCTAACGCTCATGGAGCATTCTTGAGAATAGACCACGTATTAGGCCACAAAACAAGCATTAACAGAATCCAAAACATCAAAATATTACACAGCATGTTTCCTGACCATAAAGCCATAAAAGTCAAAAGGCTGTAGTTAGCATACATTCTAATTTCTTACATATTTTAAACCCAATAATGTCTATTCTTATTATGTTATGCAGTCAGTAATCCTCTATTTTTACTCGTTTCATTAACTTTCATTCCTTCTTGCATCTTAAGCCTTTCTCCTTATTTTCTTTCTGCTTGAAGAATACCTTTGGAATTTTCTTTAATGTGGGCATGCTGATGTTAACTTATCCACGTTTTGTTTGTCTGAAAACAAAAGGTCTTTGCTCATTCATGATGTTTTTCCTCAGCATAGAGTTCTGGGTTGCCATGTATTTTCTCTCTATAATTTAAATATATCATCTTATTGTCTTTTTTTTTATTATCTTAGGGTTGTCACTATTTCTGTAGAGAAGTCATCAGTCAGTTTTTTTGTTTGTCCTTTAAAGATAAGCTCTTCCATTCTTTAAGTAGTTTTAAATTATTTGTTTTTTGTGGGGTTTTTTGTCTTTAGCTTCAGCAGTTCTACTATGATGTACCTAGATACGAATTTCTTTGTATTTACCCTACATGGGTCTTATAAGGAAACCCTGGTGGCCTAGCGGTTAAGTGTTATGGCTGCTAAGCAAAACGTCAGCAGTTCGAATCCACCAGGCGCTCCTTGGAAACTCTACAGAGCAGTTCTACTCTGTCTTGTAGGGTTGCTTTGAGTCAGAATCGACTCGACGGCAGTGGGTTTTTTGGTTTTTTTTTTTTTTTTTTGGTTTGGGTTTTGTAAGTCTTCTAGGATCTGTGACTTGATATCATTAATCATTTGAAGAAAATTCTCAGCCATAATCTCAGTTTTTCTGCCTCATTCTTTTTCTTCCTTCTTAAAGTATCTTATGCTAGATATTCTCATTGTATTCTCTATATCTTATTCCTTTTTATATTTTATATATTTTTTCTTTTGTCTATGCCTCTATTTTCTTCCAACATATCTTCCAGTTCACTAAATCTCTCTTCAGCATTTTTAATCTGCTGTTATATACATGCATTAAGATTTTAACTTCAGCTATAGTTTTCAGTTGACTTTCTAAGTTGATCTTTTTCTTAGTTTCTAGTTTTTTGCCAAATTTCTAAGTCTTGCCTTTATTTCTTTGAACGTAATAGAGTTATCTCAGTGTCTTTGTCTGATAGCTCAAATATCTAGTTTTTCTGTGGATCTCATTCTGTTATTTGTTGTTTCTACAGGTTTCACTCTTTTTTTTCTTTTTTTAAAAAATTGTTGATTATATTAGAGAGGCGAGGCCAAGATGGCAGAGTAGTGAGACGCCGCCAGTCATCCCTCTTACAAAAAAGACCCGAAAAAACAAGCGAAGCAAGTATATTTATGACAAGCTAGGAACCCTGAGCATCAAAGGCAAAGTTAGAAAACGGAGTCAGCGGCGGAGGGAGGGAGAGACTATTCAGAAGTGGAGAGGAGTTACTGGACCTGAATAGCCAGGAACCCTCAGGCACCGTTCCCTGGAGCGACTGCAGTGGGGCTGGCAGTGGCGTTCCACAGGCGTTTAGCTCAGGGAAAGACAGCAAGTTGCACAGACTACTCACACCTCCAGAACAAGAGAAGAACGGCACTCTCCGCAAAAGCTAATTACTTGTGTTTATTTTACCACGCCCCCAGCCCCCAAGCTGGCTTCAGTGGCTGTCAACTTCCCTGGGCCTGAGATAGGCCCTGGTACCACTCTGAGCCATTTTTCCATCCTTGAAGAAGGTATAAGTTCACAACTGGGGGAAAGATAATCTGCCAGTTCAATTAAGCTGAGGAGCTCAGGACACAAGCAGCTCTTGTTCAGGCACAAATGGTCCATGGGCTTTGAATACCTTTCACCCCAGCATGGACCTGCATGGGCCCATTTCAGGAGAATAGGCCCTTGTTGCCAGACTGCAACTGTTTCAGCTGGACGGTGGAAAGATGGGTGTTTGTTGTTTGACACTGCTTTGCCTATTTAACAGCGTCTTCACCTACCCACATCAGGGGCCTAAGGACTGCTGGCTCCACCCACAATACCTAGCCACCTGTGACAGGGCTCCAAGGGTAAGTAGTACCTCTCAGAACTTACACCCAAAAGCATTGGGTACCCACTGCCCTTCTGCAGAACCCACCCGTGTGCTCTACAGAACAGGGATGCACTTTCCTCACAGACACTCAGAGCACAGCTGTCAGACCCCTGCCTTGATCAGAGCCTGACCCCCTACTGCAGCCAGATACTTCTGCCTACACCAATAACCCCTGCCCCTCTAAGACTGTAGGACAGAGCCTGTACCTTACACTTTATGACCAACTACCTGGGCACCTGAGTTGAATCCATACAAGAAAACTAAATGAACTCCTAGGCTCATATGCCTGGTAACAGTGCTAGCCATCTGGTGATAGTACATTAGAGCTTCAAAGGTGAAAATAATCAACCTAGCACATTCAAGCAGCTTATTTGGGTATACCAAAACTAAACAAACCAAGAAGCTAGGATACAAAAAGCAAGCATAAAATAAACTGATACAATAACTTACAGATTGCTCAGAGACAACAGTCAATATCAAATCACATAAAGAGGCAGACACAGGAGCAGGACCAAGATGGCTGACTAGGTAGAAGCTTCCGCTTATCCCTCTTGAAACAAAGACTCAGAAAAACAAGTGAATCAATTACATAAAGGACAATCTACAAACCCTGACCATCAAACACAGAACTAAGGAGTTGACCTGAGTGACAGGGGAGCAAAAAGCCACACTGCAGCAGGGACCGCTTCTGGAGCCAGTGTCCCACGCCACAGCCTTGAGCCCTTGTGGTTCCCTGGTGCCAGAGTGGTGGGGCTGATTGTGGCTTACTGAGACAGGGAAGCACGGATGTAGGCCTAACCCTCAGGAAGAACCTCGGAGGAGACCCAGGCAGCACATGCAGGCTCCACACAGACGCGGCTGACAGGGAAACGAAAAACCATGGGGAAGCAGCGACTGGTTTTGGAGCCTGGAGTGCAGCGTCCCAGAAAGGAAACCTTGGTGCTGGGCTTGGGACTAAGTGCGGGGGAGCTGAATGCGGCTTCCTGAGACGGTGTGAGCATGGACGCAGCCCTAACCCTCTGGGACAGTCTCAGCAGGGATCCAGCCACCACACACAAGCTACACAATGCTCTGGAATCTCAGAAAAAACAGTCCTCACCGAACAACATAAGTAAACTTTGTATATTTTGCCAGGCTACTCTCTTCTATATATCTGATTCCACCCCTCATTGCCCCAGCCAGCTTCATTAACATTGGAATTCTCTGTGCTAGAGAGTGAAGTGCACTGCTGGATTTTTTTTTCTTCTTTCTTTTCTAACCCATTCCCCTGGCCTGAGAAAAGCAGCATTTAACAATCAAAGAAAAAATCCTTCCCTGACTTCCCTAAACTGGAATAACAATACAGAATCAGCTCCATCCAGGCATTAACAGACCCATAGTCTTTGGCTTTCACCCTACAGGTAACTAGGTGGCTATTATAATGCAAAGGCGATTCTGATAGAGATCTCACCATAATTATTTTAGCTCAGCAGTGGAAAGGCAAGTTTTGGAGGTCAGATACCTCTCTACCTACTAAACAGAGCCCTCGCTGATCCACACCAGCGAACTGAGGGCTGAGACTCCACCCACACCACCTAGCCACCTGCTAGAGGGGTCTGAGAATAGTGACATCTCCCAAGCATTGGGTGCCTAAGATACAGCTGCAAAGCCCACCCACCAGAGTGCTCTAGAGAATAGAGCCACACCTACCTCACTGACACTTGAAGGAAGGCTGTCAGCATCCTGCCCTCCTCGAAATGTGACCCCATGCCACTAATAGAAACTGGTGCATACAACCATCACCACTACTCCTCTAAGATAATAGATGAGAGCCTACACCACACACTAGGTGACCAGCTAACAGGACACCTGAGCTGATTCTATTCAAGAATAGTGAATGGACTCATACACTTATATACCTGGTAACAGTTCAGGCAAGCTGGTAACAGGATGTAAGTGATTCAAAACCTACAGCAATCACCATACCACAACCTAGTAGCCCATCTGGGTGTATTGTAACAAAACAAAACAACAAGATAAGACTCAGTGAGCAAATATAAAAGAAAATATTACAAAATCTTATAGATGGCTCAGAGACAGCAGTCGACATCAAATCACATGAAGAAGCAGACCATGATTGCTTCTACAAACCCCCAAATCAAAGAATCAAAATCATTCTTGGATGTGGATACATTCCTAGAATTGCCAAATATAGAATATAAAACAATTGTATACAGAATGCTTGAAGACATCAAGAATGACCTCACAAATGAAATAAGGCAATCTACAGAAAAAGCCAAGGAATACACGGGTAAAGCAGTTGAAGAAATCCAAAAGATTAATCAAGAACATAGTGAAAAAATTAATAAGCTGTAAGAATCCATAGAGAGACAGCATTCAGAAATCCAAAAGATTAACAATAAAGTCACACAGACAACTCAATAGGAAGTCAGAGGAGCAGACTCGAGGAAATGGAATGCAGAGTGGGGGAGCTGGAGGATAAGACAATTGACACAAATATAGTTGAAGAAAAATCAGATAATAGAATTTAAAACTATGAAGAAACCCTAAGAATCATGGGGGACTCTATCAAGAATAATTTGCGTGTGACTGGAGTTCCAGACAGGGAGGGGTAACAGAAAATACAGAGAGAATAGTGGAAGATCTGATGGCAGAAAAATTCCCTGGCTTCGTGAAAGATGAAAAGATATCCACCCAAGATGCTCATCGAACCTCATACAAGATAGATCCCAAAAGAAAATCACCAAGACATATCATCAAACCTGCCAAAACCAAAGATAAAGAGAAAAATTTAAAAGCACCCAAGGATAAACGAAAAGTTACCTACAAAGGAGAATCAATAAGTTTGCACTATTTGGCAGAAACCATGCAGGCAAGAAGGCAATGGAATAACATATATAGAGCACTCAAAGAAGAAAAACTGTCAGCCAAGAATCATATATCCAGCAAAACTCTAAAACATGAAGGTGAAATTAAGATATTTACAGATAAACACAAGCTTAGAGAATTTGCAAAAACCAAACCAAAACTGCAAGAATTACTGAAGGAAATTCTTTGGTCAGAAAATCAATAATATCAGATTCCAACACAACACAAGGTCACAGAACAAAACATCCTGATATCAACTCAGATAGGGAAATCACAAAAACAAAATAAGATTAATTAAAAAAAAACTGCTCAAAACAGGGAATCATTGATGTGATTATGTAAAAGATTACAATAGACAAAAAAGAGGGACTAAATACAGGAGGCATAGATCTTACATATGGAGAGGAAACCAAGGCGATACAGGGCAAAACAACTTAGGTTTTTACTTAGTCAAACCGGGGTAAATATTAAGGTAACCACAACGAGGTCTAACAATTCCATACTTCAAAATAAAAACCAAGATAAACATAATGACTCACCAACATAAACTCAAATAATATAAAAAGGAGGAACACACATTCTACAAAGAAAAACTCAGCACAAAAAAGTAAATGGAAAAATGAAATTGTCAAAAACAGGCATCAAAATGACAGCACTAAACTCATACTTATCTATAATTATATTTAATGTAAATAGACTAAATTCACCAATAATGAGACAGAAAGTTCCAGACTGGATAAAAAAACACGATCAGTCCGTATGCTGCCTAAAAGAGACATGCCATAGACGTAGAGACACAAATAAACTAAAACTGAAAGGATGGATAAAAATATATCAAGCAAACAACAATCAAAAAAGACCAGGAGAGGCAATATCAATTTCCAACAAAATAGACTTGAAAGTTAAATCCACCACAAAGGATAAAGAAGGACACTACATAATGATTAAAGGGACAATTTACCAGGAAGATATAACTGTATTAAATATTTATGCACCCAATGATAGGGCCGCAACATTCATAAAACAAACGTTAACAGAATTAAAAAGTGAGATAGAGACCTCCACAATTATAGTAGCAGACTTCAACACAACACTCTCAGTGAAGGATAGGAAATGCAGTAAGAAGCTCAATACAGACATGGAAGATCTAATTGCTACAATTAAACAACTTCACTTCATAGACTTATACAGAACACTCCACCCAACAGCTGCAAACTATAATTTCTTTTCTAGTGCACATGAAACATTCTCTAGAATAGATCACATATTAGGTCATAAACCAAGCCTTTACAGAACCCAAAACACTGAAATATTACAAAACATCTTCTCTGAACGAAAGACCATAAAAGTAAAAATCAATAACAGAAAAACCAGGGAAAAGAAATCAAATGCTTGGAAACTGCACAATACCCTGCTCAAAAAAGACTGGGTTATGGAAGACCTTAAGGAGGGAATAAAGAAATTCACAGAATTCAACAAGACTGAAAACACTTCCTATGAAAACCTTTGGGACATGGTGAAAGCAGTGCTCAGAGGTCAATTTATATCAATAAAGGCACACATATTAAAGAAGAGCCAAAATGAAAGAACTCTCCCTACAACTTGAACAAACAGAAAGAGAGCAACAAAAGAAACTGTCAGGCACCAGAAGAAAGCAAAAAATAAAAACTACAGCAAAATTAAATGAATTAGAGAATAGAAAAACAATCGAAAGAGTTAACAAGGCCAAAAACTGCTTCTCTGAAAAAATTAACAAAATTGATAAACCATTGGCCAGACTGACTAAAGAAATGCAGGAAAAGAAACCAATAATCCGAGTAAGAAATGGGATGGGCCATATCACAACAGATCCAACTGAAATTAAAACAATCATAACAGATTACTACAAAAAATTGTACTCTAACAAATTTGAAAACCTAGAAAAAATGGATGAATTCCTAGAAACACACTACCTACCTAAACTAACACAAACTGAAGTACAACAACTAAATAAACCCATAACAAAAAAAGAGATTGAAAAGGTAATCAAAACACTCCCAACAAAAAAAGCCTTGGCCCTGATGGCTTCATTGCAAAGTTCTACCAAACTTTCAGGGAAGACTTATCACTACTACTGAAGGTATTTCAAAGCATAGAAAAGGACGGAATACTACCTAACTCCTTCTATGAAGCCAGCATAACCCTGATACCAAAACCAGCTAAAGACAACACAAAAAAAGAAAATTACAGACCTATATCCCTCATGAACATAGATGCAAAAATCCTCAACAAAATTCTAGCCAACAGAATTCAACAACATATGAAAAAAAAAAATCCACCATAACCAAGTAGGATTTATACCAGGTATGCAAGGTTGCTTCAATATTAGAAAAACAATTAATGCAATCCAGCACATAAAAAAAAGACAAGAACCACATAATTTTATCAATTGATGCAGAAAAGGCATTTGACAAAGTCCAACACCCACTCATGATAAAAACTCACAGCAAAATAGGAATAGAAGGAAAATTCCTCAACATAATAAAGGGTATTGATACAAAGCCAATACCCAGCATCATCCTAAATGGAGAGAGCCCGAAAGCATTTCCCTTGAGAACGGGAAACAGACAAGGATCCCCTTTATCACTGCTCTTATTCAACATTGAGCTAGAGGTCCTAGCCAGAGCAACTGGGCTAGACAAAGAAATAAAGGGCATCCAGATTGGTAAGGAAGAAATAAAATTATCTCCATTTTCCAACGACATTATCTTATACACAGAAAACCCTGAGGAATCCTCAAGAAAACTATTAAAACTAATAGAAGGGTTCAGCAAAGTTTCTGATTACGATATAAACATACAAAATCAGTTGGATTCCTCTATATCAACAAAAAGAACATTGAAGAGGAAATCACCAAATGAATACCATTCACAGCAGCCCCCAAGAAGATAAAATACTTAGGAATAAACCTTACCAAAAATGTAAAAGAGCTATACCAAGAAAACTACAAGGTACTACTGCAAAAAAACAAAAGGGACCTACGTAATTGGAAAAACATACCTTGCTCATGGATAGGAAGACAACATTGTAAAATTGTCCGTTCTACTAAAAGCCATCTATAGATACAATGTACTTCCGATCCAAATTCCAATGACATTTTTTAAAAAGATGGAGAAACAAATCACCAACTTCATATGGAAGGGAAAGAAGTCGCGGAGAAGTAAAGCATTACTAAAAAAGAACAAAGTGGGAGGACTCACTCTTCCTCATATTACAACCAATTATACCGCCACGGTAGTCAAAACAGCCTGGTACTGGTACAACAACAGACACACAGACCAATGGAACAGAATTGAGAATCCAGATATAAATCCATCCACATATGAGCAGCTGATATTTGACAAAGGCCCAGTGTCAGTTAATTGGGGAGAAGATAGTCTTTTTCACAAAAGGTGCTGCCGTAACTGTATATCCATCTGCAAAAAATGAAACAGGACCCATACCAGGACCCATACCACACACCATGCACAAAAACTAACTCCAAATGAATCAAAGACCTAAACATAAAATCTAAAACGATAAAGATCATGGAAGAAAAAATAGGGACAACATTAGGAGACCTAATACATGGCATAAACAGAATACAAAACATTACTAAAAATGACGAAGAGAAACCAGATAACTGGAAGCTCCTAAAAATCAAACACCTATGCTCATCTAAAGACTTCACCAAAAGAGTAAAAAGACCACCCACAGACTGGGAAAAAGTTTTCAGCTAAGACATCTCTGCCCGGTGCCTGATCTCTAAAATCTACATGACTCTGCTAAAACTCAACCACAAAAAGACAAACAACCCAATTAAAAAATGGGCTAAAGGATATGAACAGGCACTTCACTAAGGAAGACATTCAGGCAGCTAACAGATACATGAGGAAATGCTCTCGATCATTAGCCATTAGAGAAATGCAAATCAAAAAACTACAATGAGATTCCATCTCACTCCAACAAGGCTGGCATTAATCCAAAACACACAAAATAATAAATGTTGGAGAGGCTGTGGAGAGACTGGAACACTTACACACTGCTGGTGGGAATGTAAAATGGTATACAACCACTTTGGAAGTCAATTTGGCGCTTTCTTAAAAAGTTAGAAATAGAAATACCATACAACCCACCAATCCCACTCCTCGGAATATATCCTAGAGAAATAAGAGCCTTTACACAAACACATATATGCACATCTATGTTTATTGCAGCACTGTTTACAACAGCAAAAAGATGGAACCAACCAAGGTACCCATCAATGGATGAATGGATAAATAAGGTATATTCACACAATGGAGTATTACACATCAATAAAGAACAGTGATGAATCTGTGAAACACTTCATAACATGGAGAAACCTGGAAGGCATTATACTGAGTGAAATTAGTTGCAAAAGGTCAAAAAGTGTATAACACCACTATTATAAGATCTTGAGAAATAGTTTAAACTGAGAAGAACATATTCCTTTGTTGTTATGAGAGGGGGGAGGGAGGAAGGAGAGGGGAGGGGTATTTACTAAAGAGATAGACAAGAACTACTTTGGGTGAATGGAAGGACAACACTCAACACAGTGGATGTCAGCACAACTGGACTAAACCAAAACAAAGAAGTTTCCTGAATAAACTGAATGCTTTGAAGTTCAGCAAAGCAGGGACAGGGGTTTGGGGACCATGGTTTCAGGGGACATCTAAGTCAACTGGAAAAATAAAATCTATTAAGAAAACATTCTGCATCCCACTTTGAAGAGTGGCATCTGGGATCTTAAATGCTAGCAAGCAGCCATCTCAGATGCATCAATGATTCTCAACCCACCTGGATCAAAGGAGAATGGAGAACACCAAGAAGATAATAACGAGCCCAAGAGACAGAAAACACTACCTGAACTAGAGACTACATCATCCTGAGACCAGAAGAACTAGATAGTGCCGGGCCACAACCAATGACTGCCCTGACAGGGAACATAACAGAGATCCCTTGAGGGAGCAGGAGAACAGTGGGATGCAGACCCCAAATTCTCATAAAAAGACCAGACTTAATGGTCTGACTGAGACTGGAAGGACCCCAGTGATCATGGCCCCCACACCTTCCGTTTACCCACTACGGGAACCATCCCCAAAGCCAGTTCATCAGACATGGATTGGACTAGACAATGGGTTGGAGAGGGATGCTGGTGAGGCGTGAGCTACTTGGTTTGGGTGGACACCTGAGACAATGTTGGCATCTCCTGCCTGGAAGGGAGATGGGTGGGTAGAGGGGCTTAGAAACTGGCAAAATGGTCACGAAAAGAAAGAGTGGAAGGAGGGAGTGGGCTGTCCCATTAGGGGGAAAGTAATTGGGAATATGTAACAAATTGTGTATAAGTTTTTATGTGAGAGACTGGCTTGATCTGTAAACTTTCACTTAAAACACAATAAAAATTATTAAAATAATAAAAAAAAAGAAGCTGACCCATGATTGCTTCAACAAGCTCTCAGAACAAAGACTCAAGCAATCTTCTGGAGGAAGGTGCAATCCTGGAATTACCAGATGCAGAATACAAAAGATTAATATACAGAACTCTTAAAGACATCAGGAAGGAAATGAGGCAAAATGCAGAACAAGCCAAGGAACACAAAGATAAAGCAGCCGAAGAAATTGAAAGGGTTACTCAAGAACATAATTAAAAATTTAATAAGCTGCAAAAAACCATAGAGAGACTGCAATCAGAAATTCAGAAGATTAACAATAAAATTACAGAATTAGAAAACTCAATAGAAAGTAAGAAGAGCACAATTGAAGAACTGGAAGGCAGAATTACTGAGACTGAAGATAAAACTCTTGGGACTAATATATTTGAAGAGAAAGCAGATAAAAGAATTTTAAATGAAGAAATCCAAAGAATCATGTGGGACTTTATCAAGAGAAATAACTATGAGTGATTGCAGTACCAGAACAGGGAGGGGTAACAGAAAATACAGAGGGAACTGTTGAAGATTGGTTGGCAGAAAACTTCCCTGATATCATGAAAGATGCTCATCAAAATCCATATAAGGTATATCTAAAAAGAAAGTGACCGAGACATATAATAATCAAACTTGCCAAAATCAAATATAAAGAGAATTTTAAGAGAGGCTAGGGATAAAGGAAGTCACCAACAAAGGAGAGTAAATAATAATAAACTTGGACTACTCAGCAGAAATCATGGAGGCAAGAAGGCAATGGGATGACTTATACAAAATATTGAAGGAAAAAAATTGTCAGCCAGGAATCAAACCATAACCCTGGCCCTCTAACTCTAGCCCCTAAGCCCTAAGCCCCAAAGCCCCTAAGACCCTAAGCCCTTAGGTCCTAACCCCCAAGGCCCTAGACTCTAAATCTAACCCAAACCCTAACCCCTATACCCTAAAACCTACAACCTAAACACCTACACCCCAAAACGCTACACACCAAAACCCTACACTCTAAACCCTATACTCTAAGCCCCAAACCTCAAACCCCAAAGCCCAAACCCTAAACCTAACCGTAAACCCTAAACCCTAACACCTAACCCTAACCCCTAACCACCCTAACCCTAACGACCCTAACCCTAAACCTCGAACCCTAACCCTCTAACGCTAACCTGAAACCCTAACCCAAAACCCTAACCCTCTAACCATAGCTCTAAACCTAACCCCAACCCCCAAACCCAACTCCAAACCCTAAACCTCAAATCCCTAGCCCTAAACCTAAGAATGAGCCTAAGCCTAACCCTATCACTTAACCCTAAACCATAACACTTAAAACCCTAACACCCTTAGCCCTAACACATTTAACCCGAACACCCTAAACGCCAAAACCCTAAACACTAACACGCGTAACCCCAACCTCTAACCCTAACCCCTAAACTTAAACGCTAAACCATCGAACCCTCTAACCCTAATACCCTAACACTAAACCCTAACCCCAGCCCACAGCCCAAACCCTCACTCTAAGCCTTAAACCCTAAACCTTAAGCCCTAAACCCTAGGCTCTAAGCCCTAAGCCCTAAACCCTAAGTCCTAAAACCCTAAACTCTAAGCCCCAAGCCCTAAACCTAACCCTCTAACCCTAAACCCTGAAACCTAACCCCAAACCCATCCCAAACCCCTAAACCTGAACCCCTAAACCCTAGACCTAACCCCAACCCTAAACCTCTAAACCATACCCCTAATCCTCTAACCCTAAACCTCAAACCCTATCCCTCTAACCCTAAGTCTCTAACCCTAACCACAACACCAACCCCAACTTCTGAACCCTGAAACCCTAACCCCCTAACCCGCTAACCCTAAGCCTCTGAACCCTAAGCCTAAACCCTCTAACCCTAAACCCTAACCTTCACCCCCTCACCTCACCTTCTCACTCCCTCACTCTATAATTTTCTCAACCTCTAACCTCCTCACCCTTTAACCCCTCACACTCTAACTCCCTCAATCTCTAACCCCCAATCCCCTAACACCCACCCTCTAACCCAAACCACATATCCCAAACAAACCCAACACCAACCCCAACCCTAAACCTAAACCCTAACCCCTAAAACCTAACCCAAACCCTAACGACTAAACCCCAAAACACTAAACCCCAAACTGCAACCCCTAACACCTAACCTATAACTCCAAACTCTAACCTCAAACCCTAAACCTAACCCTAACACCTAACCCCAACCCAAAAACCCTAACCGAAAAACCCTAACCCTAAACTCTAACCCCAAACCCTAACTCTAACAACCCTAACTCTAACATCCCTAACCCCAAACCCTAACCCTTTTTGTTAGCGGCCGTAGCACTTATCCACTAGCCACCAGGGTTTCCATGAGCAGTCACAGGAATAGACATATGCACACCCGTGTTCACTGCAACATTATTCACAGTAGCAGAAAGATGGAAGCAACCTCAGTGCTCGTCCACAGAGGAATGGATAAACAACCTACGGTACATACACACAGTGGAACACTACACGACAATAAAGACCAATGATGAATCTCCGAAACATCTCACGCCATGGATGAATCTGGAGCGCATCATACTGACTAAGTCAATCACAAAACGACATATACAGTGAGAGACCACTATCATAAAAACTCATGAAAACATTTACGCACAGAAACAATCCTTGATGTTCACCAGGGAGACGGAGTGGGTAGAGAAAAGCTAACTAAACAATAACCAAAACAACGAAACTCACTGCCGTCGACTCGATTCCAGCTCATAGAGACCCTATAGAACAGATTAGAACTGCCCCATAGAGTTTCCAAGGAGTGCCTGGTGGATTCGAACTGCAGACCTTTGGTTAGCACCGGTGGCTCTTAACCACCACACCCTCAGGGTTTCCAACCAAACAACAGATATGTGGTAACTCTGGTGAAGGAAGAGACGGTACACAAGACTGGGGAATCAACCTCAGCCTCACTCCAACCCTAACCATAACCCTAAACCACTTGTGCCCAAGCCTAGTAACCCCAGCCCTAACCCCAACCCCCAACCACCTAAAACCTATACCCCTAAACCTAACTCCCAAACCTCTAACCCCCAAACCTGAACCCCTAACACCAAACCCTAACCCCTAACCCTAATCCTCTAACCCTTCTGCCTCTCTGGGCCTCTCGAGTCTCCGTCTATTTTCTCCCTCCAAATCCTACTAACACTCGGTGGAATTTTGAAGTTTGAGCTGTGCTTTGCTTCTTGTTGTCTCCACCGGTCCCATCAAGGCACTGCATCATTTGCTCTGCTTCACTATTGAGTTCCAAAACCACGGCTTAGAATAGCCTGACACTGAACTTCAGCGATTCGGCGCAAGGCCGCAAGAGGGCGCGCGCACCGCCGGCTCTGTTCTGCCCACCAGGCCCTCTGAGCACGGGAACCTCCTGGACCTAAGCCGGGACGACCTGGGTACTGCTCCAGTGGGGATAGCAGAAGCTTTTCTTCCCGAGGGACCCAACGCCCCAGGGCGCTCTCTCAATACTCCCATTAATGCTATGATTATCCTAACCCACTCCTCCTGCAAGACCTAGTGGGTCCTCGACCAGGCCCAGCCTTCACGACCCACACCCCCGCGCCGTGGTCATGTACAGGAACCTGCAGGGCCTCGCCCTCCCCGCCCAAGCTCTGCCCCTCCATACCCTGATGCCCTGCAGGCCTCTACTAGGTCCCCGTCCAGAGGAGAGTTGTCGCCCTGCACGGGGTGGGGGGACACGAGGAAACATTTGGAAACCACCCGCCAGGCACAAAGCCCACTGCCCCTATTGAGACCATGTGAGCAGGGCTGCCCCGCCGACTGGAGCCTGCAGGGCATCACTCACGTTTGTCAGCTTCTCACCGCCCTCTGGGCTCGGGGTCCCAGAGCAGCCAATCCCCCCGGGGCGGGGGAGGCGGTCCGTCCGCAGGGGCTGGAAGATCGGGTTGGTGCCCATGGCCGGAGCACTTAAAACCCTTATAAACCCTCATAAACGGCCAGCTCCAGACCTTCAAATGTCAGCCCGAGAGACACCTAATCTCCTCCAACCTAAAAAAAAAAAAAAAAACCCACACCTGTGGCCATCGAGTCAATTCTGACTCATAGCGACCCTATAGGACAGAGTAGAACTGCCCCACAGAGTTTCCAAGGAGCGTCTGGTGGATTCAAACTGCCAACCTTTTGGCTAGCAGCCTTAGCACTTAACCACTAGCCACCAGGGTAACCCACTAAACCCACTGCCACCAGGGTAGAGGCTCCAAATCCCACGAGTTTGAGGAACCCTCATATCCCCTCAGCACCAGAGACCGCATCCACAGCGACCGCTACACAGCGCGGCACAAATGCTCAAGTTAACAAACAACATGGTTGCTCAGGACCCCTTCCTGCTACCCCCACCCCCGCCACCCAGAGGGGGAGCGGGACCGGCATCCACACTGTTAACACACACTGAATCGCTGCTTCCACAAGGAGTAGGGTCCCCGCGCTGCTCCACAGATTCCCAGGACCCCTTCCTTTCCAGGTGGGGCCGGGGCCGCGCCGACGCCTCAGCCCTGAGAGTAGACCAGCTGGGCGCGGGCGAGGGCGCGGGGTGCCTCAGCCTCCCAGGCACAGCGCCCAAAACAGTAAGGGGCAGCGGGGCCTTGGGCGGGAGATCGCTCTCTCCCCGTCCCTGGCACCCTACGGAGTCTGGTGGGGGTGGGACGACGAATGGGGGCGAGTGCCCCGTCCTCAGTCTGGAATGTCACCGCCCCCGGGCGAGCTCTGGGCCTTGGTTTCCCCCCTGGCACAGGGAGCAGGTGGGGGGCGGAGGGGGCAGGCGCCCATCCCCCAGCTTGGCCCGCAAACCCGCCCCGGGCAGAGGAGGGACCTTGGCGCAGCCCTGGACACTGCCTTTCTCCCCAAGCCCTTCAAGCCCCCAGGCCCGAGGGCACTCCGCAGCTGGATCCCGCGGCTGGACCCCCCCCCCGCAAATCCATGGGGATGCAAATTTTGCAGACCCCTAGAGTGGCTGCGTCTGCCCGCCCACGTGCCGCGTCCGCCTCTGGGGATCACTCGGGACGGGGTACGCCTGAGGGGGCGATGCGAGCTGCTAAACCAAGGGCCGGACTCTCCGACCTCTGGAGCCCACAGGATGCTGGCACTGGAAACCGCCCTCCTGGCGCCTTCCCTCCACACCTTCGAGGGGCCGGGCTTGTTCAGTCTGGGAGCGGGTCCCTCCACCCACCTGCCGGAGTTTGATACCTTTCAGAAAACACGCACGGAAAGCAGCAGGAACACCATCCTCTCTAAGGCGCGCCATCCAGCCCAGGCCCCTCACCACCCGTCGGGGCGCTTCCGTGAGTAACTGGCTGGAGGGCGAGGAACATGGCTGCCGGCCCCGCCCAGCGGCCCGGGTGTGGGGCGGGCGTGGGGGGGTTGGGCCTCCAGAGGGGAGGGTGGGGTCTAGAAGCAAGGACTACGCCAAGGTGTGTGGGGTGAGGAGACGGGAGACATCAGGAGAGGGCCCTCTCGCCTGCAGAGTTAAGTATTGGAGGTGCAACGGTTAAGTGCTTGGCTAACTGAAAGGTGGGCTATTGGAACCCACCAGCTCAGAAGTTGAAAAGATCTGGAGATGGGCTCCCATAAAGATTCTAACCAAACAAAATCCAAACCAGTTGCTGTTGAATCAACTCAGACTCGTAGTGACCCTATAGGGCAGAGTAGAACTGCCCCATAGGGTTTCTAAGACTATAAGTCTTTACAGAAGCAGACTGCCATGTATTTCCGCCAAGAAGCAACTGGTGGATTTGAACTGTCCACCCTTTGGTTAGCAGCCGAGCTCTTAACCACCGTGCCACCGGGGCTGCACCATAAAAAGCTGCAACCTAGGAAACCTTGTGAAGCAGTTCTAAGTTGTCATACAGGGTTGATATGAGTCAGAATCTCTTGATGGCACACAACCATGATTGTACTAAGAAAAATTCCTGCAAGCATCTGTCTACATGACTCCTGAAGCAAACATGCATGCACGCTATCAAAGCAGTGCGGCCAAAGACAGGAAATTGGAATAGAGACATTATAGAGTGGACAGTGAAAAGTGATTTCTGAGGGGCATGCAGCTCAAGCGGAGGAGGTAGCATACAACTAAATGCCCTTCTCCTTCTATTGTTCAATGGTCTTGAGAAAGAATGTGTCCCAGGAATTAACTGTAGCCCAGGAGAACTTGAAGACAGCAAATACAGAGGACCAGTCAGGATGCTTCTGCAGTGGTCAGGGTGAGGAGTGATGGTGGAAGTGCAGGTGGGAACAGTGGGCAGGCTTGAGGTGTACTTTGGAGCTTGAGCTGCCAAGAATTGCTGGTCGATCAGACGTATGGGATGAGGGGAATGGAGAATCAAAGGTGACTTCTGGAATTCAGGCTACCATGAGAGCATGGTCACCAGAGCCATTCTCTACCATGTGGAAAACCATGGAGGAACAAACTTGAGAAAATGACCAAAAGATTTTTTCTGGACATGTTAGATTTGGATGTCTGAGGTCATCCAAGTGTGGAGAACAGTTCCCAGCTGTGGATACCACTCTGAGGTAGAATAGTTTTCCAGGTTCTAAGAATTTGGAGATCATCAGCCTATAGCTGATTTGAAAGCCACTGGTGGTGCAGTGGTTATGCATTTGGGTGCTACCAAAAGGTCTGCAGTTTGAATCTACCAGTCCCTCCTTGGAAACCCTGTGGGGAAGCTCTACTCTGTCGTATAGGGTCCCTATGAGTCAGAATCCACTCGATAGCGACTTCTTTTTGTTTTGTTTTGTTTTAATACTAAGCTCAGAAAAGTTGTGTGTCAGGGTTGTATTTTTTCACAATACTTATTCAAGCAGTTCGAATCTACCAGCCACTCCTTGGAAACCCTATGGGTCAATTCTACTCTGTCCTTTAGGGTCGCTATGAGATAGAATTGACCCAACAGCAATGGACTTAGAACTTGGACTTAGAGGAGCCCTTTCTTTGTCAAAGCTGAAAGTTTTACTTCATACTTTTTAAAAACTGCCATGTCTCATGCTATGCGGCTACCCTTACAGGAGCATTTTTGGTGCTAACTTGACTTGTTCTTGGTGAAGGGCTCTGTATTCATTTTCTAGGGCTGCCGTAGTAAATTACCAAAAACTCAGTGTCTTTAAAAAAACGTATAATCCATACAGTCCAAGAAGCTGGATCATATGAAGAAGAAGGGGCACCAGGATTGGAGGAAGACTCATTAACAGCCTAGCCATGCAGATGACACAACCTTGCTTACTGAAAGTGAAGAGGACTTGAAGCACTTACTGATGAGGATCAAAGACTTCAGCCTTCAGTATGGATTACACTTCAACATAAAGAAAACAAAAATCCTCGCAACTGGAACAATAAAAAAAATCACAATAAACAGATAAAATACTGAAGTCGTCAAGGATTTCATTTTACTTGGATCCACAGTCAACACCCATGGAAGCACACTTTGAGAAATCAAATGACATATTTTATTGGGCAAATCTGCTACAAAAGACCTCTTTAAAGTGTTAAAAATCAAAGATGTCACTTTGAGGACTAAGGTGTGCCTGAACCAAGCCATGATATTTTCAGTCGCCTCATATGCATGCTAAAGCTGGACAATGAATAAGGAAGACAAAAGAACTGAAACTTGAATTATGTTGTTGGTGAAGAATAATGAATATACCATGGACTGCTAGAAGAATAAACACACCTGTCTTGGAAGAAGTACAGCCAGAATGCTCCTTAGAAAAGTGGGTGGCAAGACTTGGTCTCACGTACTCTGGACATATTATCAGGAGGAATCAGTCCCTGGAAAAAGACATTGTGCTTGGTAAAGTAGAGAGTCAGTGAAAAAGACAAAGATCCTCAATAAGACAGATTGAGACGGCGGCTGCAACAGTGGGCTCAGACATAGCAATGAGAAAGGCCCAGGGCTGGGCACTGTTCCGTTCTGTTGTACACAGGGTCGCTATGTGTTGGAACTGACTCAACAGCACCTAACAACAACATCATAAACTCACTAGATCTCCTGGGGATAGAATGTCATATTCAGTGTAGAATAGATAGAGTTTCTTTGTTTGTTTACCATATTTACTAATTTACATTTGATAACTTCCACAGTGTGTTGGATCGCCTTTCTTTGAATGGACACAAACGTGCATCTCTTGCAGTCTGTTGGCCAGGTAGCTAGCTTCCAAATTTCTTTGCATGGTGGAGTGAGCATCTGCAGTGCTGCATCTGTTTGTTGAAACAACTCAGTGGGTGTTCTGTCAGTTCCTGGAGCCTTGTTTTTCGCCAGTGCCTTCAGTGTAGCTTGGACTTCTTGCTTCACTACTACCAGTTCTTCATCATATGCCACCTCATGAAACGACTGAAAGTCGACCATTTCTTTTGGTACTGTGACTCTGTGTATTCTTTGCATCTTTTGTGTGTGTGTGCTTTAAGTGAAACTTTACAATTCAAGTCAGTCTCTCATACAAAAATTTGTATACAGCTTGCTATCTACGCCTAGTTCCTCTCCCACTAATGAGACAGCACACTTCTTCTCTCAGCCCTGAATTCCCTGTGTCCATTCAGCTACTTTCTGTCCCCCTCTGC
Organism: Loxodonta africana; assembly: GCF_030014295.1. Classification (NCBI taxonomy): domain Eukaryota; kingdom Metazoa; phylum Chordata; class Mammalia; order Proboscidea; family Elephantidae; genus Loxodonta; species Loxodonta africana. The sequence goes on along the minus strand of NW_026974876.1, from coordinate 305,649 downwards.
CTTCTCATCTCCCCTCCAAACGGGAGCTGCCCACATAGTCTCATGTGTCCACTTGAGACAAGAAGGTCACTCCTCACCACTATAATTTTCTATCCTATAATCCAGTCCAATCCCTGTCTGAAGAGTTGGCTTTGGGAATGGTTCCAGTCTTGGGCCAACAGAAGGTCTGGGGACCGTGACCTCCAGGGTTCCTCTAGTCTCAGTCAGATCATTAAGTCTGATTTTTTTTATGAGACTTTGAGGTCTGCATCTCACTGCTCTCATGCTCCGTCAGGGATGCTCTGTTTCGTTCCCTGTCGGGGCAGTCTTCGGTTGTAGACAGGCACCATCTAGTTCGTCTGGTCTCAGGCTGATATAGTCTTGGATTTATGTGGCCATTTCTGTCTTCTGGACTCATAATTACCTTGTATCTTTGGTGTTCTTCATTCTCCTTTGCTCCAGCTGGGTTGAGACCAATGGATGCACCTTAGATGGCCGCTTGATAGTGTTTTTAAGACTGCAGACGCCACTCACCAAAGTGGGATGCAGAATGTTTTCTTGATAGATTTTATTATGCCAATTGACCTAGATGTCCCCTGAAAACATGGTCCCCCAACTGCTGCCCCTGCTACTCTGGCCTTTGGAGCATTTGGTTTATTCAGGAAACTGCTTTTCATTTAGTCCAGTTATGCTGACCTCTCCTTTATTGTATGTTGTCTTTCCCTTCACCTAAAATAGTTCTTCTCTACTATCTAAATTTGCGAATATCCTTCTCCCTTCCTTTCTCCCCACCCTCATAACCATCAAAGAATATTTTCTTCTCTGTTTAAACTATTTCTTGAGTTCTTATAATAGTGGTCTCCTACAATATTTGTCCTTTTGCAACTGACTAATTTCACTCAGCATAATGCCCTCCAGATTCCTCCAAGCTATGAAATATTTCACGGATTCATCATTGTTCTTGATCTGTGTGAAGTATTCCATCGTGTGAATGCACCACAATTTATTTATCCATTCATCTGTTGATGGGCACCTTGGTTACTTCCATCTTTCTGCTATTGTAAACAGTGCTGCAATGAACATGGTTGTGCATGTATCTGTTCATATAAAGGCTCTTATTTCTCTAAGATATATTCCAAGGAGTGGGATTGCCATATCCTATTGTAGTTGTATTTCTAGCTTTTTAAGGAAGTGCCAGATTGATTTTCAAAGTGGCTGCACCATTTTAAATTCCGACCAGCGGTGAATAAGTGTTCCAGTCTCTCTACAACCTCTCCAACGTTTATTATTTTGTGATTTGGCATTAATGACAGCCTTGCTGGAGTGAGATGGTATCTCATTGTAGTTTTGATTTACATTTCTCTAATGGCTAATGATTGTGAGCATTTCCTCATGTATCTGTTACCTGCCTGAATGTGTTCTTCGTTGAAGTGCCTGTTCCTATCCTTTGCCCATTTTTAAAATGGATTATTTGTCTTTTTGTTATTGAGTTTTTGCAATATCATGTAGATTTTAGAGATCAGAGGCTGATCGGAAATGTTATAGCTAAAAACTGTTTCCCAGTCTGTAGGTAATCAGTTTACTCTTCTGGTGAAGGCTTGGGATGAGCGTAAGTGTTTGATTTTTAGGAGTTCTCTTTTCTCTAGCAATGTTTTTTGTACTGTTTCTGCTATGTATTAGGGCTCCTAGTGTTGTCCCTGTTTTTTCTTCCACGATTTTTATCATTTTAGATTTCATATTTAGGTCCTTGATCCATTTTCAGTTAGTTTTTGTGCATGGTGTGAGGTATGGATCTTGTTTCATTTTTTTGTGGAGGGATATCCAGTTATGCCAGCACCATTTGTTAAAGAGGCTATCTTTCCCCCATTTAACTGACTTTGAGCCTTCATCAAATATCAGCTAATAAGTGAATGGATTTATGTCTGATTTCTCAATTCTCTTCCATTGGTTTATGTGTCTGCTGCTGTACCAGTACCAGGCTGTTTTGACTACTATGGTGGTATAATAAGTTCTAAAATCAGGTAACGTGATGCCTCCCACTTTGTTCTTCTTTTTCAGTAATGCTTTATTTATCTGGGGCCTCTTTCCCTTCCATATGAAGTTGGTGATTTGTTTCTCCATCACATTAAAAAATGCTCTTGGAATTTGGATTGGAATTGCAGCATATCTATAGATCGCTTTCAGTAGAAGAGATATTTTTACAATGTTCAGTGTTCCTGTCTGTGATCAAGGTATGCTTGTCCACTTACATAAGTCTCTTTTGGTTTCTTTTAGTAGTGTCTTGTAGTTTTCTTTCTTTAGGTCTTTTATGTCTCTGGTTACAATTATTCCTAGTATTTTATCTTCTTGGGGGCTACCGTAAATGGCATTGATTTGGTGATTTCCTCTTTGATGTTCTTTTTGTTGGTGTAGAGGAATCCAACTGATTTTTGTAGGTTTATCTTGTATCCTGATACTCTGCTGAACTCTTCCATTAGTTTCAGTAGTTTTCTTGAGGATTCTTTAGGGTTTTCTCTGTATAAGATCATGTCATCTGCAAATAGAGATACTTTTACTTCTTGTTTACCAATCTGGATGCCCTTTATTTCTTTATCTGGTGTAATTGCTCTGGCTAGGACCTCCAGCACACTGTTGAACAAGAGTCGTGATAAAGGGCATCCTTGTCTGGTTCCCGATCTCAAGGGAATGCTTTCAGACTCTCTCCATTGAGGGTGATGTTGGCTGTTGGCTTTATATAAATGCCCTTTATTGTGTTGAGGAATTTTCCTTCTATTCCTATTTTCTGAGAGTTTTTATCATGAATGGGTGTTGGGCTTTGTCAAATGCCTTTTCTGCATCAATTGATAAGATCATGTGGTTCTTGTCCTTTGTTTTACCTATATGGTGGATTACTTTGATTGTTCTTCTAATGTTGAACCATCCCTGCATAAAAATACCTAGTATGAATCCCACGTGGTCATGGTGCATTAGTTTTTTGATATGTTATTGAATTCTATTGTGTAGAATTTTGTTGAGGATTTTTGCATCTAAGTTCGTGAGGAATATAGGTCCGTAATATTTTTGTGTGTGTGGTGTCTTTACCTGGTTTTGGTATCAGGGATATGCTGGCTTCATAGAATGAGTTTGGGAGTATTCCATCTTTTTCAATGCTCTAAAATACCTTCACTAGTAGTAGTGTTAACTCTTCCCTGAAAGTTTGGTAGAACTCACCAGGGAAGCTGTCAGGGCCAGGGCTTTTTTGTTGTTGTTGTTGGGAGATTTTTAATTTTTTTAATTACCTTTTTCAACCTCTCCTTCTGTTATGGGTTTATTTAATTGTTCTACCTCTGTTTCTGTTAGTTTAGGTAGGCAATGTGTTTCTAGAAATTTATCCATTTCTTCTAGGTTGTCAAAGCTGTTAGAGTATGATTTTTCATACTAATCTGATATGATTCTTTTAATTTCAGTTGGGTCTGTTGTGATGTTGGATTTGCTTCTTCTCCTGTTTTTCTTTTGTCCATTTGGCCAATGTTTTAGCAATTTTGTTAATTTTTTCAAAGAACCAGCTTTTGGTCTTGTTAACTCTGTCAATTTTTTTTTCTGATCTCTATTTCATTTAATTCTGCTCTACTTTTTATTATTTAATTTCTTCTGACGCCTGAGGGTTTCTTTTGTTGCTCTCTTTCTATTTGTTCAAGTTGTAGGGATAATTCTTTGATTTTGGCCCTTTCTTCTTTTTGGATGTGTGCATGTATTGCTATAAATTGACCTCTGAGCACTGCTTTACCTGTGTCTCAAAGGTTCTGGTAGGAAGTGTTTTCATTCTCATTGGATACTGTGAATTTCTTTATTCCATCCTTAATGTCTTCTATAACCCAGTCGTTTTTGAGCAAGGTATTGCTCAGTTTCTGAGTGTTTCTTTTCCCTGCTTTTTTTGTTTTGTTTTGTTTTCGATATCTACTTTTATAGCTTCATGGTCAGAGAAGATGCTTTGCAATATTTTGATGTTTTGGATTCTGTTAAGGTGTGCTTTATGGCCTAATATGTGGTCTCTCCCAGAGAATGTTCCATATGCATTGGAAAAGAAAGTATACTTGGCTGCTGTTGGGTGGAGTGTTCTGTATATGTATGTGAAATCAAGTTGGTTGATTGTGGCATTTAGATCTTCAGTGTCTTTACTGAGCTTCTTTCTGAATGTTCTGTTCTTCACCAAAGTGGTACATTGAAGTCACCTAATATTTTTTTGGAGCTGTCCATCTCACTTTACAATGCTGTTAGAGTTTGTTTTATGTATCTTGAAGCCCTGTCATTGGGTGTGTAAATATTTAATATGGTGATATCCTCCTGGTATATTGTCTGTTTAATCATTATATAGTGTCCTTCCTTATCCTTTTTGGTGAATTTAACTTTAAAGTCTATTTTGTCAGAAATTAATATTGCCACTCTTGCTCTTTTTTGATTGTTGTTTGCTTGATATATATTTTTTCCATCCTTTGAGTTTTAGTTTGTTTGTGTCTTTAAGGAGTGTCTCTTGTAGGCAGTATGCAGATGGATCGTGTTTTTTAATCCATTCTTTCACTCTCTGTCTCTATTGGTGCATTTAGTCCATTTACATTCAGCATAATTATGGTAGTTATGAGTTTTGTGCTGTCATTTTCATATCTTTTTTTGTATGTTGTCGAGTTTCTTGTTTCTGCTTAATTTTTTGTACTGAGTAGTTTTTCTTTGTATATTGCCTTTTCCTCTTATTCATTGTTGATTTTTTTTTTTCTGAGTTATGTTTTTCTTGTATTTTATTTCGATATGTAGCATTGTTAGTCTCCTTTTTGGTTACCTTAATATTTGCCATTATTTTTCTAAGCTTAAACCAAACTTTTATTTCTTTCTATCCCCTTGACTATCTCTCTGTATGAAAGATCTATGACTACATTTTTCAGTCCCTCTTTATTATTTTAGTATTGTCATCGTTTACATAATAACATCACTGTTTCCCTGTTCTGAGCATTTTTTTATCTTGATTTATTTTTGTAATTTCCCTACCTGGGTTGATATCTGGTTGCTCTGTCCTGCATTCTAGTCTTGGGTTGATATCTGATATTGTTGATTTTCTAACCAGAAAACCCTCTTTAGTATTTCTTGTAGGTTTTTTTTTTTTTTTTTTTTACAAATTCCCTAATCTTCTGTTTATCTGGAAATGTCCTAATTTCACCTTCATATTTGAGAGACAGTTTTGCTGTGTATATGATTCTTGGCTGGCATTTTTTTCCTTCATCACTTTATATAAGTCATCACATTACCTTCTTCCCTGCATGGTTTCTCTCAAGTAGGCTGAGCTTATTCTTATTGAGTCTCCTTTGTAGGTGACTTTTCATTTATTCCTACCCGCTCTTAAAATTCTCTCTTTGTCTTTGGTTTTGGCAAGTTTGTTTATAATATGTCTGGGTGACTTTCTTTTGAGATCTACCTTATGTGGGGTTCAATGAGCATTTTGGATAGATATCTGCTGCTCATCTTTCATGGTATCAAGGAAGTTTTCTGCCAACAAATCTTCAACAATTCTCTCTGTTTTTTCTGTTATCCCTCCCTAATCTGATACTTCAATCACTCATAGGTTATTTCTCTTGATAGAGTCCCACATGATTCTTAGGATCTCTTCATGTTTTTAAAAAATAATTTTCTCTGATTTTTCTT